>NC_073309.1:26398308-26708308 GCF_027595985.1 Sorex araneus | reverse complement strand
TTAATTCCTGAGTGCATGAGCCAGGAGTAACCCCTGTGCATCACCCGGTGTGACCCAAAAAGCCAAAAAAAAAACCCCAAAAAGTCAGCCTTCATCTAGTCCCTTTCTAACCTGTCAGCCATGTGTGACCCGCCCCCAGGTATGTGTCCTCCTTGCCCCTCGTGAATCCTATCTCTGCGAAGAGCTTTAGTGTCTGTTTAAGGACACAAAGCGATAAGCTAGGTTGTTCCCTGATTGGATATTTTGGTGTTTCCCAGAGATTTCTGCATTGGAATTCAGTCATGGGTCATGGAAGGACTTGGGCACATTCTGAGAAATGTGTCACGTCTGTCTGTCCTAGGGTCCTTAAACAGTCTGTCGGGATCCCCACCACGTAGATGGGCCCCTACAGGTGGCTGCACCATCATCCACAGGTGATATCTGGAATCTTGAGGAGCTGGATGGAGAGAGTGACAGTCACCAGGATAGTCCCAGTGGCCTTTTGGACTTGCAGACTGAGTTTGGGGGTAGTAGTGGCTTGAGCCATATCTGGCGGTACTCAGGCTCTGTGCTCAGGGACCACTCCTGGTGGGGTTCTGGGGACGATACAGGGTTCCAGTCATTTAACTTGGGTTGGCTGCGTGGAAGGCAAGTGCCCTGCCCGCTGTACTATCTCCCCAGTCCCTGGGCCCCACTTTTTGTTTGTTTTTGTTTTGAGGACACACCCTTAACCTGTTTTAAGGTCGTTAGGGCTTACTCCTGGCTCTGCACTCAGGATCAGTCCTGGTGATGCTCAGGGGACCGTTTAGAGTGCTGGGGATCGAACTCAGGTATGCTGCATACACGAAAGTCCCTACCTGCTGTGTTCTCTCTCTCTCTCTCTCTCTCTCTCTCTCTCTCTCTCTCTCTCTCTCTCTCTCTCTCTCTCTCTCTCTCTCTCTCTCTCTCTCTCTCCTCTCTCTCTCTCTCTCTCTCTCTCTCTCTCTCTCTCTCTCTCTCTCTCTCTCCCCTTCACTTTTGAGAGGGCAAGAGCCTGAGAAGCCCGGCAAGCAGTCCCATCCAGCCCGCTGAAACATGTGGACTCTCGTGCAGATGAGGAATAACTCCAGCTTCTTCACCCGCTGCTTATGAGGCGCAGAGCCCGGAATTATCTATGTAGCTGTCCCACGCTGCCTGGGCCCGCAGCGCCCAGCTGGACGGGAGCTCTCTGCCGTGCACACCCCTCTAGGCCTGTGAATGCAGGAACTGGAAGTCTCTCTCCGAGGCAGTGACAGGGCTGGGCCTGACAAAGACCTCGAGGAGAGAGCACTGGGGCCAGCCACTTCACAGACAGCTGGAGCCTGACCTAAAGCTGGTGGCCTTCCTTCAACCCCAGCACCATTCCCTGTTGCCCTGTGGCCGCAGGTGACCTTTCTGGGCCAGCACTGCCACTCGTGCTTGCTGAAGGCGGGTGACCTCCAAAGTCCACTCTGCTTCACCCTCCCGGTCTCTCACGGCTGCCAGCCTCTCAGAGTCCATTTCCCTCCCCGGGTCTTGATGTGACACCTTTCCAAGGTCCCTTAGAGAAGAGTTTTATTTTGTTTTTGTTTTTTTGGAAACCACCTAATCAGGATTCTTCTTCGTATTTGATTTATGACGTTCTTTCCTCTTTGGTGGCACCTCACACAACAAGCACCTGGCCACTTATCACTGATGTTTACTCATCACGTGTAAGCGCCTAGGAACCTACCACCCAGCTCTATCACTGCCCTTGGCATCCCTTTGCCTCCCTTATCCCACACTTGAGGCTTTACCTCTCCTTTCCTTTTGAAGAGAAGATAGTTTTCTTTACTATGTTTCTTTTTTATTCATACTCACATAGCCGCCCCCCCCATATTTCCTTTCATTATATGGATGTTGCGCTCTCTCTCTCTCTCTCTCTCTCTCTCTCTCTCTCTCTCTCTCTCTCACACACACACACACACACACACACACACACACACACACACACACCTGTCCGTGGTCGTGGTCCTTCCACAGTTTGCATTTTGCTTTGGTACTTTCCTGGGTCACATCAGGTTATGAGCCTCACACATTTGGTCACTGTGATTGCCAAGGGTTGCCCTCTTGGTTTCTTTTTTTTTTTTTTTAGGGGGGGTTCACACCCGGCAATGCACAGGGGCTACTCCTGGCTCATGCATTCAGGAATTACTTCTAAGTGGTGCTCTCGGGACCATATGGGATGCTGGGAATCAAACCCAGATCAGGCGCGAGCAAGGCAAATGCCCTACCCGCTGTGCTATTGCTCCAGCCCTGAGGGTTGCCCTCTTTTAGTAGTGGTGAGTTGAGCTTCTTCATCTTTAGTTGTGACTCTGATGCCCATTCTGGTTGTATGTCTCAATGGCAGTTGCTTCAGTATACACACACACACACACACACACACACACACACACACACTCACGCAGGGATCTGTACTCCCTGGCTAGAGCTGGGACATCTTTTTTGGGGGGTTTGGGGGTGGGAGGAAGGAGCACACCCGGCAGTGCCCAGGGTTTTCTCCTGGCTCTGAGCTCAGGAATCACTCCTGGTGGTCTCAGGGTACCAGATGGAGTACCAGGGGTCAAACCTGGGCTGGCCGCATGCAAGGCAGGAAGAGCCCTACCTGCTCTACTATTGCTCCTGCCCCATGGAACATCTCTGTTATGTTGCAGTGCTCCCTGGGTCATAGGACAAAAGGAGGCGGGGGGGGGGGGGGGTCACATCCTTTGTAGTGGTAGTCACACACACCTGGCTGTGTAGTGCAGCAGGAAATAGCTTGCAGAGCAGGGGGTCACAAGCAGCAAAGCTGGGGATCACAGAGCTGCTGGTATCATGCTCCGTGCATGTCGACGCGAAGGACTGAGTTCTCGGACTCTTGCTTCCAACGCCGGTATTCTAAGCCATGTTCCTTTGAGTATTTTCTAAACAGCGTGTTGTTGAGATTTTGTCAGCTTTAACCCTGTGTAAGAGCATATGCTGCTTTATGGAACCTTCTGGATGTATCCCTTTTTTCCTTATATTAGATTGCTAAGATTCATCCGTATTGCACCAGATAACTTGGCACCTTTGTTTTCAGTATTATATTATATTGCCTCTATTCTGTTCCACCTGTATTATGTATTGTCCTGGCTGTGGCATTTGGATAGTTACCAGCGTTCTGCTACATGCTGAGCTAAACATTTTTTGCGCATTTCCCCTGGAAAATAATGTTCGCGTAGCTATTTATTATTCTACCATCCAGGAGCATGTGGACAGCCTCTCAATTCACATCCTCTCCAACACTTGACATTAAGAGACTTTTAAATTTTTTCCAATTGGTTATTTTCCCAATAACCCGCAGTTATTAAATAGTGTTTTGTTGCAGGCTCTTCATTTTAATGAGCTATGCAGGTATGGCTTAATGAAGGTCAGTGGTGCAGTGCAGAAGAGGGGGCTGTGGGAATTTAATGAAGTATAACATGCTTGCAAAAAAATCTCCCCGATTGGGATGATGCCACTTTCTTGTTCAGCTCTGAGTCCTCAGTACCCAACTCAGCACCGGGTACCTCATCATTATCATCATTGTCATCATCATAACAAGAGCAATAATAACAGATGACATTTATTGAGTGCTTGCTAAGTGCCAGGTACTATGCTAACTAACACCTTTATTTTTATGATCTCATTTAATCATTCCAGAAACCCTATAAGGTAGGTTATATATTATCCCCATATAAAAGACGGGGAACTGAAATTAAGTATCTTTCCCAGAATCATCTAGGTAGTAAATGATGGAACTCAGATCTGAACCCTGGCATTGACCCCCACATCTTCAACCCCTATATTATAAGTGCCCAGTTAATACTTAAATTAAGTCCCTTTACATACCCAAATCGGATACCATGGAACTTTGACTTTTTTTTTTTTTATCTCCTATCAAATATATTTAACTTGCACCCATATTTTGGTGACAAAGAACGCTTAAATTTTTTTTTTCTTTTTGGGTCACACCCAGCGATGCATAGGGGTTACTCCAGGCTCTGCACTCAGTTATTACTCTTGGCGGTGCTCGGGGGACCATATGGATCCTGGGAATTGAACCCTGGTCAGCCGTGCGCAAGGCAAATGCCCTAACTGCTGTGCTATCACTCCAGCCCAGGAAGCTTAAATTTTGAATAATTTCACACCAGTCAAATGCAACTCAATGATTTTATTATTGATTATAATTTCCTAGTAGTCATTACGTAGACTTGAGAACTCTCATTGTGTTAAAGATCTAACCTACAAATTGTTCCCCAATGTCATGAGACTTACGAATTTCTCCATTGTCAATGATTTCCCCAATGCTGCTCTATTTTTCTTTTATTGCTTATCTGCAGTTACTATCTATAACATATTATACGATGAATTATTCTGTTATTGAATCACCAGGGCTGGAGTATTTGTCTTAGTTCTGTCTGTATCTTGTGTGTGTGAGAGTGTGTGTGCTTTGTATTTAGTTTGTGGTGGTTTAGTTTATGTATCCCTGGTGATAAACCTAAACCTGGCACTAAGGAGCAGCTCAGAAAACATCTGGTGAATGAGCAGAATAAATCCACATTTACAGATTGAATGGATTTATGAATGAATGAATGGAGAGTGAATAAGGGAACAAACCAATGAACACTAAGTTGAATACTTAATGAAGTTTATATTATTTTTGATTTTGTGGTTTTATTTTTTATTTTGGAGTCCTATTCTTTTTAGGTTTTTGGATTTTTTTTTTTATGCTTTTTGGGTCACACCTGGCAATGCACAGGGGTTACTCCTGCCTCTGCACTCAGGAATCACCCCTGGCGGTGCTCAGGGGACCATATGGGATACTGGGAATCGAACCCGGGTTGGCCGCATGCAAGGCAAATGCCCTCCCCGCTGTGCTATCAGTCCAGCCCCTAGGTTTTTAGATTTTAAACATTTCGGTAGTTCTGGGAGACCTGAGAATTTGTGTCTGTAGGCCCAAAGGTTAAGACAGTTCTAAAGTTCCAAAATTATATTTAGTTGCCCTTTGTTGTTTGTTTTGTTTTTGTTTGGGGGCCACATCCATCATTGATCAGGGCTTTTTCAGAGCTCTGCCTTCAGGAATCACTCCTGGCAGGGCTTGGGGGAACCTTCTGTGGTATCAGGGATCAAATCAGGGTCAGCCTCATGCAAGGAAAGTGTCCCACTGGCTGTATGTACTGTCCTCTGGCTCCTTCCCTGCCTTGCCCCACTTCATTGCTTACAGACCGACATCAGTAATGAGCAGTCTACCTCAGATAAGGCAGGCAATGAGGCTGCAAGTATTTTGAAAGAAAACAAGGGCTGGAAAGATAGTACAGGGGTTAAAGTGCTTGCCTTGCATGCAGCCAGCTCGGGTTTGGTCTCCCAGTGCCACACGGTCCCCCCCCCCCCCAAACACTTTCTGTGAGGAGCCCCAGAGTCCATCAGCGCATGATGACTACCAGGTGTGGCCCACATCCCTCCCTGTCCCCCAGTAACAAGAAAGAAAATGAAACCAAAACTCCCACTGAAACAAAACAAACACACAACGAAGTACCTCCTGTCCGATGCGTTTAAGGAAAATGTTTTTTAGCAATCTACCTGGGCTGCCAGGTCTAACACACTGCCCGCACCTGTGCAGAACATCTGACCTAGCTGTCACAGGTCTGAACTGTTATCCCCATCTCCCAGCCGGGACGCACTAGATAAAGGCTGGAATGGGGACCCGTCTTTCCCAACGCAGCGTCTGTGGCTCGGTTCTCAGAGCCAGGCCGAAGGAGTAATTATAGCTTCCCTCTGTGGTGTACAGGGCAGGAGGCTGATTTAATAAAGGAAGCCTGCTGTCTGTCTCCAGCCTGGCTCTGACTCATGGAACCAGGGAGTCCCAGAAGCGCTACCCGCAGAGGGTGGTAAGCAGCTGGGGGAGGGGGGGAGGGGTGGGAGGTGAGGGTGGCCGCCTCCCGAGAAGGAGGAAACTCCCTGCTTGGCCTGGAGGAACCTGCAGCTGGAGCCAGAGGAAGTGAGGCTCAGACAGAGCAGCTGCTGTTCCAGCCACCGCGGCAGCCGCCGCACCCCTTGCACGGAGGCAGGCCCCTTGCATGCCGAGCTGTAGAATAAAATGGGCTCGTGATTCTCCTCTTCAGCACCCACAGGGGCGGCGGGCAGGTCCCCTGAAACGTCTGTCTCCGTGTATGAGAGGGGCTCTGGGTGCTTGGCCAGGGGGCCGGGGCGGATGGAGCCTGGCACCGCCAGAAGCTTCTGCCCTCCCCCACCGCGGGCTCCCGCTTGGGCCCGAGAGGCAGCGAGTGAGTTGAGGCTGTTGTGGCCGCAGAGGCGGCGTGACCCGGGAGTGACCGTGGAGTTGGATTGGGCCTGCGAGAGGTCACCAGAGGTCCTGTGCGCCTTCCCTGGCTCGCAGCAGCTCCTCCCCCTCCCCCGCTGACTGTCCGCCAGCCCGAGACAACTTGACCTCTTCCTCCTCCTCCTCCTTTTCCTCCTTCTCATCCTCCTCCTCCTCCTCCTCCTTCTCCTCCGGTCCTCCCACCCCCACCCCCAGGTCCAGTCCAGGAGATTCCGGCTCCCACCCCTTGGCTTCCCGCTGAGTCACCAGCGGGCCGTCAGGTGATCCTCCCCTGGGCCCTGCCGAGAGCACCTTGACCTATATTCCAAACTCTCCATTACAGCCCGCTTCAGCTAGTCCCGTGAGTGCCCCTCCCCCCCAGCCACGCTGCCCCCAGGCAGCCCCCCAGGGCTGCACACTTGGCACACCTCCACCGCCTCAGCTCTCCCCCCCCCCCCCCAAGCCCCGGGCAGTGCAGGGAGGGAGAGTGAGAAGCAAGACTGGAGCTGCCTGAAAATGGAAAGTTAGGAGGCAGGAGGCTGTGCGGGGGCCAGGCAGGAGGGGGTGGCGGGGTTGAGTCATCTGGGAACACTGACAGCCCTGGGTGGCTTCCTCCCCTCCTGCTCTGGGCTCTGTGGCGCCCCGCCAGGCCCTGACTGAGCAGGCGGCCGGGGACAAGCGGTGAAGGACAGATGCCAAACCCGGGCTCCGGGGCTGGGGAGCTGTTGGCTGCCCACGGGAAGGGGAGAAGTGAGAAACTCTCTGGAGCCTGGGATGAACCTCCGTGACTCATCGGGGATGATCGAGCTGAGAAAACTTCCCCAGCACCCCCCTCCCCACCCCTGCCTAGGAAACACGTCCCCACCCCCCATGATCCACAAAATGGCCTCTGCTCATTTTGTCTATGGGGCCTTTGTGCGGTGGCTCCCTGTGGCCTGCTTTGTGTCCTCTGGATGTGAGGATAATGGGGGTGCTGTGGGAACGGGAATTAAAAGGGGAGTGTTCAGAATTGCACTCGAAGCCTCATCTTTGGGCATCGAGCCTGGAAAATTAAAAAAAAAAAACGGTGGGGGGAAATACTTGCTGAAGATCACACAGTTCCTGTTGAGTTAGAAAGGGCACTGCACTTGGAGTCATTCCTCAAAGTCCAGCTTTTCCAATTAGGAGCCCTGTGACCTTGGTTGGCACCAAGTAAACCCTCCCGTCGGTCCTGGGGGGGGGACGGGGGTTGACCAAAACCACATTACATCAGATGGTGTGACCGTGAGATCAGGTGGTATGTGTGCAAGTGCATTAATTATATACAGGGACGCAATAACTGTGCTAATTCTTTTCTCTAGATGGTTAAATTGCCCTCCCCTCCCAGCCGAGAGGAGAGAGGATTATTTCATTCCTTGAACAGCCCAGGCCTGGAAGAGCCTGCATCTGGCGGTGTTTCTCCCCATAATAGGAAACGGTAGCCTCTGGCTACATTATGGTCTACCCCCTGTCTCAGGCCATCCCACCTGGCGTGTTTACACACCACCCACCAGTTGGTTCCTCAGTTCCTCATGGATCATTTTCTTCTTCCTCTAGATTAAGGGTAGGGGGAGGAAAAAAAAAAGCAATGCTGTGTGCACTTATCACAACTCAGATAAAAATCTGCAGATTGGAGTCAAGTCCCATTGTTTAATCAGAATGTAAATTTATGAAGTTCCTGCCTGGTGCCAGTGGGTGCTGGATGTCAGGGCAGGTGCGAGTGAGATGGCTGGGAGGGAGGGAGGGGAGAGGGAGGAAGGAAATTAGGTACTCGGAGCAGAATGGGATTTACCAGCAGCTAATTAGGCTTCAACTTAGGGCCCTTCATTTGCATGCTTCCCTCCCAGGCCCCCTGGTACCTCATATTTGATTTGTGTATTTCTTTTCTGATGACAGCCCCCAGCGTTGTAGGTTCTTCAGGTCCCATCACACCTGGATCTGCCCTCTTAGGGCCTCCTAGAGACCCAGCCCTGTTCCTATTAAGATTCAGAAGCACAAAAGAAAGGCAGGTGGGGGATGTGGCATCTCCAGGCTGTCTCCACCATGAATTTTAAATCTGAAATTCCCAGCACGATTCACCTAGGCCAGGCAAGGGTGTCAGGAATGGGGCTTAACAAGAGGAGGCAGCAGGGGGCGGGGGCAGAGAGATAGTGCAGGGAGTAAGTCACTTGCCTTGCATGTGGCCAGTCCTGTGGTCTGAGCCCTGGCACCACATACGGTCCCCTGACAACCACCAGGAAAATCCCTAAGCACAGTCCCAAGACTCAAGAAATAAGCAAATAAGAAAGGGGATCAAGAATGTGCAGGAATGGGGCCGGAGCGATAATACAGCGGGGAGGGCGTTTGCCTTGCACACGGCCGACACAGGTTCGATCACCGGCATCCCATATGGTCCCCGAGCACCGCCAGGAGTAATTCCTGAATGCAGAGCCAGCAGTAACGCCTGAGCATAGCCAGGTGTGACCCAAATAGAAAAAAAAAAGCGCAGAATTGTGGGGCCATTTCCTATGGACTTTTTGTTTGTTTGCTTTTGGTTTGGGGGCTACACTGGCAATGCTCAGGGGTTCTTCTTGATTCTGCACTCAGGGATCACTCCTGGTGGTGCTGGGGTGACCATATTCGACACCAGCGGTGGAACCCGGGTCCACCACCTGTAAGCACCCTACTGCTGCATTCTCTCTCTGCCCCCCTCCTGGAGATGTCTAACTCCTAGACACTTAGTCCTGGGACCAAGTGCTGGAATTCAGGCTGTGTTTGCCGACATCCTCTTTTTTCCAGATTCGAGTCCAGGCCATGCTGGTTGCAAAGCACTGGGTGGTGGCAATGCTGCTCATGGTCGGAGTCTCCCACAGTCCCGGCTGCTCCCATCCTGCCCAGTCCGCTAGTGGTGTGGCCTTGGGGGGGTTACTTTAGTCTTTGAACATCACTTCTTTAATTGCAAGACACTGGAAGATGATTTCAGAACTTGTTGCTGTTTGTTATCCACTGTGGTTACATTGTTGAGTTCAGTTCCTAGGAGTATGTATGATTGTTACTTTGTAGCAAACATTTACATGGTGCTTATTGATGAAGAAATGGAACTACAGAACATTTCTCATTATTATTATTATTATTATTATTATTATTATTATTATTATTATTCTGTCACTGTCACTGTCATCTCATTGCTCATCGATTTGTTTGAGCGGGCACCAGTAACGTCTCTCATTGAGAGACTTATTGTTACTGTTTTTGGCATATCCAATACGCACGGGTAGTTTGCCAGGCTCTGCCACACGAGCTTGATACTCTTGGTAGCTTGCTGGGCTCTCCGAGAGGGGCGGAGGAACCGAACTTGGTTCGGCCGTGTGAAAGGCGAATGCCCAACCACTGTGCTATTATTATTATTACTATTATTATTATTATTATTATTTTGGTTCAGGGGCTGTGCTCATGGCTTTCTCCTGGCTCTGTGCTCCAGGGTCACTCCTGGCGGGCTTGGGGGACCAGATGGGGTGCTGGGAATTGTACCCGGTTGGGTTGGGCATGTGTAAGGCCAACACCCTACCCATGTACTCTCTCTCCAGCCCCTTTCCAGAGCATTTTAATCAGTTTCCCAGGTCACTAAGCTAGTAACTGGCGGAACCAGGATTCAGGTTCAAGTGGTCTGGCTCCAAAGTCTTCTTTGTTAATCTACATATTCTAAACTCTATGTAAAATTTTTCTAGACTTGATGATGATGGTGATGATCATGATGATCATGATGATGATCATGATCATGATCATGATTATCATTGGTGACTTCAGATTCAGAAACAGCAGGGCTGCTTCCTCTTTTTTCCAGATTCGAGTCCAGGCCATGCTGGTTGCGGTTCTCAAACAGACAAGCTGCCAGGATCACACCAGCGCACATGGGGGCACTGGGAACTTGAACTCATGACCAAATGCTTGCAAAGTTGCAAGGCAGCTCTCAAAGCCAGAGATTCTCTACTGGAAGCCATACAGTTCCTCGTTCGTGGTTCTCTAGGATATTCTCAGAGGGCCAGAGGTGAAAATTCTATAAATGGTGGGTCATGACATGAGACTAGAGGGTCAAACTAGTAGGATGTGGCAGGGGTCGTGGGGGGGGTGGGATAGGGGGGAGGAAATGGCGACAGGGGACAGGAAGGAAACAAGGTCATAAGCAGGTCACAGTTGGGAAAAACTTGAGACTATAAGCCACCACACTGTTCTTCCGAGCCCTGGACTTTATTTCTTGGACAGTTTTAGATTTTTAGAAAAATTAAGCAGGCCGTTTATGCAGAACACTAATAAACAAACCCGTAAATGGCATGTTCCTTCATTGAATGGAGGATTCCTTTTCCCAAGAGTCACAGGAAGTAAACTCTCTGAGGGCTCAGCATTTTATTTTAGTTTATTTCTCCCCACCCCACCTCCTTTCTTTTTACTGTAGTAGTTCTTTTTTGTTGTTGTTGCTTTTTGGGTCACACCTGGCAATGCACAGGGGTTACTCCTGGCTCTGAACTCAGGAATTACTCCTGGTGTGCTCAGGGGACCATATGAGATGCTGGGAATTGAATCCGGGTTGGCCACGTGTAAGGCAAATGCCCTACCCAATGTGCTATCACTCCAGCCCCTTTACTATAGTATTTCTCTGATGACAGCATCATACGCTTCAGTTGTGATGTCCTCACACTTGGCTACCCATTTTTATCATTTGAAAGTCTCCTGATAACCCAGGAAGGAAGATGAGGCAACCTGTGATGACTCCACTTTAAAGTGGAGGCCACTCATTCCTAAAAAAACTAACGTAGTACAGGGCCAAAGAACTAGCTCAATACACTGAGCTCATGCTTCACAGGCAGGGTACGTAGGTTTGATCCCTGGCACTGTGTCGTCCTTGAGTCTGAAGCCTGGGTAGCCCCTGAGCACCAAAACAAATAAATAAATAAATGCATGTGTAAATGAATCAAAAGAAGCACACTACAAGTTTGAGGTAGAGCCAGCAGCACTGAATCTCCAGTTTGCCCACTCTTCTCTCTGGCCCTTCTTTCTGACATCCTTTCCGTCTAAACTCCGCCTCTACACTTTTATTCTTGCTGAGCCCGAACTGAGGAAATTCCTTGATTACTCTGAGTCTTAAGGGGCTGTCCTCTTCCCTGGGGTTCACCTCAGATTTCTCCGCACATCTGAGGTCCGAGTGCCTTTTATTTGTTTAAAACAGGTTTTTAAATTTATTTTTTAAAATTTGGCAGGGGGCGGGGGAGAGGGATGGAGGAATGGATGGGGTGGGCCATGCCCAATTGTGCCCAGGGCTCGTTGCTCTTTCTTGGCTCTGTGCTCAGGGTAGTATTTAGGGACCATGTGTGTTGCGGGGGATCGAACCGGAGTTGACCACGTTTGTGTGCCTTACTCACTCTCTGGCCTTTGATTGCATTTGAGTCTTTTTTTTTTTTTTTAAGCACGTCTGGCATTTTAGCAGCGCTGCTGCCAAAGCATGGCCGTGGAGCTGGTAGATTTCAATTAGACAAGGATCGTGCCTGTTTTGTTTGTTTTGGGGCCACACCTCAAGGTGCTCAGAACTTACACCTGACTCTGAGCTCAGCAGTCATTTCTGGCATGGTCTGGGGACTGATTCAATGATTCAATCATTGCCAGGGATTGATTGAACCCAGGTTGGCTGGGTGCAAGGCAAGTGTCTTAACCCCTGTAATCTCTCTCTCTCTCTCTCTCTCTCTGGCCCTTATATTTAATTTGATGGTAGAGTCAGGCACTGCTTTGCCAGTCTTGGAAACCCATGTCATGAAAGCAGCAAAGGAAGAGTTTCCTCTTGCCCTCCCCTTTCAGGTCAATAAAGTATTCTTCCAAAGCAATCAAATTATCTTTGGCACTTCCTCTTCCTTAACAGCCTCTTGCTAGAAGCACCCAACTTACCATACCAGAGCAGAAGTTTCTTTGTAGTTAATCCACTCAGTTTATAATGCTGCAAGGATGTTACAAGAAATTCTCTGAGTGAGAGAGAGCGAGAGGGTAAGAGAGAGAGAGAGAGAGAGAGAGAGAGAGAGAGAGAGAGAGAGAGAGAGAGAGAGAGAGAGAGAGCGCCTGCCATAGTGGCAGGTGTGGGGAGGAGGAGGGCAGTGGTGGGAAAGTACACTGGTGAAGGGATGATTGTTGGAACATTATACGACTGAAATCCAATCATGAACAACTTTGTAAATGTGTTTATCTCTTGTGATTCAATTAGAAAAAAAGCAGTTCAAAACAAACAAATGATACTCAGTATCTATTTGCTGATTTTTCAAAATAACCTTGGGGTTATAGAAACAGTAACTACTCTTTGAGAGAAAAGAAATAATTCTCTTTTCTCTACTCTCCTAGATTAAGAAAGGCTTATTTATTTATTTTGTTGTTATTATTAGTTTTTTGCTTTGGGGAGCACACCCAGTGATGCTCAGGGGTTACTCCTGCTTCTGCACTCAGGAATTACTCCTGGCGGTGCATGGCAGACCATATCAGATGCCGGGGTCGAACCCGAGTTGGCCGTGTGCAAGGCAAACTCCCTCCCTGCTGTACTATAGCTCTGGCCCCAAGACTTACTTTTTTATTTTTATTTTTACCTTTTTGGGTCACACCCAGCATTGCACAGGGGTTTCTCCTGGCTCTGCACTCAGGAATTACACCTGGCGGTGCTTGTGGGGCCATATGGGATGCTGGGAATCGATCCCGGGTTAGCCGCGTGCAAGGCAAACGCCCTACCCGCTGTACTACCGCTCCAGCCCCATGACTTAATTTTTTAAACGTCCCCTCGTACAATTTTTTTCTCTTCAAAGTAGTTTTTGGGGAGTGCCAGGTATCAAATCCAAATCCTCATGCATACCAAGCAGTCTGTCAGTGAGCTATATTTCTGGCCCCCCTCTCTCTTATTTTTTCAAAAAGAAATTTATTATTGTATTTTTATTATAACATTGTGATTTACGAAGTTACTTATAATACAGTTGTTTCAGGCCTTAAGTGTTTCGATACCAGTTCACCACCGGGCATCTCCAGTTTCTCACCGTCACCTCAGGCTGCCCCTTGGCAGGCACAGATTTACTTCTGACTGTTTGTTGCAACATAAGGCAAGTGGAATTATCAAGCCTTCCATCAGTCAGAGTAAATTTGTGATCCTTGTTGTGTCACAGTGATGTTACACAGTCATTGTCTGGGATGACTGTGCTGGTCAGTGCCGTTGAGTCTTCTCTGGGATTGTTTAGACTCCGTGAGCCTGGTGGTCGTCTCTGCAGCTTTTCCGATCAGGTTAGCTGCGATCTACTGGGCTGACAGTTCTATGATATTGTGAGGTGTCCAGGAGCGATAGATCTGGACCAGTATGGTGGCTTGACAGTTTGACGGGGTCCATTTGTGAAGCTGGGCCGTTTCTGTGCTAGAGGGGGTCGGGTGCAGATGTGGGCCACTGGGCCTTGTGGCAGGAAGGGGAATCTCCCGCCCCTATTCTACGATGACCCCAGAGTTAGCCCAGACCAGTCTACCTCGGATGAATTGGTGATATCTTGTTCTTTTAGAGGTATGTCTGGATCCTCTCTTTAAAAATACTCCTTTTGTTTATTTCGAAGAGTAACATTTGTTTGATTCAGAATTCAGAAAGATACATGGTGCCGGGGTCTCTCCCGAAGGTTGTGCCCTATTAGCCAGTGACCTCTTTGGGAGAAGCCAGTAAGTCTGGCTCCTATCAGATATGTGCCCTTTCAAGCGCTGTCACGCACCTAGAAAATACACTTGTCTAAAGGGATGATTGTCTTGGCTTTTTCCTCCTATAGAAACACACTCTATTATTCCACACTTGGTTTTCTCATTTGAAATGATTCCAAGGCAGTTCATAAAGAGTGTGCTCATTTCCTAAAAAAAAAAAAAAAAAAAAATGTGTTTTCAATGTATGCCATTGTATGCTGGTCCATAATATAGGTAACGGGAGCTCAGCAGGGCTTGTTTTAGTTGTGTCCACTCTTTTGCCATTGCTGAATAACTGTATAAATGTTATTCTTTAGGGCAGTATGCAACATTTAATAGAGCTCAGTCTGAGATTCTGCTCTGAGATTTTTGCCTAAGTATCTAATCCACAAATTCAGATGCTTAGAAAGCAGGTCATTTCTTATCTCTCTTCTCTACTCATTTGACCCTGAGGGTTGGTAACTTAATCTTACAAGCCTGAGGTCTTGTATTTTCACTGATGATATCTCTCTGGCTATAGTGGTGGTAAGAACTTTTATTAACAGGTTATTTTCTTGTGCTGAAGTGGCGTGTCCTCACTCTGCCCACCATTATTGGCTCAGCTTAATGGCCATGACAACTAGTACCTACATTGCCACCACAAATATATAAGAGTTGGGGGTTCATTGGTTCGTATTCTGGCTGTAGGATCAGGTCAAAGCACTGAAACCAGAGATTTGAGCTTTGTGATCGTTGTATTTGGGAAATGAACTCGTTTCCTAGGTGTGCTGTTTGAAGAATTTATTATTATAATTTTTATTATTTTGGGCACCATAGCTGGTGGTCTTCAGGTCTTATTCCTGGTTCTGCATTTAGGAATCACTCCTAGCAAGCTTGTGGGGGAACCGAGTGGGGTGCTGGGGCTCGAACCCAAGTTAGCCACATACAAGGCAAGTGCGCTGGCAACCATCATGCCAGTTCCTAGTTGAAGAATTTAAATAAGCATTGTAAAAGGACACAACTAACAACCAGCAAAACAAAAAATTCATCAGACCCATTTCCCGGAAGGCAGCTGGAAGGTTTTACCGTGAGGCCGGCAGAACATCCTCTGTTTCTTTTCAATGTAGGTCTTATTTGTATTTCAGATTAAGACCTGCACTCTGTTGTTGGCAGTTCAGAGGAAAAGAAGGAAAATTCATAGTGTCGTTAAAGATTCAACTGCCTCACTACACACACACACACACACACACACACACACACACACACACACATCCCACCACACACACACACACAGACCACCACCTCCACCACCACCACCACCACCACCACCTCATAGGCCAAACCCATGCCATACACATGGTGTGGCTATATTATATCATTCTGAAAAATTAAGGTCACTTCATTAAGTAGCCCGCTCCCCAAATGGGTACCCTCTATCTACCTGATTTTTTTTTTTTTTTAATAAAAACAGAGGATTGTATCTCATCCTTGAAAATGTTTGCGGAAAGAAACTTGTTGGCTTGTTCTACAAGTTATGTACATACAGGAAGGATATCACAACTTCTGAGCTCCCTGCCAACTTTAAAATAGGCAGTTACCTTCATGGTCGATAACGTTCTTTGTTACCTGTTAACTGTTAAGAAAATCATCGGGAGCTTACCAGAAGTTCACTTATTCAGCCGATCTTTATTGAGTTGCCTCTTCTGTTTTATTGATTTAGTTAGTTTTGGGGCCACACCAAGTGGTCCTTGGGGCTTACTCCTGGTTCTGCACTCAGGGATCACTCCTGACAGGCCCAGGGGACTATATTGGGTGCTGGTGTTGGAACTGGGGCTGGCTGGGTGGAAGGCAAGCACCCTACCCACTATTGCTGTGGCTTCTATTGGGACAGCACTGGAGATACAGTGGACAGACAGTATTCTTCCATGATGGAACTGAAGTTCCTGGGGTGGGCTGGGGCAGAACACAAAAATAAGCAAAAGTAGCATGTCCTATGTCATATGGTATTGGGTGATAGCACTGTAGCACTGTCATCCCGTTCTTCATCGATTTGCTCTAGCAGGCACCAGTAACGTCTCCATTGTGAGACTTGTGGCTGTTTTTGGCATATCGAATACACCACGGGTAGCTTGCCAGGCTCTGCTGTGCGGGCGGGATACTCTCCGTAGCTTGCCGGGCTCTCCGAGAGGGTATTGGGTGATATGGTGAAAAATCAAATAGGGACTGCCATTATGTAGGGTGGCAGGACAGTTGTAACATTTCATTTTGTTTTTTGGGGTCACAATTGATTGTGCTGAGGGCTTGTGCCTGGCAGTATACCCAGGGATCACTCATGGCAAAGCTCAGGGCCAATATGGGGTGCCAGGGATCAAAATGGGGTCGGTCCTGTTCAAGACAAACACTCTACCCTCTGTGCTATCACTCCTGCCTCAGCAGATAAGAACTTAAATTTAAGATGATTAGGGCAGATGTCACTGAGCAAGTCATTTGAGCCACGCCCTAGAGGAGGGCTGGTGTGTGATAGTGGGCCGCCCAGATAAAGCAAAGGCCTCCTTTGTGTTATAATTTGAGGGTGAGACCTTTTTATGTCCAAATATTCTTTTCACCAACTCATTATGATCCCTAAAATTATGTTATTAGTAATACACTTAATAATACTTTGATGCCAGTTTTAATAACAGAGGCGAGGAAGGTGATTGAAGCAGAGGAGATAACAAATCTTGGTTCAGGGAGGAAGAATGTGGTTCGTTGTGGTTTGTTTTTGTTGTTGTTGTTGTTGTTGCGGTTGTTGTTTAGACCATACCTGCTGATTTGCAGGACTTACTCCTGACTCTTCTGGTGGTGCTCAGGGGCACAGGGGCTGTGGGGTGCTAAATCTGGGTCAGCTGCATGCGAGACAAGCACCTGACTTGCTGTCCTCCTGTCTTTCTGGCCCCAAGAATGTGACCTGGAAGCCTGTTTGTCACTGCTGGGGAGTTGAACTTCACGTCCCCGGGGGTTTGTTCTCATTTCTCCAGCTGTGCCCACGTTGCTCCGCTTAAGTGATGGTCTTGGGGCTCTGAGCCAGTACCTCCTCGCCCTAGTGCTGAGTGAGGCCCCCGGTATGCAGGAAGCAGACTGATGTGTGGTTTAATAATGCATCTCCCGAGGGGCTTGGAGAGTCTGGAGTTGTGTTGTAGAGAGTGATGTCAATGGAGCCACACAACAAGCAAATCTGTGACTTGTAGCTCTTTCAGACTATGGTTAAGTTAACAGCCTTTAGAGAAATAAATGAGTCAGAAACTATGGATTTTTCCTTCTTAAACTATGTGGGAAAGTGCCATTTTTTATGATGGCATTTTCTCTATTTTGGATTGGTTTGGGATTATACCTGGCGGTGCTCAGGGCTTACCCCTGGCTCTTGGGCTCAGGAATCATTCCTGGTGGTGCTCAGGGAACCACATAAGGCACCGGGGGTTGAATCAAGATTGGCTGCATGCAAGGCAACCACCTTCCCTGCTGTATTATGTCTCAGACCCTGCTTTATCTTTTTTTTGTTTTGTTTTCTTTTTGGGTCACACCCGGCAATTCACTGGGGTTATTCCTGGTTCGTGCACTCAGCAATTATTCCTGGCGGTGCTCAGGGGACCATATGGGATGCTGGGAATCGAACCCTGGTCGGCCTCGTGCAAGGCAAAAGCCCTACCAGCTGTGCTATTGCTCCAGCCCCTCCGCTTTATCTTTTGAAATGAGATTTGTCCCCTGTATCAGTTTCCTAGGTTTACCTTTGTTTTTGTGCTGGAGTGGTAGCACAGCAGGTAGTGCGTTTGCCTTGCACGCAGTCGATCCGGGTTCGATTCCTCTGACCCTCTCAGAAAGTCCAGCAAGCTACCAAGAGTATCTCGCCCGCACGTCAGAGCCTGGCAAGCTCCCTGTGGTGTATTCGATATGCCAAAAACAGTAACAACAAGTCTTACAGTGGAGACGTTACTGGTGCCTGCTCGAGCAAATCAATGAGCAACGGGATGACAGTGATACAGTGAATGCTGTCTGAAAGTAATAAAGTGATACCTTTGTTCCTATAAGTTTAATTCTCAAACACTCTCCTAGACAAGATGACTCTTCTAGATACGCTTAGACTACGGATCTCAAACTCAGCTCTCTGTAGGAAGCAAACAATAATGAATGCAGGCAGGTAGGAACTGGCAGGATCGTGGCAATCTGGACTATGCATTTCTCTGCTAAGTTAACCCCAGATCATCATCCCCTGGAGAGGAGAGCTTAATGTTGTTAGGATTTCTTATGTTGTAATAGAAGCTGGAACTCACTGGCTTTTGTTTGATATTGGGTCCACACCTGGCTCTGCTAAGAGCTTACTCTTGGATGTGTGCTCAGTGGTTGCTCCTGGTTCAGGGGACCGTGTGTGGTGTTGGAAAAATAAAACCCAGTTGACTGTGTGCAAGACAAGCACCCTGCTTGCCACTGTCCCAGCTATGTCTCTGGCCTCAAATCAATGAGTCCTTTTGACTTTTTATTTTCATTATTTCCTTCCATTTCCCTGTTCCTTCGTTGTTGTTGATGATGTTGCCATGCCATGTGTCTGGCTCTAGGGCTCACGGTTTTAGCCATGGGCCTGCCAGGGGCTGTGCGTCAGGCTGCAGGTCTTGCACAGTCAGCTGCCATGCTCACTGAGGTTGGGGCTCCTCAGTTGCAATGCCTGTAGGTGCTCACTAGGATGTCTCCTTTCAGCGGAGGAACACGAGTTATGGTTAGAGCTGTGCTTGGGGATGAACACAGACAGCAGAGCTGCCAGGATCGTGCCCGGCGCCCATGGGACAGCGGAGAGCTGAGCTCATGAACATTTGCTTGCAAGGCCGGCACTCTGTGCCTTTGCACCGTTGCTCTGAATCCCCAGTGGGTTGTTTTGGAGAAACTTGTAATGTCTGTCTGAGTTGGTCCTCTGGAGTGGGAGACAATTCTGAAAGGTCACAGACCTGGGCTCAAGTGTTGGTGCTTGCACAAATTCAGGTGCCACTGCCGATGGACCTCTTAGGCCTTCAGGGTTTAATATCCTCCTCTCTAGAATGAGGGGCTGGACATCACAGTTTTCAGAATGTATCCCTCCAAGCCCAGATCTGCAGAGAAGCCATTGACAGACAGGTGGGGCAGGGCAGGGTGGGGACCCTCGGGTTTGCAGAAAGGTTGCTTAGCCCTTGTTCTGTTTTTCTCTTTGGGGCTTCTGCTTTTCTGTTGTAGACCTTGAACTTCTGCCAATTTCTTTTTTCTTTTTGAATAAAGAGTTTCCTGGCCTTCAGGAGAGTTTCAGAATCTTTGAATTAGGTTGTCAGCTCTTGCTTAAGGTGTTATTAGTGGAGGTTTGCAAACTCTGAGGTCTGCAGCAAATATGAATGGCAGGTCTTTCCTTCTTTTGCCTCCACTTCTTGTCTGGTTACAATTGTTAGTGTGGACTTGAGGCATAAATCAACTTAAGTGGCCAACAAATATTATGGGGAAATTCTGACACATTACCTAGTTCAATAGCTCGTTTGGGGGATGTTTCTTTCTTCATTTTGGTGAGCGAATGTTTTTCTGTTTTTGATAGTATATTGATGACATATATAATATGTCTGACTTCTTGGTTTATAGGCTTTGATAAATGTCAGCATTTCACTGTGATTGGCAAACTCCAGGTGTTCTGTGACTCCAGACAGTCGGAAATAATTGTAATGTCTTAAAATATGAGCTATAATTCATTAATAACCTAAGAAGTACTGGCTTTATCATCTCTACATTTCAGAATATTAATCCTACGAAGAAGTTTTTTTTTTCTCTTCTCTGTATTACTAAATGAGGAAAATAAGATTGAGAGAGATTAAAATGTGCCTGCACCACATAGATTTCCAATTTATTACAGACAGGAACTGGAGAAATAATAGTATAGCAGGTAGGGCGTTTGCCTTGCATACCACTGACCTGAGTTTGATCCCCTGGCACCTCATATAGTCCCTCGAATCCCCTAGGAGTGATTCCTGAGCTCAGAGCCTAAATAAGCCCCTAAGCACCTCTGGGTGTGACCCTCAAACCAAACAAACAAACAATAAAACCCAACTTATCCCAGACAAACTCCAAGCTAATTTCTGGTCTTGAGAAGTGAGAAGGCAGGAATTCTCCCGTTTTAAGGCTGTCCTAGGACTGCTTGAAAAACAGCTTTCAATTTTCAACTTTCCAGATTTCCTTATCTACTGAAAGCCCGGAATGGAAGCTTGTTAATTCAGACCAGTTCAAGTTTGTTGCCCTCAACTTGACTGATAAGAGGGGCACTGAATTCAAATAGTCCCTTCCAGGGCCTGGACATCTTGCGTAGGAAATGAAAGAACTTAGATTTGGGGGTGGAAGCAAACTTCAGGGGAGGAACAAGTAGGTTTTTCAGTGTTATTTCTGCACTTCACTGAGCTGAGTTTCTCTGCTGCAAAGGAAAATTGCTTTCCCTGTTGATCTCCCTACTGTTCTGGTCCAGTGGATTTGATTTCTCTAGCTATGGATGATGCGTGTGTCACAAAGCAAATATTGATTGTGGACCTTTTTTTTGGCTCAGCACTTTGCTGGGCACATATATCCTAAGTCAATATTTCTAACTCCTGAAGTGTGTGTGTGTGTGTGGGGGGGGTATGTATTAAAGGCAGAAAAATATTTCACCTATGAGACAGAAAAGTAAATTTTCATTTGTGTACTTGCATGCAGCCAATATTTTCAGAAATGTATTCATTTTCTGTAAGAAATAGCAGTGTGAGGCAGGCAGCCTGTGTTATGATTCATATTTACAGGCTAGAAAATTTTCCGATCATGTATTAAGTTGGCAAGTGGTAGAGTCTATACTACCTACTACTCAGATATGACTGCGACCAATCGTGTGTCCTCTCTGTTTAACTGTAGTCCTTTGGTTTTCCCAAGAGGAGACCATTTTCCTTTCAGAATAAACCTACTACTTCGTGTGAACATTTACATTCACAATGTAGAGTTTGGAAAAAAAGTTCAGTAATTGCGTTGGGTAAGGAAAGCATCAGTAGCCATTGTTTTTCCTTTCAGTGAGCAGGAGAGAAAGTATAGGGATTGAGGTGCTTGCTTTGCATGCAACCAAACCCAGTTCAATCTCCTGCACCTCTTATGGTCCCCCAAACGCTGCCAGGATTAGTCCCTGAGCATCAATGGGAGTGCCACCAATTCCCTCCTCTAGAAGATTTCAAGTTTAGAGCTTATCATAACAGAAATATGCAAAGTATGACCCACCACTGTTTGATGGTGTGCTATCAAATAGGCCACCGCTATTTGATCTGGAGTTTTGTTGTTGTTGTTGTTGTTGTTGTTGTTTTCCCCATGAAACAGGATGGACTTTGGAGATGTCTCTCTTCTGGGAGCATTGTCTTCTGTGTGCATTACAGTTTAAATGATTGATGGATTGATGGTTTCTCACTTCCACAGCTAAATGGAGGGGTTTGTTGATGACTTCATCATAAGAAGTTGCAAAGAAGCATGCTGGAATCAGAGGAGGGTACTTTTTTCATCTGGTTTGTGACTAATTCTGTCCCTTTGTGAAATGAGGGTTAAGTGCAACAAGAGTCATCGGAAGAAAATAAAGGAAGCTCACTTCGAGAATAAGGTCTTGTAGTCTGGTGATACTCTGTTCTGTGTTCCTAAGAGCAGTTCTTTAATATTGTAGCTATCGCAAGCTATTTTACATAGGAGCTTCTGAAACCTAATGATGCCTGAGACCCATCATTCCTAGGTCTGTGCATGGTAAAGGCAGTTTGAGGTGGGGGGGCACTTTCAGTGGTACTCAGGGTTTGCATCTGACTTTAGACTCAGAAATCACTCCTGGGGGGCTCAAGGAACCATATGCAGTACCCGGGATCAAACTGGGGTCAGCTGCGATGCAAGGCAAGCACCCTGATGTCTGTGCTACCTTTCTGAACCCGACCAAGATAGAGTTTAAATTCCCCAGGTGATTTTAGTAAGCAGTAACTTTTGAAATATCTGCTAGAGACTCCCGGTGCCAGTCTAATCCAGATAAGAGGAGAAAGAACCTTAGTGCTTCTTTCTGCCAGTGTATTACTAGTGCCTTGAGAGTACAGTTCACTCCTTGTAAAGTACACATCTACTGAGCATCTGTATTTCAGGTGCTGGGGATACTTCCAGGACCAAGACTGAGCCAGTCTCTGCCTTAATCAGTTTTTTTTTTCCTTCCCTAGTGTGCAGGAACAAAATAATCTCTCAAACTAGACTGTGAAAACTGTTAAGAAAGATACAACCTGAATAATTAGGGGTCAGGGAAGAGAAACCATTTTGTTTTTTTGTTTTGTCTTTGGGGCCTTCTCCAGTGGTGCTCAGGGCACAGTCCTGTCTCTGCACTCAGGAATCATGCCTGGTGGCAGTGCTCAGGGGACCATGTGGGGTGCTGAGGATAGAATCCTGCTTGGCTGCATGTGAGGAAGCTTCCTGCCCACTGTACTATTTCCCCGGCCCCAATAGGAGCCTTTTTTTTTTTTTTTGCAAGATTCAAAGAAGAAGAAGCTGCTATACCTAGATCCAGTGACAAGGCAGAGAGACTAGAAAGTGAAAAGGTGTGTAGCGAAGGAAGATGGGATGTTTGAGGAACACGAGACTCCTGACACTTTGGTTTTTTAGAAAGAGTAGTACTAGTAGTGAATAAGTTCCAGCTTGACATTTCTTAGATTTCAAACAAACTACTTAAGTATCTTCTGGCCAAATTGCACATACTCTACAAAGGAAATGTGGGGAGAAATATCCTCTGAGAGCAAGGGCATTGTGTCCTGGATCAAGAGAATTTCATGTTATTGACGAGGAAAATGCTGATAATGAAAACAAAAAACCCTAGGCATTCCTGCATGTCACTGCAAAACCACGAAAAGGAAAAATTTCAACTATATATTTGATATGCACAGGGTTTGGCCTGATTCTTGAGTCATTTATCTTTTTTGCTAACCTATCAAACGATACTCATAGTGTGGCGAAACTGACCTGATTGTAGATACTCAGTTTTCTGGTGTACTGTTTTTGAGGTTTCTATCCAATCAAACTTTGTACATGGTGGCAAGTTTGTCCAAATTTTTGTGATACTAAAGAAATGAAATACATGCCTGTAAGAGGCCTATATGTATATTTTTTATTCTTTCTCGTGGGGGCCATATCTGGCAATGTTCAGGGATTACTCACGGCTCTACACTCAGGAATCACCCCTGGTGGTGGCATACTGGGAACCATATGGGATACTGGGATTGAACCCAGGGCAGTCAATGCAAGGCAAACTTCTTTCCGGCTCCAAAGAGACCTGTATTACTATGAATTTTTTTTTTTTCCAGAAGTGCAGACCTGGGGCCAGAGAGGTAGGGAGTTTGCCTTGCATGCAGCCAACCCAGGTTCAATCCCTGGCACTCCATATGATCCCTCTGAGTCCACCAGGAGTGACCCCAAGCACAAAGCCAGGCGTAAGCCCTGAGCACCACCGGAAGTGGCCCCCAAACAACAAATGAACAACAAAGAAGCATGGGAACACAGAGTGTTCTCCTTCCCCAGCCCCCCTCCCCCCAAACGGGGCCAGGTGTGGGAAGGATGAAGGAAAACAGTTTGAGCTGGAGAGATAGTACAAAGGTAGGGCATTTGCCTTGCATGTGACCTGCCAGGGGTTAGTCCTCATTACCCCATATGGTCCCCTAAGTTTTGCCAGGAGTGATCTCAGAGCACAGAGCCAGGAATAAGCCCTGAGCACTACCCAAGTATGACCCAAAAGCAAAACAAAACAAAATTTGGGATGGTGGAGAGATAGTACAGTGAATACGGTGCTTGCCTTGTATGCAGCCAATCAGGGTTTGATCCCTGGCACCCTGTATGGTCCCTCAAAACTTGCCAGGAATGGTCCCTGAGTGTAGAACCAGGAATAAGTACTGAGCACCACAAGGTGTGGTCCAAAAACAAACAAAAAAGTGCAGACCCAGCTCCCATTCATTTTTTCCACACAAAACTAGTTAAATTGCATGAAGTTTAACTGTTTAAATGGCAATTAATGGGTGTAGCACTGTAGCACTGTTGTCCCTTGAGCGGGCACCAGTAACATCTCATTGTAAGACTTGTTACTGTTTTTGGCATATCGAATATGCCATGGGGAGCTTGCCAACCTCTGCCATGCAGGCGGAATATTCTCGGTAGCTTGCCGGGCTCTCCGAGACAGACGGAGGAATCAAACCTGGGTCGGCCACGTGCAAGACAAACACCCTACCCACTAGTGCTATCGCTCCAGTCTAACGGGGGCTATAGAGGGAATAAGTGGTAATCAAAAAACAAAGCCACACTGATTTCTTGTCAGCAAAGTATTCTAATGATCCCTGCTCTGATAGTAAATTAATTTTTATTAATTAACCCATATTTTTTGAGCAGGTAATGTGAAGCCTGTTTTTCTGGTAGGCATGACGTTCTATAAAAGCAAACCATGGTATTCAATGCAAAAAAAAGTAAGAGTTAATATATATATATATATATATATATATCCTCAACCAATATGTCTAAGAATTCTAATTCTAATCTTCAAATACTTTTACATAAGAAATGATAAAGAGGTCTTGATGAATTAAGCATGTTTTAAAAGATGGTTTTAGAGGAGTTGGACAGATAGTGTAAGATGTGTAGTGTCTTGTGTGTAGTCAACCCAGTTTGATATCCGGCACTAAGTATGGTCTCCTGAGTATCACTAGAGAGACCCCTGAGCACAGAGCCAGGAGTTGTAGTCCTGGACACTGGGCTGAGTGTGGAAGTCCTGAATCAGATCCCACTCCCAGGTACAACTCTGAGCACCACGCCAGGAGTAGCCCACAAGTACTGCTGAGTATAGTTCAAAACCAAAGGTTAAAAATTAGGGCTGGAGCGATAGCATAGCAGGTAGGGCGTTTACCTTGCACGCGGCCGACCCGGGTTCAATCCCCGGCATCCTATATGGTCCCCCAAGCACTGCCAGGAGTAATTCCTGAGTGCAAAGCCAGGAGTAACCCCTGAGCATTGCTGGGTGTGACCCCCCCCAAAAAAAACCCAAAAAAAAGTAAAAATTAATAAAAGATGGTCTTAATAAGAAAAAGAAAACTTAAGAAGTCTATCTGAGGCAAGAAGAAACTCACCCAGTTGT
This sequence comes from Sorex araneus, assembly GCF_027595985.1. Classification (NCBI taxonomy): domain Eukaryota; kingdom Metazoa; phylum Chordata; class Mammalia; order Eulipotyphla; family Soricidae; genus Sorex; species Sorex araneus. The sequence goes on along the minus strand of NC_073309.1, from coordinate 26,683,103 downwards.
AAGAAGCACACACACAAAATTGAGGTCATTATGAAATGATTAATTTGTTCCGAACAGTAAGCTTTTCCCCCAAGACATGAGTAGGAGAATAAAATCTGATCGATACAATCAGGAAAGTTGATGACCATATATAGTTTTGAATATAACTATAGACAATTATATTTATGACTGTAACTAATTTAAAAAAAAACCTCAAGAAATATCCAGGATCTGGAGAGATAGTACAGCTAGTAGGGACCCCCTTTGCATGAGGCCAACATGGGTTTGAACCACAGCATCTCATATAATTCCCCCAGCATTGCCAGGAGTAATTCCTCAGTACAGAGCCAGAAATTATCACTGAGCACTGTTGAGCTGTTGAGTGTGCCTATATGTGTGTGTGTGTGTGTGTGTGTGTGTGTGTGTGTGTGTGTGTGTGTGTGTGTATGGTATGTATGTATCTCCAAAGGGGACTTAAGATGTAGCTAGTAGTTAAGTGTATGCTTCACATGTAGGAGGCCCTTGGATCAATTCCAGCACTAAAACCTAAAAATAAACACATGTATCTGCGTGCAGTAGATGTGCTTTAAAAATTCTGGAGCAGTTTTCTCTTTATAAAAGATGAGATAGACTTAAATTTAAATCCATCCATATTAGGATGGATTTCTACTTGAAATAAAATGCCTACAGACAAGAACTTTCTAGATTACCCTTGACCCTAGGCTACAGAAATAAGGACCAGGAAGGAAAGAAATTGAGGAAGGAGTGAGTAAAAAGAGGTGGAAGGGAGGGGAAGAGGACAGGGCCTCAGGCACTTGGGTAGGGTAGAGGTGAGGTGTATGTGTACATCTAAACCACAGAGCCAGTAAGAAACCCAAACTTCAATAGCCAGACATCAGGCATGTCTGTTAAAGAGGCAAGCTTGTGGGTGGGAGGGAATTTGGGGGACACAAGTGGACGGAAGCTGACACTGGTGGTAGGATTGGTGTTGAAATATTGTATGTCTGAAGCTACTGTGAACAACTTTGTGAATCACAGTGTCTAAAAACGAATGTGATGCCTATAATACCTATAAAGTAAAAAAGGTAATTGGAAAAACCTGATGTCTCTGAAATCTCTAATTTAGAAAAAAATTTCTAAATCTCTCATGAAAAACTGTTTGTAGTTTTCTGCCCTCAGCCTGGTGAGAGAGATATATACATATATATATTTATATATATGCACATACATACAGGCACATATGTACATGCATATATATGTCATGTATTATATATGTGATATGTGGTTTTGATTTGGGGTGTTTGGGGCAGCAAGGGATTTGGACTACCTCTGGTGGTTTTGGGGAGCTATGTGTGCCAGGAAATAAGTGCACAATCGCTGAGACATACCCTCACCCCTGACACATGGAATTATTTGGGGAGGGAAGGGTGGAAGAGTTTGGGCCACATTTGGCAATGCTTAGGGGTCACTCACAACTAGCAGTTCTTGGGGAACCATAGAGGTAGATTTGGGGTTGTCTGCATGCAAGACAAATGTCTTAATCCCTTTCCTCTCTTTCTAGCCTGATACATGGGTTTTAAGCACAGCAATGACAGTATCTATATTACCAAAAATAGATAAAAATGATCAGTGTGTATTTGTTTACTTTACAAAATTATTTGTCATAGTGCTAAAGGAGCCATCTATCTTGTTCCTTGTTATAGTCTCAGCATCTTACACTGTACCTAACACTTCACAGACACCCTTTAAATATTTGTTCGATGAATTCATTTCTAAAATAGTCACATTTTATGCTTTTGATCTCTCCAGACTTGATTTAGATGCCGCTTCTCCAGGAGTGCCTCTAATACCCAAAGGAGTCAGATGCACAAAGAGTGGGAGTGGGACGCTCAGGGACGTCTTATCAAGGAAAACAGTGAAAACCTCTTTTTCCTGGAGACCTTTTAAGATTAGGACAAGCAACTGTTTCTAAAAGCAGGACTGGAGATTTGAACTGTCAGTAGGCTCAAGCTTTGAAGTATATTCCTGGCTAAAAAACAGGGGATAAGGTAGATAAAGTTATAGACTCTACGATCTGTACCTGATTAAACAGGCCTAAGAGGAAGTGTCTGAAGAATGGTTGCCGGACTAGTTGCATCCTTTGGAGTTTGTTATTATCACCGTGTCTGGTTTAGCAAACAATGCAGATGGTCTTGGAGGTGCTCGAAGCTCCAGCTGAACGCCCCCCTAAACTCTTTCCTGTCTGCTTGAGCAAGAACTTAGAGGAGGTTAAGGTGCTTCCCAGTGATAACTTTCATTCCTGTTCTAAGAACCTGGGTTCTTCATAGAGTTAGAAAATTCTCCAACTCCCAGTGGCTAATGTACAATTACTGTTCATTAACGAGAGACAAGAAATAAAAGGAAATAATGTGATTTCCTATGATACAGTGGGGCCTACAACATTCAAGTTATCAATGGACATAATATGCGTAAAAGATAGGAAAAGCATGCCTAGGAGCCAGAGAGAGAGAGAGAGAGAGAGCTCCAAGGACTGAGCACATGCTTTGCATGTTGGAGGCCTCAGTTCAGTCCCAATATACCACACATGGCTCCTGAAGCACCACCAGGAACACATTTCAAGCACTCGAGAACTGTCAGGTGCGTCCCCCAAACCAAAACAACAATAATAATAAATTTAAAAGCATGGGCCAGAGTGATAGATAGTACAGCTGGTAGGGCATTTGCCTTGCATGTGGTTCACTAGGTTCATTTCCTGGCATCCCATATGTTCTCTCAAGCACTGCCAGGAGTAACACCTGAGCAATGCTGGCGTGGCTCAAAAACAAAACAAAACAAATAAAAGCTTACCTTAATATTTCTGAGTACTTAGCCATTGGTCTCTGAAAGAACATTTCAATTTAATGCCTCACCATGTACATATGTCAGTAAAGATGACTGTAAAATATTTCATAAATACATTTTCAGTATTGTAAATTTACTGTTATCTATGTGCAAATACTTATTTTTTGTTTTGTTTTGTTCTTTTTAGGTCACACCTGGCAATGCACAGGGGTTACTCCTGGCTCCATGCACTCAGGAATAACTCCTGGTGGTGCTCAGGGAACCATATGGAACACTGGGAATCGAACCCAGGTCGGCTGCATGCAAGGCAAATGCCCTACCCGCTGTGCTATTGCTCCAGCCCCACAAATACTTTTTCTGTAACTAGCACAGCACTCAGTCTGGTGCTGTGTCAGTTTGAGTGGCGTGTGAGGGGTTTTTGTTGTTGTTGTTGTTTGTCTTTTTAAAAAAATTGATCACCTTGATGGGGCTGGAGTGATAGCACAGTGGGTAGGGCATTTGCCTTGCATGTGGCCGATCCGGGTTCGATTCCCAGCATCCCATATGGTCTCCTGAGCACTGCCAGGAGTAATTCCTGAGTGCAGAGCCAGGAGTAACCCCTGTGCATCGCCAGGTGTGACCCAAAAATAAAAATAAAATAAAAAATTGATCACTTTGAATTACAAAGTTACAAAGTTATTCATGCTTGAGATTCAGGTATACAGTATCCAACACTAGCCTGTTAAATGTTACATTGTCCTTTTCCCTCCACCAATGTCTGCCCCACTCCTGCTCAGTTGTGTGTGTGTGTGTGTGTGTGTGTGTCTGCCCCACTCTTGCTCAGTTGTGTGTGTGCATGTGTGTGTGTGTGTGTGTGTGTGTGTGTGTGTCTATAACCGGGTGAGTTTTTCTTGGTTCTAATAGATTCCTAGGAGGCATTACTTTTGTTATCAAGATCACGTTTAAATTTATGTCAGTGAGTTAAATATACCAAAGCCTAATAATATGAGAAACTACAACAATCTTCATGTTTTTTTTCTGGGGAAGTGTTTTGGCCACGAGGTGTTTAGGGGCTACTCCTAGACACTCCTGATGATGTTGGGAGATCTTAGGTCGTGTCAGGGATTAAACTGGGGTTCGGTTGCATGCAAGATGCCTTCACTCATGTATTATCACTCCTGCCCCTATCTATAGATATAAAGCAGTTTTTTTGCTTCTTAACTAATGATGAGTGATCAAAGTTCATTTGTTTATTTTGTCTCAACATCTGTTCATTTATAAGTGTATGAACATGTATACTATACTCTAGAACTACAAGTAAAACTGTAAATAAACTTAAGTAAAATATATGTGTACATATATAAATATATATGTGTGTGTATATATATAATATATATATACACATATATATGCCTCTCAGAGAGCCTGGCAAGTTACCGAGAGTATCCTGCCCACACAGAAGAGCCTGGCAAGCTCCCCATGGAGTATTCGATATGCCAAAAACAGTAACAACAGGTGTCATTCCACTGTCCCTGAAAAGAGCCTCCAATCATTGGGGAAAACGAGTAAGGAGAGGCTGCTAAAATCTCAGGGCTGGGATGAATGAAGGCATTATTGGCGCCCACTGGAGTAAATTGATGAATAACAGAATGACAGTGATACAGTGTGTGCTTGGTATTATGTAGTACTCTAACAAAACTGGAACGTGCTGGCTTAGAGTCATTAAAGAAAGCCTTTATAAAATAGTATTTTTTACTATGAAATTCATGGTATATCCATTCTTCATACATGATATTTATGTACCCAGAGTTGTGCAACTACCACCACTATCTGATTATGGAATATTTAATTTTAAAAAATTTTTAAATTGTTTATGTATTTGTTTTTTGGGTCACACCCGGCAATGTACAGGGGTTACTCCTGGCTCATGCACTTGGGAATTACTCCTGGCGGTGCTCGGGGGACCATATGGGATGCTGGGACTCGAACCCGGGTTGGCTGTGTGCAAGGCAAATGCCCTATCCACTGTGCTATCGCTCCAGCCCTGATTATAGAATATTTTAGAATATCAACCCTCAAATATAACTCTTAGCAATCATTGTCCACTCTTTATCCCTTTATCTCCAACCCAACCCAAGGCAAATTTAATCCACATTCTATTTTTATAGATTTGCTTATTCTGGAAATTTTATATAAATGGAATGATAGAACCTGTGACCTTTTAAAGATCTTTTATGATTCTGCTAATGTAAGTTTTACCAATATTAGTTGTAGTGTGTATCAATACTTAATCCTTGTTATGGGTGCATAATATTCTACTGTATGGACTATTGGGTTATATCCGTTTGGGGGGATATTATGAATAATGTTTCTATGAACATTTGTATTGACATACATTCTTTTTCTTTTGGATTACTGGACCATATAGTAACTATATTTAACTCTCTGAAGAGCTACTTTCCAAATAGTCATGCCATTTTGCATTTCAACCCGCAATGTATGAAAGTTCCAATTTGTTCAGATTCTTAACAACACTTATAAATGGCCTGTCTTTTTTTTTATTATAACCATCCTAATGAAAGTGAAATAGTGTCTCACTGTGGTTTTTATTTGCATTTCCTAACAGCTGGTGGTAGTATGTATCCTCTCATATATATGTATATTGACTATTTGGATACTACTTTGGAAAATGTTTATTCAAAAAACATTTTGCCTATTTTTAATTAATTCATTTATTGTGAGTTTGAACCCATAACTGGCAATACTCCTGGCTCTGCACTCAGAAATTGCTCATGGCAGTTTTTGTGGGACCATATGGGATGCTGGGGATTGAATGTGGGTCAGCTGCGTACGAGGCAAGCACCCTACCCACTTTACATATCCAGCTCCCAGTACTTTGCCCATTTTAAAGTTGAATTATTTGTCTTTGGGGAGCCTTCCTACTAATATTCAAGATCTGGGAGACTATTTACTATAATAATTGGCCCAGATCTGATGGTTCACTTCTAGTGCACAGTAATAGAGTGATACTTAGGCCTATCAGCATTGTGGGCCACTAGTGGTGCTACAGTCAGTGTACACTCAGTTTGCTAAGGGGGGCGAGGTGTCAAACTTGGGTCCTCGAACATTCAAGGCTTGTGTGACTTGTGAGCCATCTCCTTGGCCCTGTTTGTTCCAGAGCTTTTAGAGCTCTTTAGACATTGAGGACACAAGACTCTTAGCAGATGTATGATCTGAAGGTATTTTCGTTCATTCATTTCATGGTGTCTTACTTTGCACTTTCCCCTTCTCTGTCTTTGGTGGGGAACAAAACTCAGTTCTCAGACATGCAAAATATGTCCTCTACATGCAAAATATGCAAAAGATGGCAGACTGGGTTTTGGATCCCTTTCATCTATAAAATGGGAAAATACTCTTCCTCATAGAGTAGTTGTGAAAGTAAAATGAAGAAAATATAAACCTTTAGCCAGAAATACAGCTCAAAAGTGCATGTTTTGTATATATGAGGTCCTGGATTTGAGCCCTAGTAACAAAAAAATACGGAAACAAAATCCAAAAAATACAAAACAAAACCTCAAAAAACAAAACAACAACAGCAAAACCCTTTCAGGCAGATTGAGGGAACATAGGCTGAGGTGTTTGCCCTTGCAAACAGCAGCACCCTGGTTGGATCTCCAGCATCACATATGGCCCCCTGAGCAAAAAACCAGGAGTAACACCTGAGCATGGTAGGGTGTGGCCCAACTCCCACCACTGCCAGTTCCTCTACAACACACAATCTTCACTCATAGTTCCGGGGATCTGTTACATTACATTACATTAAGTTACATTACAGTGTATCAAAACACTCTGCTGTGTTCAGAGTGCAGGGGATGTTCACAGTTGCAGCAAGAACTTTGTGATGACCAGAATCATTGTATCTGGTGATAAGAGTTTTGTTGTTTGAAGGGCACTGGGAAGGAATGTGGTTGGTTTTACTTTAGAGAGGGATAGAGCATGGACACATGTTCTATGTTCAGAACACAACATAGCGTGATAGCGTGATAGAGTGCTTGACCAGTGTGTCTAGACCTTGATGTTGATGGTGGTGTTACTTCTGGTTAAGTTGCCGAGGACTGGGTTGACTGGTCTAATCTCCATATTTTGAGATTTAGAGGCCCCCTTTGCAATAACTTCTTCATAGTTTTTGTCTTCAGAACCTCAGTTATCAAGATCATCTTAAAATTTAAAAAATAAGTAAAAACTAGTCACTGAGCAGTCAAAGTAGGTGTCACATGAATGAGATACTGGGTTTCCAAAGGAACCACACACACACACACACACACACACACACACACACACACACACACAATTTACAGGAAACCTGGGAATCTAAACTAATTGAGATCATAGGAGAATTGCAACATCAAAATGGGCTGGGAATGTGGCTCAAGTGGTAAAAAAAAAAACAGTTCTTTTGTATGTGCCGGGCCCTGGGTTTGATCCCTGGCACCGCATTGCCTCTTGCCCCAACACTGCCAACTTAATATCCCCCCTGACTGAGCACTAGCAGCCTGACTACCTCACTTCCCCAAGTACTGCTGTGTGTGCTGTCCTCTAAAACAATTAAAACAAAAAAAAAAAAGGAAGGGGGCTGGAGCGATAGCACAGAGGGTAAGGCGTTTTGCCTTGCACCGGGTCGACCGTGTTGACTCCCAGCATCCCATATGGTCCCCCAAGCACTGCCAGGAGTAATTCCTGAGTGCATGAGCCAGGAGTAACCCCTGTGTATCACCAGATGTGACTTGAGGAAAAAAGAAAAAAGGAAACATTGGAGATAATTTAGGCACTAAGCTCAATCCCTGGTGCTCCATCTCTCTAGCATTACCCACCAGCTATAGCCCTAATATACCCTCAGACACGGTTGGGTATGTCCTTCATTAAAATAAAATTTAAAAAAAAACAGCACCTAATCATGAACAACTTTGTGTATCTCTCGGTGATTCAATTAAAAAGAAAAATAAAAGAGGGTTGCTAGATAGATAAATGGAGTAGTGCCAGCCCAGTAATATGGAGACATAAAAAACAGATTTAAGTTTAAACAGAATGTTAAAGTGAGGTTATTTATTCATCGAAGAAAATACAGCAATGATAATGTTGCTTAGTTAATTGTAAGAAAATTTGGGGGAGTAGACTCCTAGCGATGCTCAGGAGATATGTGGGCCTGACCTGTGATTTTCAGTCAACTAGGCTGGTAATTCTGTGCAAGGACTGGAGGATGTGGTGCTGTGCAGTCCCTGTGGTGAAGGGATTACTTGGGAGCCCCCAGGGCTACACCCTGGGAAGCTCATGGGACTTTGTGGTACTGGGAATTGAACCCAGGTCAGGCATCTTACCACTGTACATTCTCCTGGCCCCAGGGATAAGTGATTTTTATATTAATTGTAGTCAAGAGTACTTGAAATTTCTTGGTGGCAAAAGTATGGTCAAAAGCACAGTTTGAATAGTACAGTGGGTAGGGCGTTTTTCTTGCATGCAGCTGACCTGGGTTTAATACCCGACATCCCATATGGTATCCCAAGCAACGCCAGGAGTAATTCCTGAATGTGAACCAAGAGTAACTGCTGAGCATTGCCAGGTGTGACCCAAAAAGGAAAAAAAAAAAAAGCACAGCGTGTGTGCATGTGTGCGTGTGTGTATGTGTGTATGTGTGTGTGTGTGTGTGTGTTTTCTATGGTGCCAGATGTTTGGGGGCTACACCTGGCAGTGCTCAGGTATTATTTCTGTCTCTACACTCAGGATTACTTCTACCAGAGGTCCGGAGACTGGTATGTAGTACTGGGATTGAGTCCTTGTCAGCCACATGCAAGGCAAGAGCCTTACCTGTTGTGCTATCTGTCCAGCCCTTGGTGCCAGATACATGGGTGCCCCAGGTCTTAAATTCAACTCAACACGTTAAAGCTGCAAACTAAAGCAGTATTCAAAACCAGTCGTGCTGTAGGGATCTGAGAGATGAAACTTCTGTGCATTCTTATCTTAGTATGTGGTTATTAAGTATCCTTGAGAGGGATCAAAGCTATAACTAGTGCCTCAGCAGGGCTTTCTTCCAGCCCTTCAGCATCTTTTTTCTCCCCTGGCTCGCTGGCCAGAGTTGCGTGGATCTGCTGTGGAGGGCCTTCCTGGGAGTATGAAGACCGGGCATCTGGCACCCAGTGTAAGGCAGCGCCTTTCTGGCCACCGCCAGGCACAGTGATAACGCTCCTGCTTCTCTATGGAGGCTGCAGACGATCTGTTCCACTGCATGCTGCATTGCTAAATGCCCACCCACGCAGGCCGTGGGAACCCTGAAACGGTTCTGAACAAACCTAAGGTAGGCCGGCTTAAAAAGTCCGAACATTCCATTGTTGGGTCTCTCCCCTCTCATTCCAACAAGGATTTGCCCAAGTTTTGATTCGGTATCAAAGACCGCTCGCGGGGCCTGCGCGGTCCAGAAGGGCTGTGAGAAAACCTGCCCAGCCATTTCCAGTTTTACAGAAAGGAAAACCGAGGCCCAGGGACACATCATGATTTAATGTGGGTCACTCGGTTAATTAGTGACCTGAGCGGGCGGCAGCCCCGGTGTCCCCGATGGCCTTCCTCCCCGGGTCCCTGGCTCTCCTTCCCCTGCTTGTCGGACAGTGCGCCCCTGGGCCCCTCGTGCCCTTTCCCCTCCGTTTGTTCCTTCCTCGCCCCCCATGGCTGTGCGCCCTCCGAGGTGGGCCTGCCCTGGGGTGCCCGTCAGCACCTCAGCGTCTCTCTAGCCCTGGGGGCCGGGGTGGGGGGCGACGGAGGGGGGCGCCGCGCCGCCCTGATCTAGGCCTCCGGGGAGCCCCGGCAGGTGCTTTGATTTATTAGCTGCGGAGCGAATCGCTGCAGTAGCAGCAGCAGCAGCGGCAGCGGCGGCATCGTCGTGGTGGTCGCGCGCCCGGGCTCCCCTGTTTCGCCGCGCGGACGCGTGGCACCGGGGGGCTCCCGAGCGCGGGGAGCACGCGGGCGGGCGGGCGGGCCGGGGGGAGGGGGAGGGAGATGCCCCGCGCGTGACCTCGGCGCCGGCCCCGCCGCTGGGTCAGTGGCGCCCGCAGGGGGGCCCTGACGTGGCGGCCGGGCCGCGCGGGGAGGGGAGGGGACGGGAGGGGAGGAGGAGAGGCCGCAGGCGGCGAGGGCGCGGCCTGACGTGGCGGGGCGGCCGGAGGGGAGCGCCCGGGGCCACCACTCGCTTGCACTGCCCCGCGCTCCGGCCAGAGGGCGCCCGGCCCCCACACTTCCCCGCCCCGCGGGCGCTACCGGGCGGGAGCGGAGTGTGTGTGTCGGGGAGGGGGGCGGGGGGGGCCTCCGAGGAGGAACCACGCCGGCGATTGGGTCGGGCCGGCGTGGCGGGGCCATGTTGGAGCAGGGCGGCGACCCCGCCTTCCGTCGCCCTCCGCCTCAGGTCGGGTCGGGCCGTGAAGGGAAGGGGGAGCGGTGAGGGGATGTGGAGCGATGTGAGGGGAGTGAGGGAGGTGAGAGGATGTGAGGGGATGTGAGAGGGGATGTGAGGGGACGTGACGGGGGGGAACTGTGAGAGGTGAGGAGGAGGGCGGGGGGAAGCCTCCCTCCCGGGTCGCTCGGCGCGGCGCTGCGGGAGCGGCGGCGGTCGCAGCCGCCCCTCGGCGCGCGGGCCAATCAGAAGCGCGGGCACAAATATGCAAATGGCGCGCCGGTGTTGCCGGAGTGCCGCTCGCAGGGGCTGGTGGGGTCGCGCCGGGGGAGTGAACCGGGCCAATCAGGCGGGTGCGTGGCGGCGCGGGGGAGGCGGTGCCCCTTCACTCCTCCCTCCTCTCCCCTCCCGGCCCCGCGCTGACAGGGGGGCCTGGCCGCGCCGCCGGTAAGTGCCGCCGCCGCCCGCCGCTTTGCCACCCGCCTCCCCCCCCCCCTTCCCCGCCGCCACTGCCCACCCCCCGGGGCGGGGGGAGGGGGGCCCGGGGGGCACCGCGGGGGCAGCGGCCGCGGCTCAACTGGTGGGGAGAGGCGGGACCCGGGCCGTGTCAAGCCGGGGGGTCGCCCGAGGCCGTCCCCGCCCGGCCCAGCCGTGCGTGTCAGTCTCGGGCGAGGCGGGGGGCGGCGGGGGCGCCTCCGTCCTGGCGAAGCCCGAGACCCCGCGCGCGGCGGTGAGTACGTGCCGCCGCCGCCGCCGCCGCCGCCGCCGCTCGGCCCGCGGGGGTGGGGGGTGGCGGGGTGAGGAGGGGGTCGGGGCGCCGGGAGGCCGGGCCGGGGAGGGGGCGCTGCCCGCACGTGCGGCCCTGCCCGCCCGCGGCCCGCCCCGCGCCTGTCATGGCTGCGGGCCGCCGCCGCCGCCGCCGCGGCCGCCCCGCACACACGCCGGGCTCGGGACCCGGCCGGCCGCCGCGCCTGTTGCGTCGCTCGGAGGTGGAGGGCGTGGGCGGGCAGGGCCCGGGGACGGTCGGGCTTCCCTCCATCCCGCTGCCTCGCCTCCTCCTCCTCCTCTCCCCTCACCGCGCTCCTCCCTGCCCGCCTGCTCGCTCGCCTCCGTGACTCATGACAGGGCGTCCCGCGCGGGCGCTGGGGTCCCCCGGCGCGGCACGGTCAGCCCCGACACCTCCCCCCTCCACCCGCAGCCCCGCAACTGGGCGCTCTCCCCGGCCACCAGGGTGCCCGCGTGCGTCCGCCTCGGTGGGGTGGGGGGTGGGGGCGGACGGGTCCTTCCCCGGGGGCGCACCCCGAGGGCCGCTCACTCCACGTCCGCAGCCCTGGGGCTGGGCGGTCCGCGTGCACGAGGCCGCGGCCACTGGCTCGGGCTGGGCTGGGGTGGGGTGGGGTGGGGGGGGGGATTGTGGGACGTGCTGGGTGGTTCCTGGGTTCTCCTCGCGGACAGCAGTGCCCCTAGCCAAGCACGACCCGGAAAGCTTGGGTGTCTCTCCGCTGGCCTGTCGCAGTCGCCAGCATGGGGACTGGTGCTTTTCTGTTCCTTCCTTTTTTGGTTTAGTTTTGCACCCCCCTTCCCCCAAACCCTCTCCCCACCCCTACCCCAAACCCCCACTTTTTTTTTGTTTTGTGAAAAAGAAACTTTTTTTTTTTAAGAACAAAGTAGCTAAGGTTCATTTTAATGGTGATGTTAACAATGTTACACAGTTACTTTCCTGGAGGGCTGGGATTTGATAGAAACATTGTAACTTATCCGTTTTCTCTGAAGTACTCGTTACAGACCTCTGAATTTCCCCCCTCCCTCCCGTATTAAATAAAGTTATCTTTCTTAATAAAAGCACCCTCACAATTTAGTTTCTCAGTTTTGCATGCTCCTTTTCACCTTTTCCTTTTTTCTGATTCACAGCGCTCCAGTTCTACTTAATCAGCTATGATCTTGAACAGAAAAGAAAGCTTGTCTTGTAATATTACCTCTGCCTAAACACTCTGCATTATTGTACTTTTCAGAACCACTAGGTCTACAAACACTTGAATATACCTGAAGGTGAACATAAAAAGGGAACAACACATTGTAGAGGAAGGGATGTGTGTAATGGGGTGTGTCTAATTTTATCTGAAATGCAAAAGGATATCATAGTGTTTGGATTTACCAGATCTGTAGTTTTAAGTGAGTTTTTGGCTGATAGGCAGCACAGAGCCTTCCAAATACTTGACAGGCATCGTCAAATGAAAATCATCTATTTCTTCAAGCAAGTCAAACTTGTGTTGTATATCTTCTTGAGAGTTCTCTTTTGGCCTTAACAGCCCCACATAGTATACTGCAAAGTATTGGCAGACCCTAGTCCTTGGAGAATTTTCTATAAAATTAGTATAGTCATAAAATGCTGCCCCCGAGGCTGGTGGGGGTGGAGTCTTTCTCAAGGTGTGACTGTCATCTCTGAACAGTTTGAGGAGAATGGGTATGTTAGAGTTAAAAAACAAAAACCTTACCATTAGTTAACTAGGACATAGGAAATAACAACATTGGGAGAAGGACACATTGTGCTGTTGTAACTAGTGAAACCTTGACATAGAAGTGAGTGTTGACAGGAGAGAATACAACTGCTCTAGGTTATAGTCAGGTTTCTCAACCTCTGTGAACCTTGATTTTCTCGGCTTCACAGTTCTGTGCTTCAAGTGTCCCATGAGATCTGTCCTTGAAATTCAAAAAATTTCACAGATTTAAGCATAAGAAAAAAGGCAGAGGTTTTGAAACAAATAGTGGTATGGTTAGCCTTCCCTGAGAACTTTATAAAAAGAGTAAACCTCAGGTGGGCAGCTATGAATAAAGATAAGAAAGCACTTTAATACATCTGTGGAAAAAGCTTCTGACCAGATAAGATTACCAAAATCATAAAAATTTTCAACTTGAAAGTACTGTAAAACTTTTAACTCCTAACCCCTTATCTGCTTTAACAACGTGTTCTATAATGACATTGAATAAGACCTTTGAAGTCTAACCTATGGGAACTGGGTAGAATGAGAGAGGAGCTTAATGCATAAATTTTAAGAGGCAGGAACTAAAGTAGCATTTAGAAGTAAAATTATATTTATGTGTATCAGTCTAAAATAGAATTATTGGTTTCTGTGAGCATTTGAGTTTTTGTTTTTGTTTTGAGGCCACACCCAGCATTGCTTTCTGGCCACTCTGGGTTTAGTCTTGAGGAGTCACTCCTGGTGGTGCTTGGGGTAGCCTGTGGGGCTGAGGATTGAACCTGGGGTTTCAGCTTAAAAAGCATGAACTCCAGCCTTTTGAGCTATATCCCCTTGCTCATTTTAGATTTTTTTAAGGGTTAATATTTTTTTGTTTTGTTTTGGGGTCACAGACAGCTGTGTACAGGCTTTATGCTCAGGAATCACTCCTTGCAGGGCTTGGAGAAGAGCTACATGCAGTGCTGGGGATCAAACTTGGGTTGGTTAAAGGATGTGTCTTTGATGTAGAAGAAGAAATAGTCTGGCAGAGAAGGAAAAAAAAATAAAACAAAATTATGACCAAAACTGACTATCTGCCGGGGACACTTCCTTAGGTATCAGTACAGTGAATAAAGAACATAGGCAAGAGTAGAGAAATGGAGGCAGTTGGTCAGAGTGAAAATAAACTTAGGAGGGCCTGGAGATAGCTAAAAGGGGTTGACTCGTGTTTTGCGTGCAGGAGACCCACGTTCAATCCCTGGTTACTACGTGGTCCCCTGTACATGACCCTTGCACACAGTATTGCAAGGTGCAGCCCCAAAACCAAAATAAAATACATTTTTTAAAATCACCTTTTTCAGTTATTTTGTAAATGTAAGTTGCTGCACTTTGCATCTCTGTTCTTCCCTTAGGCAACACTCCCATATACCTAAGTTTCAGAAATTCACCAGTCTGTGAATACTTAAGTCAAATTCCATTTTAGGAATAAAATCATTTGTCATTATAGTCCTTAGAAGTTTCTCCCTTATGTGATAACTTTGTAGCATTATCATTTATGTTACTTATTTGATAACTTACTGACATTCCTTCTGCTATATTGCCTTCCTGTTTGCAGAAACTTTTTACTCTTCCCTTTTAGAAACAGAAAGCTGACCAAGTGACAGTGGGGAGACCCAGAGAAGGGGAAGTCACTTTGAACTATAATTTATTCTCTGGACTCCAGGCCATTCTTATTAAGTAGATTAATACATGCATATTAATGATTATTCTATTTATTAAATGTAATTAACTTATTAAGCTCATATTGATTTCTGCCTTTGTAGAATCTATAATAATGAAAATAAAATATGTAAAATTACAAGTGTGATGGATTCAATAAACAAAGGGAATAAAGTGCTATGAGGGAAAAAATGAGGAATTTTGGTTGTGGGCAGGGAAAGCTGCTATCAGGTGATATTTATTTCAATCAAGATAGAGAAAAAGAAAGCATACAGGAAGAAGTTTCCTGGAAGAAAGAAAAATATGCATAAAGACTAGAAATCTTAATATCTTGGAAGAAGGGCCAGAGTGATAGTACAGTGTGTAGGGTGCTTGCGTCCCATCCAAAATTGATCCCTGATGGGGGCCAGAGTGGTAGCACAGTGGATAGGGCCTTTACCTTGTACACGTTCGATACCTTTTCCATCCCTGGCATCCCATGTGGTCCTCCGGGCACTGCCAGGAGTAACCCCTGAGTATCACTGGATGTGACCTAAAAAGCCAAAAAAAAAAAAAACCCAAACAAACCCAAACACAGAATTGATCTCTGACACTACATGCAGTCCCCTGAGCATTTCTAGGAGTGGTAACAGCACATATTTCCTCCACTGGTTGTGGTCCTATTTCCCACCCCTGCCCCCCATCCTAGAAGAAATGCAAAAAGTTATTTCATGGTGGCAGTAGCAAAGAGGAAAGCTTAAAGATAAAAAAGGAGAGTAGATTAGATAGGACCTTGATAAGACATGTTTAAGGCTTTATTTATTTATTTATTTATTTATTTTTTGGGTCACATCCAGCAATGTTCCTGGCTCTGCACTCAGGAATTGCCCCTCATGGTGCTCAGGGGACCATATGGGATGCTGGGAATTGAACTCGGGTCAGCCGCGTGCAAGGCGAACGCCCTACCCGCTGTGCTATCTCCAGCCCCTTTGTGGCTTTTATTAAGGATATTAGATGTCAAAAATTTTTGAGTAGAAAATCTTGATTAAATTGAAATTTTAGTTAAAAAATAAAAAATACTACTATCGTGAGAATAAACTGAGGAAAAGCAAAAATGAAGGCAGAATTGCTTAAGTACTTAAATTTGTATTTGATGCATAAATTTGTCTGGATAAGACATTGTAGTGGGGCAGAGCAATAGTACAGCACTTACCTTGCATGCAGTCTACACTTGCAACATAGGTCAATCCCCTGAGCCTGACAGGAATATAATCCCAAAGTTTGGAGCCAGGAATAATCTCTGAACATAGCCAGGTATGGCTCCCCTTGCCCTACCCTCAAAAAGAAATGGTACCTGAAGCTAGAGGAACAGAATAGAGATGAAGAAAAGGACAAGGATATATATATATATATATATATATATATATATACACATATATACACACATATATATGTATGTATATTATATTTACATATACAATGCTATCTTATATAACAAGTTATATCAGAATAGAAAATAAACGGGATGGAATGGCAAGGAAATTAACTATCACAATGGGTTAGGTTTTAAGCCGGAAAAATTAAAAAAAAAATGACCTCCTGGTTACTGACTAAAGGAACTAGACATATTGAGAAATTCACCAGATGAAGAGGGAAGATGAGGAGGAGGTTGACAATTAATCAACTTCTGAAAAATATCCTAAGAAAAGTTTTCCAAGAGACTGGGAACTGCGTTTAACACAGTGATAAGTGCCTCAGTCAGGATAGATTTAACTATATGTCAGACCATACCATTTATAGTCTGTTGAGAGGAATAGCTTCATATTTGCTAGAAAAATAAGTTACAAATTCTATTTTTTGGCATGTTTTATTTTATTTTATTTTTTGGTGGTGGGTGTCACACCTGGCTCTGCACTCAGGAATTAACTCCTGGCGGTACAAGGACCATAAGGGATTCTTGGGATTGAACTCTGGTCAATCACGTGTAAGGCAAGAACGCTACAAGCTGTACTATCACTCTGTCCCTTGAAATGACATTTCTAAGAAAGATAATTGTGAAAGTTAATTTGAGTGTGTGTGTGTGTGTGTGTGTATGCATGTTTTAGGGAGGCACACCCTGTGGTGCTTAGGGCTTACTCCTGGGTCTGCACTGAGGGAGTCCTCCTGGCGGGCTCAGGACTGTGTGGGGTGCTTCGGATCAAACTTGGGTCATCTGTGTGTGCAGCAAGGCAAGCACCCTATACAAACACCCTATAGTGTTTGTTAATACCACTCTGGCCTCCTCATATGTTAATATATTTTTAATATGTTAATTAAGATTTGAAGAAGGGGCTGGAGCAATAGCACAGCGGGTAGGGCGTTTGCCTTGCACGCGGCAAACCTGGGTTCGATTCCCAGCATCCTATATAGTCCCCTGAGCATTGCCAGGGGTGAATCCTGAGTGCAGAGCCAGGAATCACCCCTGAGCATTGCCGGGTGTGACCCAAAAAAAAAGCAAAAAAAAAAAAACATTTGAAGAAAAAAAATTCTCAAATGTAGTAGGTGAATTTTTGTCACTTGGATGATGATAATAGGAAAGTCTTGTATGGTCTTGATAGTTGCAGGATAACAGCATTCTTTAGTGTTTAGGCAACCTGATAGTCAATTTATCTTTTTGTTGTTTTGGGGCCACACCTGGGGATACTCAGGAGTTACTTTTGGCTCTGCATTCATGGCAGTGCTTCGGGTACTATATGTGATACTGGGGATCAAATCCAGGTCTGCAGCATTCAAGGCAGGTGCATACTCACAGTACTTTCCAGCCCCAAATTTATTTATTTATTTATTTATTTATTTATTTATTTATTTATTTATTTATTTAGGTGTTTTGGGTCACACCCAGCGATGCTCAGGGATTACTCCTGGCTCTGCACTCAGGAATAACTCCTGGCGGTGCAAGAGGGACCATATGGGATGCCGGGGATCAAACCCCAGTCAGCCGCGTGCAAGGTAAATTCCCTACCGGCTGTACTATTACTCTTCTCCCCCCGCCAACTTTATTTTTAATGGTTATGAGTAAAAATTATAGTTTAGGTAATTTGTCAATAATTTATTGTAATTTATCAAATAGCTATGTTTCTGTTATAGTCTGACATTATTAAGTGTAAAGTTTACCAAGTAAATAACAATTTTTCATTATACTTAGAACTTGAAACACTGATTTTCAGTATTGCTACAAGAGCATGTAGTTTGAAATCTGGAACCTGAGGGGGTGGAAAGATTATTTTTCTTGTGCACTGGTAATTTCAATTTAGTTTACTTGACTAAGCAACAATAGTAGTAAGTATTGTAAGTCATACTATTGGAATTCAGTAATTGTACTTCTGAAAGATAACTACTAATATAACTTGTTCTTGTATATGAAAGAAGCATCAAAATAGTGTTTATTTTTTGCATTATTTTAAAATAATTATCTATTAACGTATTATTATTATTATTATTATTATTATTATTATTATTATTATTATTATTAGTTTGGCTTATTGGGTCACACCTGATGATGGTCGGGTTACTCCTGGCTCTACACCCAGGAATCAATACTGGTGTTGCTTGGGATATGGGATGTTGGGGATCGAACCTAGGTCGGCTGCATGCAAGGCCCTATTTGCTGTTTTATCGCCTGGCTCACTAGAAATAATGTCTGGGTTTCAAAGTTTTTTTTTTTTTCTGTTTTAATTTTGGAGTCATACCCTGCTCAGACATTATGCCCATCTAAGGTTGCCTGCTTGTGTGTGGTGCTGAGTTGTAGAGGGATAGAGTAAAGAAAGGGAAAGTGTAACTGCTTTGTATGCAAGATGCACACCATAGTCGCCTAATCTTACCAACCTCCCAGCACCACTGGGTGCGGGGCCCCAAATCCAAACATTGGATACATTTTGTTATATGATAGCATTTTAAAAAGCTTTGCTATACGTTTACAGCTTTAGAACTTAGTACAAAGAAAATACTTCTCTGAAGCCACTACTCCTGTGAAGGATAAGATGTTACTGGCATGTCAATTGCCCTCCATCCAATTATTGCTCACTTTCAACCTTCCATTATGTTGACATTGAAACCATTGACTAATTTTGCCTTTTTTAACCATTACAAAGTATAAGAAAAATGTTATATACTTTGTATAACTTTGTTAGTATTATGTCTGTGCAGCCTAATCTGTGTTTTTCTCTATGAGTGTAGTTCATTTTCTTGCATTTGATTCAAATGTATAACGAACATATTTTTTAGTTTTGAACTTTTAAGAATATGACCAATAGGAGCATACTGTATATGTCTTTTGGCACATGTAGGCACCAAATTCTATGGAAAGTAGATTTCTAGGAATGGAAAAGGGGTATGCATATGTTCAACTCCAGTAGTAGTGCCATATAGTTTTTGCAGATTTGTTGTTTCAGTTTTAATTAAAACACTTTCTGAAATTCTTTCATTTTGGCTTTTGTACCACACTCAGTAGTGGTTATTCCCAACTGTGTGTTCAGGAGTCACTCCCAATAGAACTCTGGGCACCTTGTGCCAGACCGCCAGTATGCAAAGCATATGCTCGGCCTGTTGAGTTAACTCTCTGAACCCTGATATTTGATTCTGTGCACTGAGTATGGTCCCACAAGCACCACCAGGAGTTAGCCCTTGGTATTGCCTGGTGGAACCAAGCACCTCTCCTTCCCACTCCAGCCTCAAAATTAAAAGATTTATCTTTGGAAAAGAGTAGCCTAAAAACGAGGAAAACATGTTCAATGAATTGGACAGAGGCTTTGAAAATAAAATTTAAGTGTTGATGGGGCTGGAAAGATAGCACAGAGGGTAGGCTGTTTGCCTTGCATGCGGCCAACCCGGGTTCCCAAAGCACCACCAGGAGTAACATCTGAACATTTTGCAAGGCCAGATGTTGTCACCTCCAAAAATATATAAGTGATGATGTGAAAACAGTGGAGGGGGCCGATCTGGGACGGCGTCAGGCCCTTCTTGGCCAGCTTGTAGATCTGCTCCTTCACGTCGTCGGACGTGAGCTTCAGCCAGGTTGGGACGCTGCGGCGATAGGGCAGCGCCGACGGGGACAGGCCCTTCCCGGGAGCGTGCATGCGACCCATGACGGCGGCCGAGAAGACAGGAGCGTGCGGCCGCCGCCGGAAGCCACCGGACGGGCCGGAAGGGGCCCCCTCCAGTTCTTTTACGGGAGGAATCCTTTACTTTTAAAAAATCCCTACTTTAAACCATAATCTATAAACACAGTATTCAGGGTAAGATCTTTATTGGGGAGGAAATGGTAGCAGGGGAAACCTAAAGCCTTCTCCTTCTTAAATGGCTGAAGATTATCCATCACATCAAGGAGCACAGCTTGAAAATACTGTGTTTACAGGGTACTTTATGTGGGTTATTATAATAGTTTTATGAGATCAGTACTGTGATAACTCCCATTTCACAGATGAAGAAACTGAATGAAAATGATTAGATGACTTGCCTAAGATTACATAGCTAATAAGTGTTGAAGGATTATAGTTCTGCCAGGGTTTCAATCTTACATTATTTTTGAGCCTCTTCTGTTAACTACCTTAGGGCTTCCTGCATGAGTTAATGAAGCATTCTTTGAGGGATAACAGAATTAAAAATTAAGATGACTGTGTGTGATAAAATAAACAGAATATTTAACACTTTTATAGGTTTTTAAATATACATATATATTGTTTTTTGAGCTATATTAGGAAATGCTCAGTGCCTACCTCTTCTGGCTCTGTTCTTGGGGATCTCTACTGGTGATAATTGGGGTTCTCATATCTAAGCATATGCTCCTGCCCTTTGAACTATATTTTTGGCCCTGTTTTATTGTACTTTATTTCAATTTTGGTTTGTTTTGGTTTTGGGCCATCTTCAGTGGTGCCTACTCCTGGCTCTGGGCTTAAAGTTACTCCTCAGAGTGCTGGGGGACCACAGGTGGTGCCTAGGATCAAACTAAAACAGGGTGAGCTGCACGCAAGAGAGCACCTCACCTCTTTTTGCCTTCAGGCCCCATTTTACTAATTTTTAAGGGTTCAAGTCAATTGAAGCATTCTTAAAACTTGTGAAAGTTATATATTATTGCTTAAAATAAGTTTTCTATTTTATGTCTGCATTCATCTTGTGTACTGAGAAAGAAAGACAGGTAGGCCAAGAATGATAATGTAGTCAGGTTTTTTGTTGGTTTGGGGCCACACCCAGTGATGCTCAGGGGTTACTTCTGGCTCTACACTCAGAAATTACTCCTGGCGGTGCTTGGGGGACATTACAGGATGTTGGCCATCCAACCCGGGTCTCACTGCCTGCAAGGCAAATGCCCCTACACAACGTATTAATACTCTGGTCTGATAATGTAGTGTTTAAGGTGCAAAATAGTAGATAACCTAGATATATATGTATATAGATATATTTGTAATTTATTTATACACGTGTGTATATACTTAACAATTTGAAAGTGCTTAACAGTTTGCACAGACCTGTGTTTATGTACACACACAGGTTTACTGGCAATGACACACAGAACTTGAGTTTACGCCCAAAGACATTACTTATTAAATGGATTGAGGCAGAAGACTGTTACGTTTTAGGCATAGAGAATTTCTTACACATACTAATGGAGATTGGAAAAACTTTGAAAAATTTAGGCAGCATTTCAGCTTAAACAGCTTAGGCAATCACCTAAGTTATTGTTTTTTTGTTTTTGTTTTTGTTTTTTTTTTGCTTTTTGGGTCACACCTGGCGGTGCACAAGGGTTACTCCTGGCTCTGCAGTCAGGTATCGCCCCTGGCGGTGCTCAGGGGACCATATGGGATGCTGGGAATCGAACTCAGTTTGGCTGCGTGCGAGGCAAACGCCCTACCCGCTGTGCTATCGCTCCAGCTCCATTATTGTTCTCTTTTTATACCTGTCTGTGGACCTGCAGTCAAAAACCAGGGCAGTAGGGGTGGATAGATAGTACAACATTTCCTTTGCATGCAGCCAGCTTGGGTTTGATCCTCAGCATCCCATATGGTCCGCCAAGCCTGCCAGGAGTGATTCCTGAGTGTCACTGGTGGTTCATAAGTCCCTGTGCATTGCCAGGTTTGGCCAAAAAACAAAGCAACAACAGTATCAACAAAACCCCATGACAGTAGATCCCTGGTTTTCCGTATTTCCATACTTGGGGGCTAAGCACTAATGTTTGGAATGGTGGTTGGAGACAACTTGCTTATGGGGAATCAAGGCAAATAATGGTAAGAGGAACATTATACTGTAAAATGAGCAAGTACGTATGTTGGGAGAACAGAGATAAATTTCAGCAGTTGATGGTACTGTTGATCAGTATGAATATTTTTAAATAAGTTGAAAACTAAGAACAATCAAATAGGAGATGAATCTTACTAGATTGTCCGCATACCAACATAGATGCTTTCTTTTTCTTTCTTTCTTTCTTTTTTTTTTCTTTTTTCTCTTTTTGGTTTTTGGTCCACACCTGATGATGCTAAGTACTCCTGGCTCTGCATTCAATTACTACAGGCTGTGCTTTCAGGACCATATGGGGTGCTTGGGATCAAACCCATATCAACTGTGCAAGGCAAATGCCCTACCTGTTGTACTATTTCTCCATCCCCTCAACATAGAATCTTCATCTTTGTTTTCACTTTTAGAGATCAGTGAGAAGGAAAGAATTAGAATAAATCATTATAATATTTACTATTTTTATAGTAAAGAATAAGTATAAAAGTATAAAATAAGTATAAAATAATTGAAATATGTTACTGGTGCCCACTTGAGCAAATCGACAAACAGTGGGACAGCAGTGCTAACTAATTATTATAACATCAATTATTGTTTCAGGGAACACACCTGTATGTGCTTAGGGTTTACTCCTGGCTTTGGCCCGGGGATCAGTCCTAGAGGAGCTCGAAGGACCGTACTGGGTGGTGGGGATCAAACCCAGGTTGGCTACATACAAGATATGCGCCCTACCTGCTGTATTGCCCCTCGGCCTTGGTTTCAGTGTTTTCTTCTGAACACCGCAACAGCCTGGCAACAGAGATAGTCAAATAAGGAAACACACTAAAAGATTCTAAGAACTCCTCTTGCATAAAGACATAAATCATAGAATGAAGGTGACTGTTAGAATTTAAACACACACCTGACTCCTTCAGCTATGCCAGTAATTGTCTAGATAATTTTTCTAGATGACGAATAATCTAAATCTTTATTTTTACCCTCCTTTTTTTTTTTCAATTGTTTATGCTGCAATAAACACGGTTGCACATGACTAGTTGTGGTGCTCCTGGGGATCCCACACCTGATTGCGTTGCCAGCAGTCTTAGTTGCTTGACTTGCCAGGTGCAGCTTTACAGTTGTGGTGCTCACACACACACACACACACACACACACACACACACTTAGGCTACAGTGCGAAACTTTGTTATTGTGCCAGGAATTAACATGCAGCAGTGATTCTGCAGAGTTTGAAGTCCGTATGTATGGTGGTGGTGCCAGGGTTCAAACTTGCAACTTCATCTTACAGAATAGATGCTGGAGCCATGATCATTCCTATTGCTCCTGATAGAATTTATTTTATAATCAAACAGTTGAAGGAATACATAATATAATTAGACTAATAGGAATCATCAAGAATACACAGAACAGTTTTAATATAGTAGTGTAAGTAAATGCAGATATTAAAAGATGTTAGCATTGTGTAGACTTGTGTAGTGATTTTGTATATTATGCATTAAGACAATAGAATTGTGGCCCAGAGACATGATAGTATAGCAGGTAAGGCACTTGCCTGGCCCATGTCTGATCTAGATTTAGTTCCCGGCACCCCATATGGTTTCTAAACCCCACCAGGAGTGATTCCTGGGCACAACGCCAGGAGTAAAAACCCTGAACACTGCTGGTTGTGGTCCTCAAATCTAAACCAAATAAAACCAGTGTAATTGTTTACTAATTAGATATTGGAAGCAATTTGAAAGGATGTCTTTCTTGAAAGCTACTTCAATGATTTTTCTGTTCTGATTTTTGCTAACATGTTATATGTTAAGATCATATTAGTATGAGAATTCTTAAAAAATAGCAATATCCTTACAGTTTCAAGGAATTTGTTGCAGGTCAGGGAAAAAGGCACTTCAGACTGTGATTAGGAGGCTGAGAGGCCACGCCTGCTTTTCTGGCCTGATGGATCAGTGCCTGGGCCCTGTAATGTAATGCAGTGTAATATAATGTGGTACCAGCAGTGCTGGGTGCCTCCAGGCCCACCGCAGTCATGCTTGGTGGGACATACAGTGCCAAGCACTAAACTTAGGGACTACTACATGCCAAGGCATATAATCCAGCCTTTTGAGGGGGATGGGGGTAGGCACACCTGGCAGTGGCTAGGGCCTATTTTTGACACTTCTCAGGAGTAACCCTTGGCTTGCTTGGACATCATATGTGCTGATGGGGATTGAACCACATGGAAGGCAAGCACCTTAATCTGCACTGTTTGTCCTGAGAGCTGTCTCCACCTGTTTTGAGAAATTTTAGGTATAGAATGACAGATACCTTCAAGAAGCAAAATCATATCTTTTAATTAAAAAGTAATTTTAGAGTTAAATCATAGATAAGCTTTTTTAGTTTGATATTTGGGTCACACCCAGCAGTGCTCTCTGTACTGTGCCATGATGGGTATTGAACTGGGTCTCCGCATGTGAGGAATGTGCTTAGCTGAACTCTCTCCAGCCCGACAGATAGTTTTCTTTACATATTATGTTTGTTTTGTT
Organism: Sorex araneus; assembly: GCF_027595985.1. Classification (NCBI taxonomy): domain Eukaryota; kingdom Metazoa; phylum Chordata; class Mammalia; order Eulipotyphla; family Soricidae; genus Sorex; species Sorex araneus. Next base: position 26,658,930 of record NC_073309.1, on the reverse strand, counting down.
TTGTTTTGTTTTCTTCTTTATTTGGTTTTGGGGCCACATCAGGGATTAGTTACTGCTGGCTTTGCACTTGGGAGTCACACATGGAGGCCTTATGGGGTGCCAGGGATTGATCCTGGGCTGACCACATGCAAGGCAAGTACCCTATCTCTACTATCTCTGCAGACCCACATATATATATATATATATATGTACATATATATACATGTACATAAATATATACATACACACACACACACACATATATATATATTGCTTTTTGGGTCACACCCGGTGATGCACAGGGGTTACTCCTGGCTCATGCACTCAGGAATTACTCCTGGCAGTGCTCGGGGGACCATATGGGATGCTGGGAATCAAACCCGGTTTGGCTGAATGCGAGGCAAACATCCTACCTTCTGTGCCCCCACCCTTGTATATTCTTAATGAGGATGTTAAGCTTTGTGAGTTAACTGACATAATTGCTCTGGCAACATTAACGTGTTAAAGAATTATTTTCAGAGTATTTTGGTTAGTTTTAAAATATACTACAGGGCTCCAAATAGGGTCATAAGATTAAATTGTCTGTCCAAACATCTTTTACTCTACTTGCCACTAAGCAGCTAAGTTTGCTCTCAGTTGATTCTAAAGCATCTTATGCTTATTTAAAGAAATCTCAAAAAATTCCCCCCAAACACACAAAACATACAACACCCAAGTATCTCAGAATTTTAAATGATACATAATAAACATACAATGGAATATTGTTCAGCCTTAAAAAGGTAAAAAGAAAGGAAATGCTGGGTTATGATACAAGGTTGAACCTTGAAGATTTATGCTAAGTAAAGTTAATTGCAAAAATATCATATGAGTTTTATATGTAGTATCTAGACAGTCAAGTTAATAGAAACATCATAGAAGTTTCCATTGATTTCCAGAGATGGCATTGAGGTAGAGGAATGGAGAGGTTTTTTGATGGATAATTTAATTTTTTAATTAATTTTGGGTTTTGGATCACACTCAATGGTGCTCAGGGATGATGCCTGGTGCTAAACTCAAGAATCATGCCTTCTAATAGAGGACTTATGCATCCATCCTCTTGATAAATAATTTTAAATCTACAAGAATGAAATATTCTGGGGATCAAATGAGGATCGAGTATGTGTAAAGCATGTGCTTTAACCTCTGTACTATCTCCCTGGTCCTTGATTTGCTATTATTCTTATTATTATGTTCCATTTTATTCATTGTCTCTTTTTGTTAGTGTCCTCTTTTTTTTTTTTTTTTGTGGGTCACACCTGGCGATGCACAGGGGTCACTCCTGGCTCTGCACTCAGGAATTACCCCTGACCCATGGCGGTACTCAGGGGACCATATGGGATGTTGGGAATCGAACCCGGGTTGGCCGAGTGCAAGGCAAATGCCATACCCACTGTGTTATTGCTTCAGCCCCTGTTAGTGTCCTTTGATGCACATTTTATAAAAATTTCCATTCTTCTGTGGATATTACTAGGGTGACCCAGGGTCGCACAGCTTCAGGTTGGGGTGCTTCCATACTTAGCCACGATGCAGACTGGGGACTCACATTACATTAGTCGCAGTGCTTGTACATATGTCGCTGGGTGGCACACTATTTGCTTATGGGGTTTGAGCATACTTACCAGTGGTAAGCCCAGAAATCACCTGGGGGTAGGGAATTTCTGACAACAAAGCTGCCTGGTACAAAAGTAGAACTGCCAGGATGTCCCTAGATGCATGTAGGCAGCACTGTGGATTAATGTCACGACTGCACGCTTGCAAAGCAGATATGTTAGCTCCCAGAACACAAGTCTTTAATTTGGGGGGCATCTAATATATGCAGTTACTTTGTCACCTGTGATTTTGATCTAATGTTTAAGAGAATGTCAAATCGACGAGGCTGGAGTGATAGCACAGTGGGTAGGGTGTGTGCCTTGTATGCGGTCGACGCAGGTTCGATTCCCAGCATCCCATATGGTCCCCCAAGCACCGCCTGGAGTAATTCCTGAGTGCAGAGCCAGGAGGAACCCCTGTGCATCATTGGGTGTAACCCAAAAAGCAAAAAAAAAAAGAATGTCAAATTGAACATCTTTGAAGATTTGTCCCTATGTTTTTTTTCTAAATGTTTATTTTTTTTTCTCTTAAATTTGGATTTTTTGTAGCATCAATTATGGAAAAGACCAGTGTCTTCTCTTTCTTACCACTGTGTCCTGCTCCTGTCTCCTCACCCCGCATGACCCTCTAGAATCACCAAATCTAGCCCTGGAGTTCCTCAGAACTGAGGGACTTGAGAATCCCATCAACCTCCAACCTGTTTGTTTGAGTATTGTTAGAGTGACTCCTTCAGTAGAGGACTAGTTGGGTACACAGTCCCCCAACCACCAAGTAGGAATTACATGGTTTTGAATAGTATTCTTATTTATCAACAATATTGTCTTTCCAGCTATATATATAATTTTTATGTATATAAACTACCATAATTTCTTTAAGTGAAGTGTCTTATTCTTTCTAATGCCATTGTAAATAGAATTGTCTATTTTTTCAGGAGGCAGGGATTGGGACCATACTCCATAGTGCTCAGAGGCTGTTTGGGCTCTGCTTTGGGATTTTCTCTGGCAGTGCTTAAGGGAACCATAAAGTGCCAAGGATTGAATCTAGTATTCCTTCGTGCACAGCATACACTCCACCTGTTGGGCTATCTCCTCATAGTGTACTCTGATATATTAAACTTTGATTGTCAAATTTCTAACGTACTTTTTGCTTGAGTCATTTAAAAATACCTTTGGTATTTTTACAGAACCAAACCACTAAACTCAGACCTCACACATGCGAGCCAGTGCTTTTCTGCTGAGCCACATCATGGCCCCTTGTCATTCAGAAGACATATGTTAGAAGTCTTATTTATTTCAGAATTCTATAGAAGCATAATTACTATCATTACAGTAATAATATCATTGCTAGCTTAATTTAATATAGTCATGGCTTCAGAGATGCATTGGACAGAGAGAATATTTTATTAGAGAAAACTTAACGGATTTCCACTGACTTCATGAAATTATTTAAAGAAAACTGCATGGTTTATTGTTTCTCATAATAATCTATCTTAAAAATACTTGCCAGTTAATATTAGTTGTAATTAGGTTGAAGAAACAAAATTTTTATTGACTACTATAACCATCCTTATCTAATTGATATAACAGAAAATTAGTGGACTCAATAATTTTGTCTACGCATTTTTCTTTGCAGAGTAGTTTTACTGAGGAATGATATTGTGTAATTCATACAAAGTGTATAATTTAATGACTTTGGGGTGCTTTGTTAAAGCTAGATATTCTCTAATAGAATTTATAGTCTTATCAGAGCTTTAGGGTTATTCAGTCAGGTGGAATCTACGGTTAGCCTGTTTAATTGAACTATGACTTTAGCAATAAGATTTTAATCTTTAAAAAAAATTTTTTTTTTAATTTTTTAGCCTTTTGAGTCACACCCGGTGATGCTAAGGGGTTACTCCTAGCTCTGCACTTAGGTGGTGCTCAAGGGACTATGTGAGATGCCGGGGATCATGCCTGGGTCAGCCATGTGCAAGGCAAAATGTCCTGCCCGTTGAGTTATCTCTCTGGCCCCAATCTTTATTTATTTATTTAACTTTTTGGGACACCCAGCGATGCTCAGGTGTGCTGTGCTATTGCTCCAGCCCCGTCTTTATTTTTATTCATTTAAAAATATTTTTGAGGTGGGGATCGGAGCAATAGATAAAATGGATAGTGTATTGATCTCCTGTACCCCGTATGATCCCCTGAGTACCAATAGGAGTAATTCCTGAATATAGAGCCAGGATTAGACCCCGAGTATCTCTGGATTTGGCCCCAAACAAACAGAAATTGTTGAGATACTGTGTTTTAGAATTCTGTTGATGATTCCAAACAAAAGTTGTTGAGGTACTGTGTTTTACAATATTGTTAATGATTTCATGAATGCATCATTCAAACACCATACCTGCCACTTCTTTCCATCAAGGTCCAAAGGCCCCTAGCATCTCCCCTGCCCCTCCACTCTCAGTTCTGTGGACCATCTCTCTAGTTCTGTAGCCTCTGGCCATCTCTTCTTTATTGTGTATTTTTAAATCCCACATATGAGACAGATCATTCTGTACCTATCCCATTCATTCCCTCTGACTGACTGACTGACTCCACGAGGCATAGTACCCTCGATTTCATCCACATTGTAGCAACTTGCATAATATTCCATTCCTCAACTTGTTGTTAAAATTATCCATAGTTGAGTATTTGGATGGTTTTCATCTTTTGACTGTTGTACTAAGCACTGCAATGAGTATAGATGTACATATATATTTTCAGGTTACCTTCGTTAGGACTGTACAAATGCTAACTGTTTCAGAAGCTTTTTCTGAATAACTTTACTCTCCTCTTTATAAGTCACCTTATAAGTGAATTTGTATCTCACTTAAGCCATGTGTATCATATTTTATTCAGTATACATGATGTGTTTTTCTTCTGCCATTTCCCCTTGCTTTCCACCGTTGGGGTTCTGTACATCTGAAGTTAGGGATTTTGGTAGTGTCTGCAAAATTTTTTTGAATATAATAAGTAGTTTAGCTTACTATTTAATTAAGCTAATACTTAACTGAATTATTTAATATTTGTTGGTGTTTTTCTTTGGTCATGCTGGGCATTGAACCCAGGGTCTCATACATGCAAGACCAGTGCTCTGCCTCTGAGCTACATCCCTCGCCCTTGACATTATTTTCTTAGAGTTTGAAAATGGTATAGATATTTACTTGATGAATATCAGTAAGTATGGCTTTATTAGATTTTATTGGCATGGTTTTATAATTCACCTTCAGTCTTTATTTTTATTTCTAAAGCTGAACATTTTAGTGTTACTTAGTAAATGTGTTAGTCTTTATTTTTACAAATAAGGTTGAACATTATAATGTTATGTAAAAGTATGTATTTTCTATAATTTTTGTAGGAATCTCTTTTGTCAATATTGGGTGGCCCTTCTGTACTTTGGTCAGATCATGAATAATAACTGTGTATTTAGCCCTCCCAGGGGTTAGGTATTAGTTCATCCTTGTGCCTAGAAGTTGTCAATACATTTATATTGGATGATCAAGTATTAAAATTGTTTTCTTTTGGGAGTGGGCAATGTTGTATACCACAACCAGTGATGATTAAGTGCTACTCCTGGCATTGTGCTCAGGGGTCACTCATGGTAGTTCTCAGGGGACCATGGTGCTGGGGATTGAACTGGGGTTGACTACATGCAAGAAAAATGCCTTAACCCTTATACTACTTTCTGGCTCTAAAATTATCTTCTTAATTATATTTTCTACTTTTCCTCATATTTAAAAAGTTATTAAAAACAAACCAACGTCTTTTTATGGCTCTAAAATTATCTTAATTACATTTTCTACTTTTCCTCATAATTTAAATAAATTTATATTTTATTTTCACTTTTCCTCATTATATGTGTGCAGAAAATACTTAAAAAATTTTTTTAACCGTAATCTTCCCTAATTTACAAAACTCTAAGTCTGTCCTTCCTTCCTTCCTTCCTTCCTTCCTTCCTTCCTTCCTTCCTTCCTTCCTTCCTTCCCTCCCTTCCTCCCTCCCTCCCTCCCTTCTTTCCTTCCATCCTCTCCCTCCCTCCATCTCTTCCTCCTTCCCTCCCTCCCTCTTTCTCTCTTTATTTTGCTCTTCAGCCATACCTGGTGATGTAGTGACCAGAGGTTACACCTGGCTCTGTGCTCAGGAATTATTCCTGGTGGTTCTCAGGGCATAATATGGGATACCAGGGAAGGAACCTAGGTGAGCTATGTGCAAGGCAAGCACCATACCTACTATATTCTCACTCTGCCCCTGTACTTCTTCTTTTCTATATGAAATAGCTCTGCTCTACTACACTATAGATGCTATTTCCAGGAATTTCTTGTTTTAAAACAGTTGTTTGTTTGTTTTTTTTTTTTTTTGAAAGTTTTCTGTTGCAGGAATTTAACGCAGGGCTTTATGCATGTGCTGGGGCATTCTTCTTGATTGTGATCACAGGGATCACCCCTGGCAGGCCTAGGGGGGTATATGGCATGCCGGGATGAACAGCATAAAGACAAACGACTCATCTGATGTACTCTCTTTGGCCTAATCTTAGTTTTAAGATTGGAAGTGGGACTGGAGATAAAGTACTGCAGGGAAGGTGTTCACCTTGTACATGGCAGACCTAGGTTTAATCTGCAACACCCCCCCCCCCCCCATTTAGTCCTCTGAGCACTACTAGGAGTGATCCATGAGTGAAGAGCCAGGAGTAAGCCCTGAGCACCCCTGGGTGTGTTCCCCAAATCAAAAATTAATTAAACATGGGGCTGGAGAGATAGATAACTCAGCAGGTTTGTGCTTTCCTTGAATGCAGCAAACCTAGCTTCCTTCTCTGACATCCCAGATAATCTCCCTGACCCCACCACGAGTGATTCCTATGTGCAGAGCCAGGATAAAGCCCCAAGCACCTAAGTGTATTGCCCCAAAACTAGAATAAATAAAATATTGGAGTAATAAAAACCGAGAACAAAGTAGTCCGGCCTGTTTTGTTTACATTAATAACTTACTCATACATTCACATAACCACATGCAGATACAATCTTTTTTTTTTTTTTCTGGAGACTATCCATAGATTAATTTGTTGCTTAGCTCAGTTTTTGCCTCACCTCAGTGAGCACAAACTTGTTTTCATGTATTAGTAAATTGAATAAATATTGTATATATTCCAGATTATTTAATAGGGGAACTTAGGGACACAGTGAAAATAACTGATTTGGGAAGCTGCTTTTAGTACATAGATTTTTGTCAGGAATGCTGATTTTCCATGTTGGATGAGTAAGAGTTGGCTTCTTAAAATTTTCCACTTGCAATCCTTTTTAACCAAGAAATTTTGTTTGTGTTTTGTTTCTTTGGCCATATCCGGCCGTTTTCAGGGCTTACTGCTGGCTCTGCGCTCAGGGATTACTCCTGATGATGCTTGGAGGACCATATGCAGTGCTGAGGTTGATCTTTTATTGACTGTGTGCAAGGAAAGCACCTTACCCACTCTACTATCTCTCTGTCCCCATGCGCAAGAAATTTTTACATGAGTCTGGGCATATCAATTTATAAAATAGGTATACATATATCACATTTACTGATAATCAAATTTATTTTAAGACAGTTTAAATAATTGGAGTTTAGGAACTAGTAAACTATGATAGTAGTATGTGTGGGGCTGTTCTTAACATACATATTTGTTCTTAACAAACATATTTGTCAGCTACCCAGATGACTAACGTTTGTCTCATTTTGGGCCTACTAACCCAGAGCAGTTGCTCTAGATGAACTTCTTTTTTCTTTTCTTTTTCTGTTTTTCTTTTTGGGCCACACCCATCTGTGCTCAGTGCTTACTCCTGGCTCTGCACTCAGGAGCCACTCCTGGTGGGCTTCAGGAACCACTTGGGATGTCAGGGATTGAATCCAGGTTGGATTCATTTAAAGCAAGTACCTTACCCACTGTACTTTCTCTATAGCCCCTGGTCTTGATGCATTTCTGCATATACATTTAGAAATATGGATTTAATCAAGAGACCTTAGCCATGATCATGGCACACTTACCTGAGATCTGTCAGTTATCTTAGTAGAACTTAATAACTTTTTATAAAAAGTGTAATAAATACATTTTATACATTTTGAGCTGTTATCCGTATTTGCATGGGCATATGTCCTATATACTATGTGTATCTATAGTTTTCCAACCATTTTTACAGAAGTACCATGATTTACAGTACTCTTAATGATAGCAACATCATATGTTGTTACAAAACCACACCTTCCACTCGTGCCAGTTTCCCTCCACAAATGTCCCAATGATACCTCCCTTCCATCACCAGGTAAACTCAATTCTGTAGACCAACAGAATTGTTGGTTTTTTACTTTATATTAGTTGCTCCCTTACTATTTATCTCTATATACCACACATGAGAGAGATTTTTCTATATTTTTCCCTCTCCTTTGGCCTGACTTCACTCATCATGATACCTCATAGTTCCATCCACATAGTGGCTAATCACATGCATCTTTTCTTAATATATATGTATGTAATATGTATATATGTATGTACACAACACACTACACAAACTTCTGGATCCATTTATCCATAGTAGACATTTGGATTGTTTCCATATCCCACTGCAATGATTGTAGGTGTACACATGTCTATTCAAATTAATTATTTTTGTGTGTTTGAGGGGGTAGGTTCGAAGAAGTGGTGTTGCTGGATCATAGGGAAGTTTTATTCTTACTGTGTCCAAGTTTACGTGCTATAATCATATGAACTTCAAAATGAAGTGATATTCACTGTAACTTTTGAATGTGCCTAGTTATATCCTTTGTGGAAGCCTTTTTTCTTTTTAAAAAGTTTGGGGTTTTTTTTTTTTTGGTTTGTTTTTGTGTCACCCTCAGAGGTTCTCAGGAATTTCTCTTGGCTCTGAGCTCAGGGATCACTCCAGGCAGGGCTTGAGGACCACATGTGGTGGTGGGGATTGAGGCCGGGCCAGCTGCATGCACGGCAAGCCCCTATCTGCTGTACTATTATTGCGCTGGCCTGTTTCTAGAAAATAATAGCTATTTGCAATAAATTGTTCTCTAGAAAAATACTACTGAGATTTTTGATTTTTAATTTTTAGTTTTTTAATTGTGAGGCCACACCAGGATATGCTTAGGGCTTACTCCTGGCTCTTTGTTCAGGGATTATGGGACTCGGGGAACCTTGTGTATTGCTGGGTGCCAAACATAGATCAGCCATATGCAATCAAGTACCTTACCTGCTCTACTATCTCTCTGACACCAAGATTTTGTCTTTTAATTTCATGTAAACTTAAAAAAAAAACTGGAATGTATACTTACTAAAATTTGTTTTGTTCTCATTCTTTTAGGGTTCTGACACTTCTTGACATGCCATTATCTAGAGCAAAAATGAACATTGACCTGTTTTGGATCAGTTGATGACCTTCAGAAATGACTCAGTAATATCTACTACAAAGAACCTGACTATACTCTATTTGGAGTGAAAGCCCAGATTGTTACTCAAGTTTTCAAGATGACAGATCCAATGATGGATTTTTTTGATGATGCCAATCTTTTTGGTGAGACCTTAGAAGGCTTGTCAGATGATGCATTTGTGCAACCAGGACCTGTTTCACTTGTTGATGAATTGAACTTGGGTGCAGAATTTGAACCTTTGCACATAGATTCACTGAACCATGTTCAAGGTACTCCAACACATCAGAAGATGACTGATTATGAACAGTTAAATCAGTTTGATTCCATGAAATTCCACCAAGTTAATCAGTCTTTTGGTAGCCCAGCTGAACATGTGTTATCTCCTCACTCTCAGTTTAATTGTTCTCCAATTCACCCCCAAAACCAACCCAATGGTTTGTTTCCGGATGTAGCAGATGGCAGTCCAATGTGGGGTCACCAAACAGCTACTAGCATTTCAAATCAAAATGGGTCTCCTTTTCACCAACAAGGACATTCTCACTCTATGCATCAAAATAAAAGCTTTGTGTCACACCACGAATTTGCCTTATTTCAGGCCAATGAACAGCAAACACAGTGCACTTCACTACGCTCCCAACAAAACAGAAATAATCTTAACCCAGGGCAAAATTCTCTTAGCCAGTCTAAAAATTTTATGGATGTTAATGTTTCTGGTCCTCACAGAGTCAGTGTTAATCACCCACCACAAATGACTAATGCATCTACTTCACAACAGTCTCTTTCAATGCAGCAGTTTTCTCAAGCATCAAATCCTTCAGTACATTTCCTCAAGTGTAGCAGTCATCAAGAAGGAAGTTTTAATGGACCTTCTCCAAATATGACTTCTTGTTCTGTCAGTAATTCTCAGCAGTTTTCTTCACATTATTCCTTTTCCAGTAATCATGTATCACCAAACAATCTTCTTCAGTCCTCTGCAGTTCTTGCGCCTAATCATACAAATCAGAGTTTATCTGATTTTACTGGAAGTAATTCCTTTTCACCTCATAGGGGACTCAAGCAAGAATCCACTCAGCATATGTTAAATCCCAATACATCATTGAATTCAAATTTCCAAATGTTGCATTCATCACATCCTCAGGGTAATTATAGCAATTCAAAATTATCACCTGTGCACATGAACTTTCCAGATCCTGTTGATTCAGGAACTCAAATGGGCCATTTCAATGATCATGTAGAAACTAATGGCTTCTCATCTTTAGAAGAGAATTTACTTCATCAAGTGGAATCTCAGACTGAGCCATTCCCAGGACTTGACCCAGATGACCTCCTTCAGGAGGGTCTCCTTCCTCAATTTGATGAGTCAACATTTGGGCAAGATAATTCAAATCATGTTTTAGATCATGACCTTGATCGGCAATTTGCTTCACATCTTATAACACGGCCTTCTGATATGGCTCCAACTCAGTTGCATGGTCAGTCTCGAAGTTGGCATTCATCGCTCTCTAATCATCAGCATTTACATGACAGAAATCGCCTGTGTTTACAGCGACAGGTATGGACCTCTTTCTTTGGTCATTCTGGTATAAGGGTGAGATTTTATTTTCCTAGTGAATTTTAAATGAGACTTTTAGTATTTATCGAACTGTATAAAAGTTTATATTGTTCTAACAGATTTTCATTTGAATTTGATTCTGTGATGTGTGCAAAGCATTAGATTTTAGAAACTGATTTTAGAAAATGGTATGGTTCCGGTATCTCTTCCAATTATGATTGTCTTAACAGAAAGATAATAAAAAAACTATAAATAATAGTAAAATAATAAATTAGGAACATTTTACTGAAAATCTAAATCTATAAAGCCTCATACATCGATAAGATCTCAGTTGGTTACAGAATAAACTGTAGAAGCTGACATTCACAGTTCAATATACAAATAATACATAAATTTAATAATTGAGTTGGGTGTGTTTAATGTTACTAAGATATTTAAATTCTTAATACTTCAAATTTATGGTGAACGTATAACTTACATAGCTTCATTGATTCATGCACATATGTTGAAAAGCAATTTGGTGTTATAAAAGCATTTTATTATAGGGCAGGAGAGATAGTACAACTGGTAAGACATTTGCCTTTCATGTGGATGACCTGGGTTTGACCCTGGTACCACATATGGTCCCCCAAATTCCTAACAGGAGCCATTCCTGAGCACAAAGCCATGAGTAAGACCTGGACACCGCCCGGAGTGGTCCAAGCACCCTCTCACCCAAGAAAAACCACAAAAACATTTTATTACAATCTAAATATTGCAGAACAAGAAATGTGAAGGTATTTGTATTATCTGTAAGAGAAAGCTAGAAGAAGCATTATTTATAATCATATCACTACTGAATGGATTATCTAAATAGACATTAAAGAGATTTTGAAGACTAACACAGAAATATGTTAACAACTAGGGAAAAACAGTTCAAAATTAAGATCAGTGGTTACGAGTGCAGGCTTTGATATCAGATTATTTGGGTTAGAATGTTAGCTTTTGTTATTAGTTGCATGGCTTTTAGCTGGCTATATCATTTTTCTGTGTCTCATTTGCCTCATCTTTAAAATGTAAGTAATATAAGAGTTTACTAAGAGATAAAATGTTACAATTTAAAAATGCTTCAAGTTATGCCTAGTGTATGGTAAGCCCTAAATGCTGGAAGGAAATAGATTGTTGCAGAGTAGTACAATTAAACTTTGTTTTCTACAGGTTTTTGTCATGCATAGATATAATTAATGTAACTTATCATTTTTAAAGTCCTATTGAATGCAGAATTCGTAAAATGCTTCAGTATCTGGTTACTTGTCAGATTCAGTGGACAGGGAAATAGATCGTAATTCTAGTAATTTAGTATTTAGGGACAGTTTTTTCATTTCATGGTATTAAAATGTTAACAGTCTTAAAGTATAAAAATCAATATCTTTTCCGCTGGGTTGACTTTAGTTCTTTTCAAATGGTAATTTTAGTACAATCCTTGAAGTGCAGATTGATTTTAAGATATTTAAAGATATGCATAAGACCTTCCTACTGCCCTTTCTTATCATGAGTAGAATTTTGTGATTTTGCTCCCTCTACTGGAAGAGATGAAGTGTCTTAGAAAGGACTTTGGAAAAACCTCCAGACTCAACTATTTACTTTTCATATACCTTTCTGACTACTTTCGCTACATTTTTTTCAGCATATAATTAATACTGCATAATCTGGTAGTCATTTTTCTGAGTTTTTTAATGTTCACTTATTTTAGCTTGTTTTCTAAACTTAGTCTGGTTTTAAAAAGGAAAGATTGAAAAAAAGAAAAAAATGAATGACTGAAGGTAATTAAAGTAGTCCTCAATTCAAGCATATAGGTAGCTCTATGTACTATATTCTAAAATAATCCTGTTAAGTTCCATAATAAGGAGTAATTCATAAATCATCTTATTCCATATTGATGAATATATAAGGCTTTATTTATCTTCACTAAGAGTTTTTATTTTGCAAACCAATTGTTCCTTTTATTTTATTTTCAAAGAGCATTATTCATGATAAAGTGTAATTTGAAATATTTTTTGGTTTTATTGAAAGTGTTTTTAAATTTTTGTTTGTTTTTAAATTTTTTAGTATCACTGAGTGGTATTTTAGGGGCTGGAGAGATAGTACAGCGGGTAGGGCGTTTGCCTTGCATGTGGCTGACCCGGGTTCAATTCCCAGCATCCCATGTGGTCCCCTGAGCACCGTCAGGAGTAATTCCTGAGTGCAGAGTCAGGAGGAACCCCTGTCCAATGCCAGGTGTGAACCAAAAAGCAAAAAAATAAAAACAAAAACAAGAGTGGTATTTTATAGCTGCTGACTGTGGGTATTAAGAAAAGAGATAGGTATGTCAAAAAGATAGGGTACTAATATTTACTTTGGTTTTACATGCTTTGAAATGTAGGTCTCAGGTTCTGAATACACAGATTCAAATGATTTAATATTTGGGTTTAAGATAAAAATTGAAAGATCATATGAGATTTGTTTGTCCATGTTATTTTTGGCATGTTTTGAATGATCATGAATACTAATGTACCAAACGGCCATATTAATCAGCATTTCTTAATGTTGTCTTTCCAGATTATTAGGGGAAGAATACTTTTATTAGATAATTTTAAGATCTCTTAATTGTAAAAATTTATCTTAGATAAATTAGCATACAACTTGAGACCACAACTTCAAAAAAATAGATTTCATTGTAACTGAAGTAAAGGTATTTTACTTAAAAGGTATTTTTAATCAAGTGTTCAGAAGTTTTAGATGGCTCTTGTTAGAATTCCAGAAAGCGGGGCCAGAGAAATAGTACTGCCTGGAAGGCGCTTGCCTTGAACATGGCCAACCCAGATTTGATTGAGGGCATCCTATAGGGTTCTGACTGAACACTGCTAGGAGTGATTCCTGAATGCAGAGCCAGGAGTCATCCCTGAGCATTGCCAGGTGTGGCTGAAAAACAAAAACAAACAATAAATAGAATTCCAGAAACCTTCAGTAAAAAATTTTGATATTTAAAAAGTATTCCTAAATCTTGCTTGTTTTTATTCCCAACTGAATTGGCATGGATATAGATAGAATTTCAATTGTCTTAGATAACCCCCAAATCTGTGTCAGTCATTAAAAACAGTGAATAGTGGGATTGGAATGTAGCTCAGTATGTACGTGTATGGCACCAAACAAATGGTAAATAGTACTTATAACATTTTAAAAATGGAATAGTTCTAGAATTTTATACTTTAAAAAATAAGAAACTTTGGCAAGTATTTGTAAGTACTCACAAAGTGTAGTAGCTTATTTTCATCTAATTTTTAGAGTAAAGGAATTTTGAGAATAATAACACTATAAAATTTATTGCTCTTTAATGGCAAATGCTTTCTTCTGTTTTGTAGTTTAAAATGTTTGTCTTTCCTGTAAAATGAAAGAGAAAAGCATTATGTAAATATTTTTCTGTATGTAAATTAAACTTAATGTAGAAGTTTTATAGCAGTGAAAAATATGTTATAGCTGAAGTAGCAATCAAAACATGAAATAGTATTTTAAGATGTACATGACGATTCATAATTTTTTCTTGGCTTTTGTACTCTGATAAATTTATGACTTTATTTGCCATCTTGTATTTTTTAAGCATTTTGTCTCTGAAGATAGAAAAACTTATGTTACTTACATATCTTATTTATTTGGGGTGAGGGAATACACTCAGTGGTACTCAGGCTTACTTACTCCTGGTCTATCTTAGGGTCTATCTTGGTCTATCTTGGCTGTCCTTGGGGTGCCATTTGTGGTGCTGGTGACCAAATCAGCAGGGTCACTGACTGCTAGGCAAGTGCCACATTCCCTGTAAAATGCTTGTTAGCCACTGCTCGAATAGTTTAAAAGAACTTTAAGGAATTGGAGAGACAATACAGTAGGTGAGGTGCTTGCCTTCCATGCTACCAACCCGAGTTTCGCAGGAACTGCAGGGATTGCCCCTGAGCAGAGGGCCAGGAATAGCTCCTGAGTACCCCAGGATGTGGCCCGTAAACCAAGGAGAGAGAGAAGAAGAACTTTGAGAAAGATTAGTTTAGACAGCCTATGTGAGGCACATCTTCAAACACTGAACATTTTTTTCTAATAAAAAGTTTAGTATCTCATGAAACAGTGTTGGAAGGGTTTTTTGATGTGGAAGAAAGAGGCTGACTAGAACATGAGGACAGTTGGTGGAAGGTCTTGGGTGCTTTGATGGTGGTAGAGTTGCAGTAACTTTGTACATGGAAACTGTAATCTTTAACACTACTGTAATTGTATACCTAAATGTCAAAAATAATTTGTTAAGCTTAACAGTTACTATAAGAAACTGAACTATAAATAAATCGGACAGAGCAATTAGCTATTTACAATATCCCTGTATCACTGTATCACTGTCATCCCGTTGCTCATCGGTTTGCTCGAGCGGGCACCAGTAACATCTCCATGTGAGACTTGTTGTTACTGTTTTTGGCATATCGAATATGCCACAGGTAGCTTGCCAGGCTCTGCCATGCGGGCAGGATACTCTTGGTATCCTTCAAGAGGGCCGACCCAGGTTCAGTTCCTCCGTCCCTCTTGAATATATGTATATATATATATATATATTTTTTTTCTTTTTGGGTCACACCCAACGATGCACAGGGGTTCCTCCTGGCTCTGCACTCAGGATTTACCCTTGGCAGTGCTCAGGGACCATATGGGATGCTGGGAATCAAACCCGAGTTGGACACGTGCAAGGCAAACACCCTACCCACTGTCCTATCGCTCCAGCCCCTCACCTATATATTTTTGCTTAAGTGATAAGGTAAAAACTTACTTCAGAAATTTTAAGTGGAGAAGACCTTGTATTTCATGTTTGGTCTTTTGTTTTTGGGTTTTGTTTTGTTTTGTTTCGTTTTGCTTATCATCGATTTGTTCGAGCAGGCACCAGTAACGTCTCTCATTGAGAGACTTATTGTTACTGTTTTTGGCATATCCAATACGCACGGGTAGCTTGCCAGGCTCTAGCACAGCGGTTGGGCTTTCGCCTTTCACGTGGCCAGCCCGAGTTCGATTCCTCCGCTCCTCTCGGAGAGCCCGGCAAGCTACCGAGAGTATCGTTTTGCTTATATGAGCAAATAGTTTTATCCACTATGAGAAGAAAATTCACCCCCCAAAAAAACAAAAGAAATAAGCTAAAATAAAAGAAATTACTGCTTCCAAATTCTATGTGGCATTTTTAAAAATAAGATCATGTTCAAGATGATACCTACAAATCCCCTAATACTAAACCTGATAATTGTCTTCAAAACCTTCATGAACTTTATAGAAGAGATATTTAGGTCAGTGGAAGTCACAGAAATGCAAAGTATGGTTAAGGATACAGAAAAAAGCTCTTCACTGAAGCCTGAGAGATTAAAAGCCTCTCGTGTGTCCAGGAAGGGTTTTTTATACTGGGAGGGAAAGGGACTAAATTGGTAGGTTCTTTCCAAATCAGGATATTTCGGGTTGTTATTTTTGGATTTCAAACTATGTTATCTGTTTAGCTCCGGAGTGGTGATAACAAAAGTGAAGAAAGGTAGAGAACTATGCAAAGTCCTCTGCATACCAGCAGTCGTGGGGAATTATTTATTACAGGGAAATCATTCTTCCAGCTAGTTCCATTCAATTTTTTTTAATGTTTGAAAGTTTATTTAAGCACCGTGACTTACAAAGCTGTTCACAATACAGTTATTTCCGACATTCAGCGTTCCAACACCAGTCCCACCACTAGTATGACGTTCCCTCCACCCGTTTCCCCAGTTTCCCAACCCCCCACATCCCCGCCGCAAGCCTTCCTTAGCAGCTCAAAATAGTTTATATTGCTTGTTTCAGCAACATGGCAAATGGAATTATCAAAAAAGAGTTCAGTAAAAGAAAATTTGTGAACATTGTTGGAACTCACAGTGGTAAAACTAAAGTCATTGTTTCTGGAGATTTGCTGTGCTCTAACATGTTAGTTGAAGCTCCTGTGTTATTATTCTCCCTCACGGAGCTTAGTGGACTTCTCTGCAACTCTCCCGTTTGCTGTACTACAACTATGCTCTCAAAACTGTGACATTTGGAAGCGTCCAGGAGCTGTGGAACTGGGACGATTCTATGGGTTGGCATCTCTTTGTATATGCTGGAGGGTGTTGGGTGTGAGTGTGGGCTGCAGGGCTGCAGGGCCTTTCTGCAGGGAATGGTCCGCCCTAGTTCTACGAGGGCCCCAGAGTTCTTAGCCCAGAGAATGGTCTACCTGAATGGTTCAGCAGATTGGCATCTCCTCAGGATTGGTTCTGGAGCCGGGCTGTTTATGTGCTGGAGGATGTCAGGTATGGGAAAGGGCTGCTGGTCCTCTGACAGGGAAGGGAATTGTCCTGACTTATTCCAGGAGCGTCACAGAGTTCTCAGCTAGGAGATCAGTCTACCTGTGATGATTCAGTGGCTTGGCATCTCAGATTAGTTCAGTTCCATTAAGTATTAAACATCTATTGGCACCCTAATATTTTGGCTGTGTTCTTCCCCTGAGTAGATGGAGGTGACAATTAAAGAATTTTCTGGAAAACATGAGAATCTTACAGGCTGGAGAGATAATACAGGTTGTAAGATTCTTTTTTTTCTCAAATTGAATCACCATGAGATTTGAGTTACAGTTACAAAGTTGTTCATGATTGAGTTTCAGTCATACAGTGTTCCAACACCCACCCCTTCACCCTGCACATTTCCCACCACCAATGTCCCCAGTTTTTCTCTTGTACTCCCTTCAACCCCACCCTCACACAATCTCTCTCCACCCCCCCTCTCTCTTTCTCTTTCTTTCTCTCTGATTTTTAGGCACTGTGGTTTGCAATACTGTCACTGAAACGGTATCGTGCATATCACTTTACCTCCTTTCAGCACTCAGTTTTTGTCTGGAGTGATCATTTTCAGCTATCACTGTCATAGTGGTTTCTTCTCTGCACTGACTGGACTCCCTACTTGCCCTCCCGCTTTGGGGCTAGCTTCCTACCATGGGCCAGTACTGCTGGTCCCCTTTTCTACTGTCTTTAGGTATTGTTCACATGCTGACTTTAAAAAAACAGGTTGTAAGATTCTTGACTTGCAGGTAGCCAATCTGGGTTTGAATCTGCTGTACCACATCAAGTCCCTGAATACTGCCAAGGGTCACTCCAGTACATAGAGCTACGATTGCCCCCTGAAAACTGCCAGGTGTGGCCCCACCTCACCCCACCAAAAAAGAAAAAAACTCTTAGAATTTTTATGTTTATATGTGTAAACTTAAACTGCTAAAATTGAGCCGTTCATAATCATCTATTGGAACACGCAATATATAGTTGATCTTTAGTAAAAACAGCTAATTTGGTGTATATGTATCACTGTATCGCTGTCATCCCGTTGCTCATCGATTTGCTCGAGCGGGCACCCATAACATCTCCATTGTGAGACTCGTTGTTACTGTTTTTGGCATATCGAATACGCCACAGGCAGCTTGCCAGGCTCTGTCTTGTGGGCAAGATACTCTCAGTAGCTTGGTGTATATGTATTATTTTTAAAGAGGAAAACCTATATAAAGCTAAAAGGATTTGGTATACTTTGCCTTTGTTTTGTTTGTTTTGGGGCCACATGTGGCGATGATCTGGAGTAACTCCTGACTCTGCTCTCAAGAGTTAACTCCTGGAAGTGCTGAAGGGATCATATGGGATGCTGGGGATTGAACCCAGGTCAGCTGTGTGCAAGGCAAGAGCCCTACCCACTATACTATCTCACTAGCCTTATAGTATACTTTGCTTCTATTCATTCGACTTGAAGGATCTCAAGCTCTTTGCTATTTTTATTTCAAAGTGGTAAATTTTGAAGTCAAAAATGCAGCAAATATATGCATCATTTAAAATCTATCACTTAATTTAGACCCTGAACAAAGAAGAAAGCTCAGTAATAATTTGACTGACCTCTTAAATACTTAAACTCTTTTAAAGTATTTTCCCTTTATTCATCAAAGTCTATTTAAGCCTATATATTTAAGTGGCTCTTAAGAAGTTTCATTCTGGATTGTTTGGACAAAACTATTAAATTGAGATGATAAAAAGATAATGTAGGGGTTAAGGTGCCTGCCTTGCATGAGTTCAATCCCATTGCCACATAGTCTTTCAGCATTGCTGGTTGTAGCCTGGGAGGGAGGCCCCTGAGCACCACAGCGTCGGACCTGGAGGCCCCCAGCACTGCTGGGCTAACTTGAGTAATCCCTAGCACCCCCGAGATCCCTGCAGCCCGCATCCTTGAGCCCTTACATTGAACTGCTGGTCTAGTTAACTGAGAACCAAAGAAAGGGTCCCCCCCACAGGACCTTTTGGGTACCCTCACCCTGCACACATGTATCCAGGAATTCAGCTTTCGTTATTCAGTTAAAATCCTGCTTCCTTTTCAGTTTAAAAGTAGACTAGTGGGGCCGGAGTGATAACACAGTGGGTAGGGCATTTGCCTTGCATGTGGCCGACCTGGGTTCGATCCCCGGCATCCCATATGGTCTCCTGGCAACGCCAGGAGTAATTCCTGAGTGCATGAGCCAGGAGTAACCCTGTACATTGCTGGTGTGACCCAAAAAGAAAAAAAAAAAGTAGACTAGTTTGTGCCTTTGACACTTCAGTCAAATCTTCTGGAGTGTTGTGTTTGAAATTTGAATTATGGCATTAATTATTAAATGATTTACTGTTTTGTAGAAGAGTTGAGTTCTGCAAAGCTTGCCTAGAATCATAACAGAAACTCCAGTTGTTGACAGTACCTTAAGGCTATTGACCATGACATGCATACTTAAGAGTAAAGGGGTGAACAGGAAGTGAATTCCAGGGCTGAAGAACCAACAGGCAGATGAAAAATTTGTGGATTAGCAGTATATAGAGCCTGAAATTTAAACAAGTCTTCAAAGTAGGTTTTATGAAATGTTTTACTTAAAGGTAATTGCCAAATACAATAAGACTATTCATTTCCTTATTATTAATAGTAGTATATTTTTTGTTTTGGGGCCACACCCAGCAGTTCTCAGGGGTAGCTCCTGGCTCTGTGCTCAGGAATCACCTCTGGCATTGCCCGGGGGGCCATGCCCAGGATCAAAACTCAGTGAGTGGGCTGCATGCCAGGCAAGCACCCTACTTGCTATACTATCGCTTTGGCCCCTAATAGTGTATTAAATTAAAATAATGTTAGGGGCTACTAGCTATCACATTTCATTTTTATTTTGATAACATAAACATTTATTTTGAAGTATTTCAGTACATTTTCTTTGATCTTTTTTATTTTATATATTTGAATGAGAATTATTTTTAATTAAGGAAAATTTTAATAGTAGTGGGCCATATAGGGAATGGGACTGTAAGCAGATAGGAAGCTTGTACTGCAGTCCCCAATTATATAAAATCTGATGACTTGCTGTGGTCAGCGATGCAAGTAATAATCTTGCACATTTATTATACAGGCAATACAAATAATGAAAGGAAGACCATCATTAAGCAAGTGAATGTATTTGAATGTATTTTATATATCTGCTGAGAGTACAAGTTTACATTGAAGACATAGAATTTTAAAGCTAGGTAAGATCTTAACTCGTTATTCGTGTTGGAGAGCTCACGACTTTCTTGCTATCACATAAAATACAAGTCAAAGTCTATAGTGCTTAAAGATGATCGGATAAGAGTGACACCACACTGTGGACAGATGCATATTTAATATTTTGTAAAATACACATAACTGATTGTCTCTTGATTGTGAATTACTTTTTAAATGTGTATGTATGTCTCCTGTATACCAGCCATTATCTGTATCTTCATTGTGAAAACAAAGTAACCTTATTGCATCTTGTCAAATGTAGATATAATTCCTAGGTATAAATGATTTAATTTTTAACTACAGTCTGCATTTTAGAAATATTGAATATTTACTATGTGTAAAAAATATTCTGGAAATTGGGTTACTAAAAAGACTATCTTGGTCTTCCCTTTGTGTTTGTAAAAACTGAAATGGAAAATTAAGTAATACTTTTCTGTAAATATGTGTTATAATTTCAGAGCTGTTCTGGTTTCATTTCTGATCCAATTTTAATTGTTTTCTAAAATATTTTCTTATGGGCCAAGAGATCATACAGGGCGAGACCAGCTCTAATTCTATTCCCCTGCCAGCTATGGCCCTAAAACCAAAACACATAAGTGGGAGTTTTGCTTAGCTTTTAGCTAAGTGATTTACAATGAGGATTTATAAACCAAAATATTAACTTTCTTGATCATCCTTATTTATGTTTGTTTGTTTGTTTGTTTGGCCGCACACAACAATGTTCAGGGCATACTCCTGAGTATTACTTGTGTGCAGGGATTACTCCTGGTGGGGTCACAGGACCCTATATGGGGTTTCCAGGATCGAACCTGGGTCAAGCAAGTATCCCACTCTCTCTTTGTACTCCCTCTGGAACTCCTTGGGAGCAGGGAGGGAGATCAAAGAGCTGGTGCTCATGTTTTGCAAGCACCAAGCTGGGAGTGCACTTGAGCACCACTAAACTGAAAAACAACAACATTTTAAATTGAAAATTAGGATCTGGGAGGTAGTGCAGCAGTTAGACTCTAGGTTCCTCAAGCATCACTGAGTCCCTCTGAGCATAGCCAGGTATGACCCTGGAGGTTCTGAGCACTGCAGGGGGGGCCCACTATTCCTGGCGCTAAAGGGCCCTTGAACTCAGCTGGGAATCCTCTGGACCTCTCGAGCACTGCTTGGGAGGTTAACAAATCAGTACCAAAGGAAGAGTATGCTTACGTTTCTGGATTAACTGTTTCATAATGATTTGGCAATGTGTAAATTATTATTTTTTTTATAAAACAAAGATCTTGTGATGTAACAGGCAAAAACTATCCAAGGTCTAATTGCGTTTTTAAGTGACAAAGTCACAAAAACAGGAACTTTTCACTTGAGCTTCTACGTCTATTTAGTTCTAATACAAATCATTGCAAAATGCTTATAAAACTATTTTTACCTTTGATTTACCCCCCTTTTTTTTTTTTCTTTTTGGGTCACACCCAGCGATGCACAGGGGTTACTCCTGGCTCATGCACTCAGGAATTACTCCTGGCAGTGCTCGGGGGACCATATGGGATGCTGGGAATCGAACCTGGGACAACCACATGCAAGGCAAATGCCCTACCTACTGTGCTATCACTCCAGCCCCTGATTTACCTTTGAGTACCATTTTTTGTTCAAAAAGAAAAGTTGCCAGGTGTTATACTTACAATATTATATTGCTGGATAAATTTGATTTTTCTAAGTACTTAAAGTTTTTTTTTTCTTTTTTTTTGCTTTTTGTATCACATCCAGCAATGCTCAGGGGTCACTCCTGGCTCTGCACTCAGGAATTACCCCTGGCCGTGCTCACAGGACCATATGGGATGCTGGGAATCGAACCCAGGTTGGCCGCATGCAAGGCAAACTTCCTGCCCACTGTGCTATCACTCCAGCCCCATACTTAAAGTTTTTTAAAAGTAACTTTTGAAAAATTGACATGGTAAATATTAACAGCATACATTAGAGGAGGGAATGAATAGTAGTAACATTTGCATAGTTCTTTTTAGGGGGAGGGCTTCAATATTTGAGGCATAAAGAACTCAGGCTGTCTGAAAAATCAGATAGCTATTCAGTACTTAGCAGACGTTTGATTCTATGTTTATTATTTTACTCTTCATCAAATTACTTTTCATTGATAGCAGTATAAATTAGAAACAATCTTTGCTATTTATGTATTGTGTACTGGGTAGGTACTAGAAACCATTTGCATTATGGGTGTGCCCAATCCCCTCCACCCAAAATAAGCAGTCTAGAAAAAGGAAGGTATATTGTCCAATACTCATCAGAATCAAGAAGTTTGACATATAGTAATAATATGCATAACAATTATTACTACATAGTAATATGCTTTACAGTCCAAGTTCATATTTCTTAAGTTATACTCAGTACTTTTTAGAGATGGGGGGGTACGTTAAGGGGCTTTGAGGCCCTACAGTGTGATATTTAGGTTACTTTTGTGCTGGGAATTGAACCAGAGTTGGTCACATGCAAGGCAAGGCAAGTGCCTTCATCTGTACTGTCTTCGTGATCCAAATATGTTTTAAAATCCAGGACCTAATCCAGAGTTAGGCATTGTGAACCGGGGAGATGGCTCTGAGCAATGTTTCTTAACTTTCCCCTACTGATTGGCCCCTTAATCTCATGTGTGAGCCCCTAAGTATGTGATTTTCACTTGTGCCCTCCTTGGAATATTTTAGGGACCTCTGGGAGTCATAAGGCCTTCAGCTTGAGAAGTGCTGACTCAGAGGACTAGAGTGCATGTCCCTCAAGCCCCTCAGAGAGGACCCCTATGCTTCCACCCCCAGCACCTGGAGCACCTTACTTGGAGTAGCCCTTGGGCATCATAGGATATGGTCTCCCCACCACCACCAACAAAAAGCATTTAATTGTTGTCTCTTTAATCTTTGAAATCATACAATTTTTTCTTGCCCTTTTTGTTGTTCTTCCTGGTTTTAACTGGTTTTTTAAAAGACCAGATCAGATACATTAATTTGTCTAATTTTTTTCTCCATAATGCAAAATAGAGTAGACATTTTGGGTAAGAATTCTGTTTAAATCACTTGTGTACATCTATTGAATCACATTAGTTTAGGTGTTTGTTCCATTGTTAATGAATGCTGTGTTTTTAAAAAGAATCACATTTTATTCCCTCTTCTTTCCCCCTTTTCCTTCTTTATTATTGTTGTTGGTGTTGGCTGTTGCAGTGACAATCAGTGTTTAGCTGAAGTGCACACAAATGGTGCTTACAAACTTGGTTGGGTGCATAACAGGGCTCCCACTCTGTTTTGTGGGGTCGGGGCAAGGGACTGGCTCCCAAGTGGTGCTCAGGAGGCCCCAGGACCCTCCCAGCTAGGAAGTGGTACTACTGAGAACTTGTAGTTTGGGGAATTACACAGGCCACCACAGCAGTGTTTGAGGGTGTCAGGGGGTGTCAGGGGGATTGAACTGAGGTCAGCTGTATGCAAGGCATGCATCTTAACCCTTGAACAATTTCTCTGACCCCTGCACTCACATTTTTTGAAAATTTTCTATTTATTGTCATTATTATTTGCTATTTGACCTCTAGAAACTTTTTTCAAGTTAACTCGTTACCCTTTAAGTCCCCACTCGTCTCTAAGTACATTTCTATGTTCTAGCTCAAGATAATGTTTTTAATTTCCTCGCTGGAGACCCAGAATCAGCCATTTCTTCATGGAACTCATTAACTTTAACCTTGTGTAATGTAAGAGGAACTAAGTGACTTTTGTATAACGTCTTGTGTTTTTGTGTTGAAAGTTTAATGGTTATATGAAAAATTCTAGAAATTTCTGACAGTTTTACCTGTTCTTTGTCAACATCTGTAATTCTGTTGTGTTGTATATGAAGTAAGCGTTCCCTGCCTCGTATTTTATTTCAGTTACAATTTTATTAGAAAGAGGCACTTCAGTTTGTTTATTTGGTTGGTTGGCTTTTGGCCATACCCAGCAGTGCTCAAAGGCGGTTCCTGGCTTTGTGCTCAGGAATGACCCCTGGTGGCACTTCAGGTAGGATATGTGGTGCTAGGGATGCAAGACAAGGGCCTCAGCCTGTCTACTCTTTCTCTGGCTTTAAGTGTTGTTGTTTTTTTTTTTTTTTTGTGTGTGTGTGTGTGTGTGTGTGTGTACAGATTTTTGGTACTTTGCTATAGACTAAGCAATGATGTAATTGTAAATCTGTGAATAATACTCATTTATTGAATTAAATTATTGTGAACAGTCATGTATAAGACAATATTTTAGGCATGCTGCCCTTTAAGATTATTTAGGAGGGAAAAAGGACCCATATGATAATATGCATTAAACACTGACAACACACAGTATACATAAAAAATACAATCTAAAATGATAGGGAATACTAAAATGTCAGTTTTACCTAAGTTCTTTGTTTTGGGGTCAGGGCTTACTCCAGGCTCTGTGCTCAGTGCTTACTCCAGGTTCTGTGCTCCGGGATCACTCAGGAAGGCTCAGGGACCACATTGGGGTACCTGGGATTGGACCCTGGTCAGCAGTGTGCAAGGTAAAAAACCTACCTGCTGTACTGTCCCTCTGGCCCCTTGCCTAAGGTACTTTTCTGTGTCTCTCATTATCAGAGAAGAAGAAATTTAGAAATCATAAAGAAGAAAAGTTGCTCTTCACAATATAAACAAGAAATAACACCTTGTTTTGGGATCACATCAGGTGGTGTTCAGAGCTAACTCCTGGCTCTGCGCTCAGAGATCAGTCCTGTCTGGGCTCTGGGGACCATCTGGAGTGCTGGTTCGGCTGCATGCAAGGCACGTTTGCCCTATCCTCTGTACTATTTATTGCCCCAACCCCCATAATAACCAATTTTTGTAGAATATATTTCTTTTACTCTGTACATGTATACCTATTTTTTTTTGTTTGTTTGTTTTTTGGGTCACACCTGGTGATGCTCAGGGGTTACTCCTGGCTCTGCACTCAGGAATCACTCCTGGCAGTGCTCAGGGAACCATATGGGATGCTGGGAATCGAACCTGGGTCGGCCGCGTGCAAGGCAAACGCCCTACCTGCTGTGCTATTGCTCCAGCCCCAACATGTATACCTATTTTTTTTTTTTTTAAAGAATTGAATACTTTTTAGCTTTAGTTAGATCTTTCCTCTTGGAGAGCCCGGCAAGCTACCGAGAATATCCCACCCGCATGGCAGAGCCTGACAAGCTACCCGTGGCATATTCAATAAACCAAAAACAGTAACAAGTCTCACAATGGAGACGTTACTGGTGCCCGCTCGAGCAAATCGATGAAGAATGGGATGGCAGTGCTACAGTGCTAGTTAGATCTCATTGACACAATAAACAGGACATATTCAACAAGGAGACAAAACCACATAGAAAATAAATGGAAAGCTTAATATTAACTCAAGGTAGAGTGTTGTAGAACCAGCTACTAAAGTGCATAAAGAGTACAAAAAAGAGCAGAAAAGTGAAGTAACCACTACCTGTAGGATGGACGCACAGTATCCAAGGAAGTATCAAGTCTAGGACATGATTTTCTCACCGGGCCTGTGCCTCCAAACTGTATATACTAATGTAGTGAATCAGAGTTAGACTATTGAAAACCTGTAGTAATATAGATTCAAGTGCTATAGATTAGTCTTTCTCAAAAAAAAAAAGCTATTTTTGATTATGCCCTCCTTTTGACCTTGTTGCCTTCCTATTAGTCCTATGTTTTGATCCCTTCTTGTGCATTTTTCTGAGAGTCCACACTTTTATTTTTTTAAATCATATGATGGCAATGTGACATCTTCATTTATAAATTGCACTAGGATTAAGTTGTCATACTTTAAAATAATAAACCTAAGATTTTATAATTATTAAAATAGGAAAGATTGATAAAACATGACAATGTATAAAAAGATAAATCACACATTTGCAAAACACCAGTATTCTTATAATTTTAATTATGACTTATGTAAAATTGATTACAAGATTGTTTTATATTTGAAGTCAGAACACAACTATTTTAGATCTTACAGTATACAGGGATCAGTACTATTTTTTTAAATCAGATAAACTGATTTCCAAAGTATTGCTTGATTTCTAAAATTGCAACTGTTGACCTATTGCTTTATAACACATTTTCAGCACTTTAAAAAGTGTTTTGGGAGTTCAGAGTAGTACAGTCGGTATGGTGCTTACCTTGCATGTGGCAGACCAAGGTTCCATCCCTGTCACCCCATATAGTCCCCCAGCCAAACAGAAGTGATCACTGTGAGCAGAGACAGGATTAAGCCCTGAGCACTGCCAGGCATGGCCCACAAACCACACACAAATTATTTTTTAAATTTTATTTAATGAATCACCATGAGACACAATTAAAGATTTACAGACTTGCGTTATTATGTTTCAGTCATACAGTGTTCAAGTACCCATCCTTCCACACACAGAATTTTTGTTTGTTCTTTTGAGGCAACACATGGTGGTGCTCAGGGCTTACTCTTGACTCTATGCTCAGGGATCATTCCTGAAAGTGCTCAGGGGACCATATGGCATGCCAGGGTTGAATCCACATGTAGAAGGCAAGTGTGCACCTACCCAGAGATCATACCACTGACTGTGCTCTCTCTCTGGCTCCTCAGCCCTCTCTTAATAGTATCAAGCATGATTCTGTCACTTAGTGAATTGATCCATACAGGTTAGAAAGTTGAATTTATGAAATTTTGTCATTAATCAGCTCTTTCATAAAGCTGTTAGCAACATGAACAAAATAATTTTCACTTTTGTTCTTGGCATTAGTCATTTGTTTTTTACTTATAAGGTCGGACAGCAAACTTTTTGGAGGTGGCATTTCCTGTGTAAGTTTCTTTGGAAAAGCACTGGGTTTGATGTCAGAACTGAGTTTATATTCTGTTCCTGCCATCAACTATTATAGTATTCCTAGACATATTTTCTCATCTGTAATATGTGTGTATGTGTGTGTTTGTACATATGTGTATGTATTTGGTATTTCTGACTAATAACTGTGACAATAAATTTGAACTTTGTTTTTAAATTGTAAAGTCAGCTTGTTGTTTAGTAATGATGGTTTCTTGCTTTAAGTTTTTTTTCAAACATGTATGAGGATGTGATTTAAATCCAGGACTTCATGCTTGTGAAGCCTTCTCTCAACCACTGAACTATGTTCAAGGGTGGCATATTATACTTTATATACCTTTATATACTTCCCTGTTATCAGGGATTATTTGAGGAGCAGTGGTTCATAGATAGCTATTGGTTACTCTCTGACATTCTTGAAGTATGTCATCTTTATTTCAATGTGTTTTCTCAATTTAATTTTTCCTTTCAGGGAAATATTGGCTAAAATTGTGGTAAATTGAAAGAATTAAAATAATTTGGAGAAAACAAGTGAGTTAAGAATCTCACTTCCATTTTTTCTCTCTTCCTTACTCTCTCCTCTCTCCCCCACCCTTTCTCTCCTATTTTCTCAGACACACACACATCCCTGATAGTGTTAATAGCTACTCTCAGCTCCGTCCTCAGGGATCACACTTAACAGTGCTCAGAGGGCCATGCAGTACCAGGGATGGATCCTGGAACACCTGTATGCAAAGCATACACAAGCGCATTGAGCTATCTCTCAGGCTTCAAGGCTTCAAGTTAAAAAATTCCTTTAGATTTTATTTATCTTGAAGGAGAAAACCAGTGAGACATTACAAATATTTGAAAACTTTTAGCATTATATTAACAAGAAATATAGGTGATACCCATTTTGGTGCGGAGAATCTAAATCTGCTATTGAAATGAAGAGAATGGATGCATTTTATTTTTTGCATATATCACTGTCACTGTCGTCCCCTTGCTCATTGATTTGCTCGAGTGGGCTCCAGTACCTTCTCCATTTGTCCCTGTCACATTCAGGATCAGGGGAATGAGGCCCATTATTGTTACTGTTTTTGGCATATCGAATATTCCACGGGTAGCTTGCCAGGCTCTGCTGTGCGAGATTCTGCCTTTAGCATACATATTATTTGTAAATATGACATTATTTTTAAAAGTGGTATTTAATGAGAACAAGAGCTAGTTTCTCATATTTCAGTTTCAGAATTGAATTTGTGACTAATTATAAAGACAGAAATTATTCTTGTATAAAATTTATTTTAGTTATAATAAAGCCAATTAGTAATTCACATGATATATTTAAGCAGAAGTTAGAATGACTATATGAAACTTATTCATAGCAGTAGGCAGCAGTATGAATATCAGCTAAGATTAATATTTTTTGCTAAGGTATGGTATAAATTACAATTACAGTATAACTCATTTGAATTTTTGAGTATTAAATTGATGTAACTAAGGCAAAAATGCTTTTAAAACTTTTTTCCTGTATATAAAACAGCCTAGTGTATAATATGGAATGATATCTAAAGCACTATGTTTATAATAATTTTTAAATGTATAGTAAAGAATGGTTTAAAAGTTGGTCAGTGGTAGTACTGGAGACATAATGATGAGAGCACCAGTGCTACACCAGGACTTCTGAGAGACTGTGGATGGAACCTAGGGCCGAGCACATGAAAAGCATGTGCCCATAATTGTGCCACATTCCTGCAATAAATCCCTGTGTGTGTATGTGTGTGTGTTGGGGTGGAAGAGAGAGATTTGTAACAGGGAAGAAAAAGAAGTACCAAGTGGGAGGACTTTTGCCTTTTATTATTAAAGACATGTAATTACATAAT
Source organism: Sorex araneus (assembly GCF_027595985.1). NCBI lineage: Eukaryota > Metazoa > Chordata > Mammalia > Eulipotyphla > Soricidae > Sorex > Sorex araneus. The sequence goes on along the minus strand of NC_073309.1, from coordinate 26,630,041 downwards.
TATCGAGATTAAGGAGGTCTTGGCAAAGTCCAACCCAAGGGGAAAGTAGAAGAATGGAAAAAAATAGCATCCAAAAATCTAGGATTAGATTCTATTTTGAGCCTTAATAACAGTCATGGGACAATACTTGAGGACACTAGTATGGCTAGGTAAAAGGAATATTAAGATTGTATTTGAGAATCTAATGGTATTGGCTTCTGAATAAAAGTATCAAGACCCAAATAAATAATATTTTTTTCCAAGTATAGGTTTACTTAGATGCACTTTTTATACACTAAAATTCCTCTGGGGTCAAAGTGGTACAATAATACGAGTTTTTACAAATAGATAGGTTCTGTATCCACACCATAATAGAGATACAGAATACTACCACACACCCCTACCCACCAAATAGAAGACTCTTATGCTTCTTTGTAGTCAGCCTTTTAAAACATCATGTAGGGGCTGGAGAGATAGCACAGCGGGTAGGGCGTTTGCCTTGCACGCGGCCGACCCGGGTTCAAATCCCAGCATCCCATATGGTCCCCTGAGCACGGCCAGGGGTGATTCCTGAGTACATAGCCAGGAGTAACCCCTGTGCATCGCCAGGTGTGACCCAAAAAGCAAAAAAAAAAAAAAAAAAAAAAAACACAAAACAAAACAAAAAAAAAACATCATGTAAAGATTTTTGTGTTAGTATTTTTTGTTATGTAGAATGGAATTGCTGGGTGTCATATGAAATAAAATTATGCTTAACTTTATAAAAGAACAACTTTGGGGATGGAGAGGTAGTACAGCCTTGCACACAACCAATTTGGAATTGATCTCTGGCACCCCATATGATTCCCCAAACACTGCCTGAAATAATCCTGATCACTGCGAGGTGTCACCCCCAAATCAAACAAGATAACTTAACTTTGGATTTGGGGTATAAGTGAAGTGGGGAGCACATGTCTAGCATGTGTGAAGTTCTAAATTCAATCCCCAGCATCATCCAAAAACACTAAAACAAACCACCAAACTTATCAAAATGGCAGGCTGTCCCGTTTGCATTTCTACCAGCTTTGTGAGTCACTAGCTCTTTATCCTCTATCTTACTTAGAAATTTGGTATTTTAGGGTTGTTTAGCTATTCAAGTTGAAATGTAGTGGTAGCACATTGTAGCCTGAATTTGCATTTCCTAATGTTTAATAATGTGAGCATCTTGTGTTTATTTGCTACCCATTGGTAGTGTCTTGAAATATTTTTGTCTTTTTAAAATTAGAATATTTGTTTTTATATTTTGGAATTTTGAAATTTCTTTATATAAGATCATTCATCTCTATTACAGTAATTAACAGTAACATTTGTTGAATGCTTATTAAATGTCAAGTTTTGTTTTACTATCTTTTATTGAAGTATCTTGTTCAAATTCATAGCATTCCTCTTAGGTTAGATCCCACTATTATTCTCATCCTACACACAATGAAACTGTGCCAACATTGAAAAAGTCTTCGAGATACCAATTGACTATGGTCTTATTTGTAAAGAGCTACACTATATTGTGACAAATCCAGCAGCAACATTTAAAAAAAGATGCAATATACAAGCTGAGTTTTGAATAGTTACTAGGATACCTTTTTTTTTTAAATCATTTTAATGAATCACCGTGAGGTACAGTTACAGACTTACTTCGTGCTTACATTTCAGTCATACAATGATCGAGTTCCCATCCCTCCACCAGTGCCCATTCTCCATCACCAATGATCTCAACATCCCTCACCACCCCACCCTGCCTCTGTGGCAGGGCATTCCCTTTTCCTCTCTCTCTCTCTCCTGTGGGTGTTGTGGTTTGCAATAGAGGTATTGAGTGGCCATCATTTTCTCTGTATTCTACTTCCAGCACACATCTCCCATCCCGAGTGGGCCCTTAGGATATCTTTTTTTAATTTTTATTTTATTTTTTAATAAGTGAGTCACCATGAGAGTACAGTTACAAATTTACACATCTTTGTCCTTGTGTTTCCCTCATACAATGTTCAAGAACCCTTCCCTCCACCAGTGTCCATTCTCCACCACCAATGAACCCAGTATCCCTCCCACCCTCCACTGCTGTCCCCCACCCCCACCCCACCTTGCCTCTGTGGCAGGGCATTCCATTTTGCTCTCTCTCCTTTTGGGTATTAGGATATCTTTTAAAGAAGGGGTGTACCATTAGCACAGTAAGTTGTTTGTATAATATGTCTTTAAAAGTATTGTTAGTGTATGAGACAGGTATTTGAGAATTAGAGATATAACTTGAGGGAGACTATGACCATGTTGTTAAGAAAGACCGAACATGAGTACAGGTGTTATTTCTGAACAACCGCATCAAAAAGAAATATCATGCTAATAAATAAAAATAGAGGCCTTGAATATCTCGGTGGATCCGATTGCCCTCGTAGTGAGCACAAGGCCACAAGTTCAGTCCTGGTATCTCTGTAGTCCGTGATTCCCGTGCCACCACCAGTCCATAGCCAGGTGTGCGTGAATGCCACAACTGAATGAGCATGAGCACCCTTACCAAGCATGACAGCTTGATATGCTAACTAGCACCACGGCCAGAAAATGCAGTCTATGGTGAGTACATGTAGGAGCACTGGAGCAATCCCCAGGCTAACACTACAACAGAAATGTTCATTAGCTCCACAACCAAAGAGTGCAACTCCTGTCAGGCAAGGACACAAGCAATAAGAGTTAACGGTGTGTTCAGGGGCCAGAGCTGTTGCTCTGGACACCGGGTAAGGTGCTTGCCTTGCAATTGGCTGACCTGGGTTCAATTCTTGGCATTCCACATGAGAGAGAGATTCAATCTGTAGAACCACATAGGTCCCCCCCCCCCCCCACACACACACATACCCTTTTCTAACCCCACCAGAATAACCCCTGAGGTCAGAGCCACGAGTGGGTGTGGCCCCCAAAAACAAAACCAAAATGGTGTATGTTTCAGTAGGTACCACAGTCAGGTGGTATACAAGCACCACAACTAAAATGTGTTGGCATTGCAGCTAACAACAACAAAAGATAGGGAGGAAAAAAGAAAATAACCTTTCAGTGTGAATTTATCATTGTACAATTTGTCTTTTCCTTACATCTGAATTAAATGAATTGTTTACTGAGGAAAGACAATAACAAGATTAATAATAGTCTTTAGTTTGAGAGTTTAATATTTAATGTGTATTTTTGGAGTATAACATACATAGAAAAATTGCAAATAAAAAACTTGATAAATTTTAGAGTCACTGCCTTGTAATCAATATCCAAATCAAGAAATGCAGTATATTGGGCTGGAGTGATAGTGGGTAGGGTGTTTGCCTTGCACGTGGCCAACCCGGGTTCAAATCCCAGCATCCCATATGGTCCCCTGAGCACCGCCAGGGGTGATTCCTGAGTGCAGAGCCAGGAGTAACCCCTGTGCATTGCCAGGTGTGACCCCCCCCAAAAAAAGAAGTGCAGTATTGGGGGGCTGGAGCGATAGCCTGCGGGTAGGGCGTTTGCCTTGCACGCGGCCGACCCGGGTTCTAATCTCAGCATCCCATATAAGCACCACCAGGGGTAATTCCTGAGTGAAGAGCCAGGAGTGACCCCTGTGCATCGCCGGGTGTGACCCAAAAACCAAAAAAAAAAAAATGCAGTATTATTAAATCTTACACGATTCCTTGGGCCTTGTACTTGTTAATACTTGTTCTCACTGCATGCAAGGCTAGCCACCATTTTGACATATAACCTCATATATATCAACGTATCATTTTTTTCTTTTTAGTGAACTTCAGTGTAATAAATATATATGATATATATTATAGTATATATTTTATATATACAGAGTTTGTGCCAGAAAGTAGAATTATTGTCATATGTATGAGAGCATATTTGTTTCCTTGTGTATTATATCAAAACCACATATTTAATGGTTTAAGATAGTACCCATTTATTGGGCTGGAGCGATAGCACAGCAGGTAAGGCATTTGCCTTGCACGTGGCTGACCCGGGTTCGATTCCTCCATCCCTCTCAGCCCAGCAAGCTACCCATGGCATATTCGATATGTCAAAAACAGTAACAACAAGTCTCATAATGGAGACATTACTGGTGCCTGCTCGAGCAAATCAATGAACAACGGGACGACAGTGCTACAGTGTTACCCATTTATTATCTCATAAATTTATAGTGTCCGATATCTAGATAAAGCTTAATGGGTTCTTTGCTTAGAATCTCACAAAATTGCCACCTACTCGGTCTGCAGTCTGATTTGAAGCACAAAAATCCTAGCCACCAGAACTCTTGGCCGAAGTCATTCCTCGTAGCTCTAGAACTCTAGCAGCTTGTTGATTCAAGGCCAGAGGAGAATGTCTCTTGAACATAGAAAAGACCTGAGCTCTTTCTTTCCCTCTTTTTTTGAAATAAATTTTGTAAATTTTAAGATAGAGATTCATATGCAATAATTTTGGGGTTTTTTTTTTTTAGATCCAGTGTGTCCTTTAACCAGTTTCTGTAAAATAAATGTTTTCATTCATACAGCTTTTTTTAGTTTAAATTCTTAAGGTTTTAATATATTTAAAAATACTTTAACATTAATATGTTTAGGGAGATCATTTTTTCTGACTATATTTCTTATAGATAAGAAACAGTAAAATGGAATCATTGCTAGTCCTAGTTTTCATTCTTTTACAAGTCTTAAAAGATTTGAAAACATAATTAATTGGTACTGACATTTAAAAATTGTTATTAGATCAAGATCTCCTTGTTTTCCCATGTCTTTCACTGAATATTACTGAGTTATAAGGCAGAGTTGCAAAGTTAGAATAATCCCAAGACTTCTTCCTTTCTGCTACTATACTGGAATGTCCTAGAGCAACCATTTGTTGTTTTTTTTGGCTTATTCCTAACTCTGCACTCAGGAATCATTCCTGGTAGTTCTCCAGAGACCATACGGGGTGCCAGGGATCGAATCAGACCAGGGTCAGCCCATGTGCAAGGCAAGCACCCTGCATACCTGAACAATCTTTATTTTGATAATGGTCCAGGACCCACATCACTTACTGAAAACGATCATAATTATGGTTAGTTCTTTGGCAGGGAGGGTACACCTGTGTGTGCCCAGGGATCACACTTGTTTGTGCTCAGAGAATCAAAACCCAGGTTGGCCTCTTGAAAGGATAGTACCTTACCTGCAGTACTGTCTTTGTGGCCCCTCGCTGTTGGCTATATAATGTTACAGGGGGAAGTAAGTTTAAGAAAGAAATAAGGTAATCTTAAAGGATTTGAGCACAAAACTCTACAGGAGTAAAATTCCAAAATTGATATATATACCTCTTGGTTGGAGTATTGCCAACCCTGGAATCTCAACAGAGCTTCATGTCAAAGGTTTTATTGGAGCCCAATTACATAGATATGGTTGATTAATTGATAGCGCGTGAGTTTGATCTCAACCTCCTGGTTAACTGACACCAGGTAACTCAAAGTTCACACTCTAAATGCATGGCTGATTTAAGCAGGCCACATCACGTATCTAGCCTCTACTAAACAAAGGCACTCCTGTCAGGTAGTTCTCTCCCAGAACCTTAGGACAAAGGTCAAACTTTCTTTGAGTAAGGCTAAATTCTTTATTGCAGAAGTATACATACTGTTAGAAAAAAATTGAGCCTTCTGAAATTCTGTTCAGTCTTTATTCTACATTTATCCAGGTTTTGTTTTTTAAAGAAATCCTTTGTAACATATAGTGTGTTGGGCTGCAGGTATATGAAGCCATAGTCCCTGTGTACAGAGTTTGATGTAAGTTTGAAATTTTGTTTTGTTTGATTTTGTGGTTAACTGTTAGTTAACAATTCAGAAGATACTGAAATCTAACTTGAATTGTAGGGGAGCTGTCCTGAAATAGAAGTGTTCATTGATCTCTTAGAACAACGTTCTTCATTTTTATAAACTGGGATCGAATATACAAGTATATGTTTTTAAGAACACACACACATGCATATATGTTTTAAGGAATACACATGTATATATTATGTATATATTGTGCATATTAAGATATGGCACAAAATACTGGTCTACACTTATAAAGAATATTAATTAATGTTAATGTATCAAACTGATGGTTCATAATGATATTTCAGCTCACTGGTCAAAAGCAGTCTTCAGCAATTAGATAATCAATTAATTTAAAATAATTTAAAGTATTTTTATTTTTTTTATTTTTTTTTAATTTATTTATTTTTAATTAGAGAATCGCCGTGAGGGTACAGTTACAGATTTATACACTTTTGTGCTTATACTTCCCTCATACCTCCTTTGCATAAATACTAGATGAATAGACCAGGAAGTATGTAGCTGGTGCAAATGTTATCCTATACGAAGACTGTGTATGCACGCACATAAACAGCCACCGCACATGTGCCAGGTAAGTGTAAGTGCTTTACTGGAGGGCCACATTTCCAGCCCAGGAAACTTTTCATTAAAGTATGTGACTCAGTGGTAGACTCCACTGTCTTACATGTACAAGATTTGGTTTTGATTCCCAGTACTACCACGCACACCAAACAAATAACAATAAAATAAAAGGTGTGACGTCTGTATATTGGTCATTTTGCTTTCTTCATTTCTCAAACCTGTTTAACATGTTGACACCAGAGCTGCAATTTAAGTTAATTAAGCCATACCCAAGTGTACGCTTCCAGTGATATGAGCCAGCATCAACGTGTTCATTTTGAATCATTTTTTGTTTGATATGTGCTCTCACTGATACAGTACTTCTTTTCATTTTCTTTATATTTCAGTGTAAACAGCCTCACTTTAGATCTTCCCTGAATTTGTTCTAAAGTGGTCGGTCATCTTATTACAGTGAATGGTGTGCATCGCCTTTACCCTTATATGATGGTTTTGGTATTTACTACTTCCCTCTCTAAAGTGGTATTCAGTTAGAGCTGGAACTTTATCCTGATGATTATTTTATTCCCAGCACTTATGGCAGTGTTTGACATAGTATGCATCCAAATAATGTCTTGAAAGTGATCTGGCTTGTGAATTTCTTAAATAAAATTGGTGTTGTCAATTAAAGTATACTGTAATTACCTCCTCCTGTGTACCACATTTCTGTCTGTAGTCTATACCTGAATTTATCTTTTGGCAAGCTCTTTATACCATATATTTATTTATTTTACTAGAATTTCCCTCATAATTTTCACTTGGGTTTTTATGACATGTACCATTTTTTTTTTAAGTAATTTTGTGTGTGTAGAAGCATGCTCACTGTTAGTATGATTAAGGGGCAAGACTAAGGATTAATGGTAAGGATGCTAAAGAAATGAAATGCCAGTAAGAACCCAGAAGACTTTAACTAAATGCCACCTGTACACAAATTTAAACTAAAAGTATTCATGTTAGAGGGATTTAGTATAAACTGAGGAAGTAGAATCTGTTGAATTCTGGAATGTCTCAGTTGACATTCTTAGGTTTGCCTCTTCCTGTTCTTTCAAGAAATAGAGGAAAGCTTCTTAAAGTTTTTCCACTTGAGACCCCTTGTTGCATGGGGGATTTTGGGGTGGAAGGCGCTGGGAACACTGCCTCTGTGCTTAGAGGTCTCTTTTGGGGGTTCTCAGGACCATATGTGGTGCAGGGGATCAAACCTGGGCTGGCGTTTTTCTTTTCTCTTCTTTTCTTTACTTTTCATTTTTGTTTTGGGGCCATAAATAGCTTTGCTTAGGGCTTCTGTCTCTGCACTCAGTGATAGAGGGTGCCAGGCATGAAACCCAGTTTGGCTGTGTGCAAGGCAAACAGCTCACCCACGGTACTTTTACTCTCTAGCCCCCTAGTGTTTTTCTTTTTGCGGATCCATTTATGCACACTTCCCATAAACATGGCTTATGTTTCTGTCAGTAACCCCCAAGTGTTCAAATACTTGAAATAAATATTTGAAGTAACTATTCAAGTTACCATAGAATTCTGAAAATGAAAAACGGATTATTTGGGGTTAATACATTGTATATAAAAACTAAGTTTCAGCTGCACCAACTCCCAGTGTCCCCATTAAAAAAGACTCAAAAGACTTTTCCCTTTGTGTTCATCATATTAATACATTTAGAAACAATGTCAGGAGAATTGAGAGCCTGGCGGGTTGGCAGCTATGCTGCTGCTTCATGACTGGGCTGGCTTGGTTGTGCTTCTGCTTCATCAGGACCTCGAATGGGTTATAAGTATAAGAGTATACTTAGGTCTGTTTTGTCAGACTGCCACTAGCACACTTCAATCTCTGTTTTAGTCTGGGGAAAAATAGATGGTGGCAACTTGATACACTGCTTTGGAAAGGTGATTGACTCCTACTAAATTGTCATAGATTGAGTGCCTTACGAACTTTGGACCAACAGTTACCTGTGTGGGAATGCTAGGCAATTGCAATACTTCACAACATGATTTTTGTTTTAGGAAGAGTTGACCTTAATATACAGGTCTTTGTTCCAGCTGTGTCCAAGCTCTTTAGAAATATTTTTCTGTATAATGTTTTTTTAACAATGTTAGACTGCTGTGGATTCAAATTAGCAAACATAGAGGAAATGGTGGAAATATCTGGGCAGGGGAATGGCTTGTGAAGTTTCTTTTTCTATTACTTATGTATTGGTTTGGGGGATACACCAGCATTGGTCAGGGGCTTCTCTTGGCTCTCTGCCCGGGAGACCATTTTTGGTTCCAGGGATTTGAACTGGGGTCATGGCTGACTGCCAACACAAGGCAAGTGTCCTGGCTCTGTACTATCTTTCCAGCTCCAAGAAGTCTTTAAATGTTTTCCCTTTAAGCAGCATTGTGTGTGTGTGTTGTTTTTTTATTTTTTATTTTGTTTTGGAGCCACATGGAGCAGTGCTCAGGGACTACACCCAGAAATGCTACTTTCAAAACACATGCGTAAATCCTCTGAGCTATCTCTCCCAACTTCTCCTAAGAGGCATTTTAGAAAATGTATCGGGTGGGGGGGCATTCATATTATTTATCAACGTGTTATTCGTGTATAGTGGTTCAATTTTTTACAGATACTGTGATGTTTAGAATTACTCTACAGGAAGTGCTTTAGATTTTTTACTCTTGCTTAAACTCCTCAGTTTTTCTTTCTCTTTCACAGACAATCAAGCATTCTATTGGCTTCTATAAGCAACAGACATACTAAAAAAGTTTCCAACTTCTTTATAACTTGCCATTTTCTCTTCTTCAAGAAAGAATATTTGACATTCACTGTGTGTACTTCTCCAATATGATTTTGGAGTCAGTCTGTTGTAGTCTGACTTCTACCTCAACCACTCTATTATTCTTAACCGATGAATCAGAAATATATTAAGTTACCAGAAAGTAAAGCAGAACTCAGAGTATGATAGAGGTACACAGGACTAATGAACCAATTTGAAGAAACATTTAATGACCAGAACAGAAACAATTTGAACAATGAGTAAAAATCATGGTATTAGGTTATAACCTATAGTATAAAATAAGTGTATTAATATTAACAATTATATTAATTAAGGCAAGGGGAGAAAATAGCTTTATATGTACTAGAATTCCAGTTTGAAATGTAGGCAAAGTGGCAGAAATTGAGAATTTTTATTAGGCAAGCATCACAGTAATTACTTGTTTACATATAGTATATGGATCTGTTTTAAATAAGTAATTTTTTTCAGGAATTGTTACGGAAACTACTTAGCCTAAACCTTAAATCTAATTCTATATGTCATATGTTTTAATGTTTTACTGTGATTTTTCTTACAAAAATTTGGACATGTTATGTACATATATCATTGAAAACACAGGTTTTTTGAGAGCAAGGTCTTACTTCTATTTTTAATCTTTAAACGACTTATACTCTGAAAATATGACAACTGTAGAAAAATCACAAGTAAATTGCAAAGAAATTCTTTTTATAACTTAAAATAGGATATAATCAAATTTTTAAAATATATCAGTATCATTTTTTTTTATGACATCCTATGAAGAAGATACTACTTTCGTATAAAGAAATCCTCTTTTCATTATCCCCCTTCCCTTCCCTTTCTTGTACTGGCCAGTGGTCTCACTTGCTTTGAGTGCTCACTACAGGATCCCACCTTTGGCTGCACTGGACCAGAGCTTATGAGCTGGGTATTGTGGTGTCTCAGGATCCTTGCAGGCTGCTGAATGGGTGGGAGGGCCTGAGTTTGTGCCTGGGTGGCAGGGATTGAATTTGTGACTGTCTGTGAGGCAGCTTCTCCACCACTGAGCTATCCCTGAATCCCTGAGAAATTCTTTTACTTTGTATGTAGTTGGAGGGTCCATTGCCTACCTCATGTTCCATCACTCCCAGGGACTTGATGTAAATATCTTATAGGTAGTTTTTTTCCCCTGTATAACCAAAACGAAATGCAGTTAGGATTTAGATAGGAGGAAGACTTAAAAAAAAAATACATCCCAACCAGATTTTACAGAATTTGGTGACTGCCTATCTTAGGGAAAAGACCAACCCAAAACACTGAGAAATGTTTGTTTCTACCTTTTTTTTTTTTTTTTCTTTTTGGGTCACACTTGGAGATGCACAGTGGTCACTCCTGGCGGTGCTTGGGGGACCATATGGGATGCTGGGACTCAAACCCGGGTCGGCCACGTGCAAGGCAAACTATTGCTCCAGCCCCTTGCTTATACCTTTTTCACACCTGCAGGTGCCCCACCCTTGGGAAACATGGACTCTGTCCCTGAACTCCTCCCCCTACTTGTATATTTTTTGTGTATGTAGGTAGATTTAGAAATAACCTCCATTAAAAAAAAAATTTATTCACGTAACACCAAAGTGTTGGTATGTTTTTGAAAACTGTTTTTCAAATGTTGTGTATATTTGTTACCTTTGAAGCAGTGCTGAGAGGGCGAGGGCACCCTCCCAGTGACACCTGACCTGACTGTGTGGGCCTGGTGCTTCAGAGTTTGGCCTGGCAATGCATGGCCATGCAGGGAGTGTGGCTTGGGTTCAGCAGTGATGGTGGCCGGACTGAGCGGCTGGGAAAGCTTTCTGGAACCCAAAAAATAGAGGGTTTTCAGGGTCTGTGGTCAAGCCTGGAACTGTCAGCTATCACCTTGCCCTTAAAATATTTTATTCTAATAGCAGAATTCTGATCTGTTGTTTTCAGTTTATGACTAAATATTTGAGGATTTTTAAAAAATCAAGTAATAGATCTATTGAAAACTTGATAGAAGTGAAATATGTGGAACATATTTAAGTTCTATGGATAACTGTTCATGAATTACAGGTATTGAATGAAGATAGCAAGGAAAGACCCATACTAAAGCCCTAAACCCTCTGATGATTGTCCTAAATAAGAATTAAGAACAAAATTCAGTGTGAACAGAATTAAACCAATAACCCCCCCCCCCCCCCCCACACACACAAAGCACCCTTTCTCAGTAAGATTCCCTGTTTCTTTTATATTCTGCTATAAGTTTTGGCTCTTGCTGGTTAGCCATATCCTGCTGGTATCTCATTGATTTCTTTTTTTCTTTTTATTTTTTTGGGGGGCGAGGGAGGGGCACATCCCAAGATTCTCAGGGATTACTCCTGGCTTTGCACTCAGGAGTCATTTCTGGCAGTGCTTGGGAGACCATACGGAGTGCTGGGGATTGAACCCAGTTTGGCTGTGTGCAAGGCAGTGCCATACCTATTGTACTATTGCTCCAGCTCCTGATTTATTTAATTTGGAAAGATTGCTAGTAACTAATTTTACTCTGACTTTATTAGTATTATCTAAATAATTTTTAAACGTTATTTCTCCTGTTTAAATGAATCTGTGGTGTGGTGTTTTAAGGCAAATATGATAGATTGGCCAATGTAGTTAGCCTTTTAATTCCCCCTTCATTTGCTAGTTTCAGAAGGTTGCTGTTTTTCTCAGTATTTTTAACCATAAAATGAGTTAACAATGGTACATATCTCACAAGGTTGTTTTGAGTTAATACATCTTCAGAATGGTATCTAGCATGCAACATGGACTAAAAATTGTTCTTACTATTAAGATTTTTTAACCGTTTGCTGTCAGTTCTGCTCTATAATGCAGTATTGCTATCGAAAAGCCAGTCCTCTTCTCACCTTTATCGCCATTATCTGATTATCATTTTAGGATTAGATTAGTTACTATATGTGAAGTGCTTAGACTAGTCCATGGCACTTAGAGATTGTAGGTCTTGGTATTGGGACTTTTATGTTTCTGACCTTAGGCCACTAAGATTCTTTTCTTTGCTATTAGTAGTCTTATACTTTTAATTTGTTCTGCTGTACAGATTGTTCATGTTACCCAGTGTTAAGACCTTTGGTGCCAAAGAGAGGGTTAAAACAGTTTCTTTGATAGATGTGTCAGTTGACTTACCAAGACCAACTTTAAAAAAAAAAGTGTTAGTTAAAGAGGAAAAAGATTTTCAAGCAGCATTTCTTTTTTGTTTTTAGCTACTTAAGGACATTGCTTTAAAAGTCATTATTTTATAGAAAAGAAAAATAGTACTCTAAGAAAATTCAGGTGGCCTTATCTTTTGTGAAATTTTATAAAATAGGATGTTGATTAAAAATTTCAAAAAGTTTTATTATTTTGTCACATTAACCAAACGAATGTATTTGTCCGGATCTTTATGAAAACTTGTTTGGTTAGTAGTTCTTTTAGACAGCTTTTTTGTGTTCATCTCAAAAATCTTGAAATTTTTAGATTGTAAATGAAAATTGTTTCATTCCTCTATTTAAAAATAACTTAAGGCTTTTTGTTAGAAAAATCCTAAGAGATCTTATCTGATTTCTTAAAGAGAAGTCACTTGTTAGGTTCCTTTGCATGACTTGCTTGTTAACCCTTTGCTTATCTTCAACTACTTTTATATTTTAAACATTTTAGAGTATCATGGAGAGGAGTATTTTCCTGCAATAAAAATTATGCTCGGTTTTGTTTTTTAATATTGGTAGGTTCATTAAGCTATTTCCACCTCAGTTTTAGCTTTAAGATGATTTTTAAGAATCAGGTTTTCGGTGTGAATATTTTAAAACTTTCCTGCAGGAAATGGCAGAGTGAGAGTTAATGTGTTACTTGGAGGGAACAGTCCATTGGGGGTTAAATTGCAGAGTCTAATGGAATAATAACTGGTAGCACCATCTGCTGGCCTACTTCCGCAGAAGGAGTCAGTATTTTTAACGACATCTCTAATATTCATGCTGATGCATTTTGATGCTTTGTGCATTCATTTCTTTCTGTGCTTTGTTGGAATCTGGCTATCTGCTTACAGCTATTGAGGAAACTCCGCTTTTTAGGAGGGGTTTACAGCCGTCTTCTTATCTAAATAGGATGAAGCGTGGATATAAACTTGCCAAGGCAGAAATGTGTTGATAAATCACAATGTGTGTTTGTGGAGGGTTGTGCATCTCTTGGTTGCAGCTTGCTAAATAGGCCATTTAGGAATCTTCTTTCAATGCTTTTTTCTTGAGCACTGCCTGGGGTGGTGAAAAAGCAGAGGGCAAGCCTTTGTCTGACGCCAAAAATGTCTTCAGTGAAGAGGCCAAGAGGAAGGGTAAGTGAAAGCCTGAATGAGTGGGAGGAGGAGGGGTTCTTTGGGCTAAAAGGCTAATGGGATTGAATAACCTTCCTTATTACTGGCTGCTGCTGCGGGAGTCGTACTGCATCGCCATCTTGAGCTTGTTGCTGTTTTCTCGAGTCTTGGGTATTTGTTGTAGCCTGTAGGCCTTAAGGTGGCATTTTAGCGAGCGATTCTGAGCCCTCGTTCCTTTCCCAGTGCTGCAGCACTGCTATGAAACCTTTGATGAGGCAGGTATAGAAAAAGGAGAGAGAGAGAGATCCAGTGAAGCACTGGAATCAGCATGAAAATGTGTTTGGAAATTCCTGGTGTTTTTTCCCTTTGCTCTAGTCAGAGGCATGTTTACGGGTAAGAGCATAACAAAACTGTGATCTGAGTATCTGTGAATGAATGCGTGTTTGAAAAAGATATTCTTGCTAAAATGCTGTTGATCTGCTTCTAGTAATATTGCTAAAAACATTAATAATTTTAACGTAATACTATAAAGTGTCCACCCCCCCCTCCCCGAATTGCCTGAGCAAAATAATTGTGATATAGTAAGGGGTAGGGGTGGGGGGTTGGGGGAAATCCACATTTAACTCTTCCACGGAAAAAACTAAAACTTTTTCTAATTTTAAGTATGGGAATGTCTGTTTACTAACTAGCCATGTTGCTGCATAGATTGTACATTAAAATGATTTAAATTATTTTAGGTTCAGGTTCTAGTTCTAGTTTCTGGCAAAGTAGAAGCCTTTTTTCCTAAAAAAAAAAAAATCACAATAAACTGTAAGAACTAGTCATTGTGAAATAAAATTGCTATTTAAAAATTTTAATTTCAGAGTACTGGATTGAATAGGAAGGAAAGACATTCCAAATGCACAGACTCTTTACAGGACAAAATTTGAATCGACTAATCAAAAATGCCATGAAATATCATTGATTCTGCATTATCCTTATTTAACCTTCATTTTAAAATACAGTAGTTAATCTTTTAAAATTTATACCTACGTGAATTTCTAGATCAGCAAAAATGTTTTAATTTGAAATTTGTGGCACTCACATATTTGCCCATGTATTTACCTCTTGAACAGAATACTTTTAATTTTTCAGATATTCATTTTGCTTTTTTGCATATTTTGATATACTGTATAAAAATATTTTGGTTTCTCTAGCCTCCATCTTCCAAGAAGAGCGATGGTTCTGGGACATATACTAAGTTGCAGAATACCCAGGTGAGGATCATGTCTGAGAAGAAGCAGAGAAAAAAGGTGGAATCAGAAAGCAAGCAAGAAAAGGCTAATCGTATAATATCAGAGGCCATAGCAAAAGCAAAGGAGCGTGGGGAACGCAATATTCCACGAGTAATGAGCCCTGAAAACTTTCCTAGTGCTTCAGTTGAAGGAAAAGAGGAAAAGAAAGGTAGAAGGATGAAATCCAAGCCAAAGGACAAAGAGAGTAAAAAAACAAAAACTTGTTCTAAGTTAAAAGAGAAGACAAAAATTGGGTAAGTTGGTTAAGAATTAAGTTTCTTTGAAATTTCTGGATAAAGTGCAGTGTATTTAATCTTTTGCTTTTGATTTATGTGAAATGCTTATTCCACTCTGGGGGGTTTTCTGTTGTTAGGTATTTAGATTTACCTTTTTTCCTTTTTTGAATGAATCAGGTGATTTGTCAGAATCTACTAAATTGTACTGTTCCCTAAATTGAGATTTGTCAAAGGAATTGAAAATAGAAGGAAAATAAATATGTAAGGGAAAATGGGGAAAATGAACAAAATCAATATATATTGATATGCCAGTTCAAAATTTACTCTTCACAGAACAACACACATTGAAATTCTTTATAAGACATATTAACCTCTTAGTTGTACTTTATTGAGCATCTTACATTTTTTAAAAAGTACTAATATCTTTTTATAAGCCTGCGACTTTTGAATGTCAAAAATTATGCCACTTAGATCAGCAATAAGCAGCTCTGTAGCTCTTACTGATTTATTCCCTTATGATCTTTCCTTTTCCCTTATGATCGTTCTGATTATTTTATGTAATAAAGAGGCCAGGTGAGGATTAATGCTCCAAGAGAATTATCAGGACAAAGAATTGCTCTAGAAGAGTATGTTAATCTCAGATGGTTTTATTTGATTATGTGTTTTTAAAAAAATCCCACAGTGTTATATTTGTTTTGTATGCATGGATTTTTGTTTTTGCATGCAAGCATAAAAATTTCCTATCACCAGCATAGTTGGTAATTGTTTTTGCAGGAATATTTGGTCATTTTTTTAAGGCTTACTCTGCAGTTTCAGACAATGTATTTGATGTGTTCATTTTTCACATAAAAGACAATTTAAAAATCTTTTAAAAAATTTATTGCTTAAGATATTATTGATACATAAAAGTAACACAGTTTTGCAGACCAAATTTTTAGCATTTTGAATGCAGCAACCAAAATGAATTATATCATTAGTTTCTGATGCCTTTCGATAAACCAGTAAATAAAATAGACTTAATTGATAATGTGATTTTAGTACTTTATTTGTTAAAACTACAACAAAATTTAAAGATCAAATTTCTTCTTTCGTGTATATATTTATAAATTTTGGCATTAAAGTATAATCTCTTCCAAAATAAAATCTAGTTTTAATTTAGGAGTCCTTACATTTCTTTCTTTAATTTATTGAGTTGATATAGACTCTCTCAGTTTAACTTGTTCAGAAATTAGGGCAAAATAACATACCATTTGGAAGGGTATGAAAAATAAGTATACTATTGGGATATTGGTAGGGAAACTTCAAAAGTTTCAATAAGTGGAGATATAGCAAAGGAAGAAATGAATCTGGCATAAGTAAAATTGCACATAAAGGAAATAAATAAATTATACCTGGCATGCAGATTTTTTTAAAAAATGAATTGCTATGACAGGAGGTAGATATATTGCAATAGAATATTTTGATTCATTCTGTGATGTTTGTAGTTATGTTAGAAATAGGTATATTATTTTAATAATACACAGTATTGATAAATTTAGTGCTTGTTTTTAGAGACTATTTTAGAAAACAATGTATGAGAGTTTGCTGGGAAATATACATGATAAGCTTATTGAGTAGTTGCTAGAAAAATACTTGTTGAAGACTATAGAGGATTTTTTTTTCTTGGTTACACCTGGTGATGCATAGGGTTACTCCTGGCTTTGCACTCAGGAATTACCCCTGGCTGTGCTCGGGGGACATATGAGAGGCAGGGAATCGAACCTGGGTCGGCTGCGTGTTGGCCCTGTGCAAGGCAGGCAGAAGTCCTCCCCGCTGTGCTATCACTCCGGCCCCAGAGTGTAGAGGAATTTTTATAGAAAAATTTATAAACTGCGGGGAGGCAAATATTTAATTGACATTTATATTGTCATTAAGCTAAGAGTTAAACAGTGTCTTAGTTAGTCATTATTAGATAAAAACAAATTATTCTGTTGGAACAAAAAACAGGATTAGAACTGAAAAATTCATATACAAAATAAAGTTCCTGTAGTGGTTGAAGTAGTTCATTCCTGTTTTCCAGTAAGCTCACTCATTTTATAATTTTTGTTTTTCAAGTTCATTTGAATACGTAAATTTAATAGGATCATTTTAATTAACAGCGTTTCATGGTATATTAAACATTTTATTTTTCTGTTTGAGAAAAATTAAACTGTTACTAATATTAAATAATTAATAGATAAGATGGAAATGATTTTATGTTGGAATTTGATACCCAGCTATTGCTGGGAAGTACAGATTGTAAATGCTAACTAAATTTGTGAGAAAGGAGTAAGTGTTCTTTGATGTACAGTGAGAGTTGTTGTATATTTAACCTGAATATATGATTTGTTACAGTTTAGGAAGATTAATGTGAGTGAAAACAGTGTTCCTTCTGCTTAGTAGTGTGCTTGAACGCTTTTCATTATTTCAGGGTGCTTTTATAAATCAACTTTTTAGAAATGTTAGAAATAATGTACGGGGCTGGAGGATAGAGTCCTGTGGGTTGGGCACTTGCGTTGCACGTAGCTGGCCTGGTTTCCATACCCTGTGCCCTATCTGGACACCTGAGCCCTACCAGGAGTGATCTCTGAATGAAGAGCGAGGAGGAAGCCCACCGGTGGTGCATTCCAGAAAGCAAGCAAAAATAATAATAATGTATCCATTCCAGATTACTTTTATAAATTCTTACTACCTTTCTGAGTTAGATTGGGCATACAGTATGATAATGTGGATAATTTCATTTACTTTGAAGCTAGTTGCGTTTCTCTGTATCTCAGTTTTGCTAAAGAATAAGTAGTGCACCAATATTCTCTCCAGGGTTTTTCCTCATATGTAAAATGAGGATAATGATAACTGAGCCTTATAGTGTTCTTTCTATTTTGAGGATGAAATATATAATAACCTTAAAAATATATATAACCCTTGCCTTTGAATTTGCTTAATGTGTGCTAGTCATTGTTTTCTGAAAACATAAATAGCAGGCAGCTACTTATTTATTTTGTTGTTGTTGACAGAAATGGGTTTTTTTTATTGAATCACCATGAGATAACAGATAACATGGTTACAAGGTTGTTCAGGACTGTGTTTCAGTCGAACAATGTTTCAGTACCCATCCCTTCACCATTGTACATTTCCCTTCACCAGTGTCCCCAGTTTTTCATCCCTCCACACCTGACCCCACACCCCCTACCCCAGCCTGCTTATATGGCAGGCACTTTCCTTCTTTTTTTCTTCTAAGACTAATACCCACAGACAGTAAAAACAAGGGCCAGGAGCACTGGTTCACAGATGGAAACTTGCTACAAGCGAAAGTGTGGCGGGGGGAGGGCAGTTAGGATAGAGGAGGGACCAATATGACAATGATAGTTGGAATTGGTTACTCTGGACAAGAACTGAGTGCTGAAAGTAAGTAAAGGGGATACATGATGACGTCTCAGTACCTGTATTGCAAGTCATAATGCAGAGAGAAAGAGAGAGAGAAAGAGAAAGAAAAAGAAAGAAAAAGAAGCGGATAGCTATTTAAAGAAAAAAACCAATGTCATTTCCTTCAAGACTAACTCTTTATTTGTCCAGGCTGTCTTTCCATTAGGCTCTATTCCTAAAGCACCCAGTTAAATAATTAAACAGACAAAAACAGTTGCTTCTTATTAAGAGATTTAATAGGTTTGCCTTTATTTTAAAGGCTTTTTCATATGTTTATTCCTACTAGATTAGCTAGAGTAACTTTTTAATTGGAAAGAGTTGCCTTATAGTTCTGTGGAAAAGTGTAAGATTAAATGTAAATGGGAAGAATAAAATAAAGAGTGAGGTAGAACTAAAAACAACCTTATCCTTTGATGTTTCTCATAGTTTTGGCAAATTCTAAAAAGCTGCCTTTTAAAAGTAGAATAGCAGATACTTTAGTTAATAGTAGGTACGTGATAGTTGCTACTTGAATGGAATAGAATTAGATATCTTGAATGAGTGGAGGGTTGGACAGTTAAATATTAAATGTAAAATGTTTGGACCTGATTTCTTAAATTAAAAATAAATGACAAGCTAATCCTTAAAGAACAAAAAACAAACAAACAAAAAAACCCTCAAAAGCCCCATAGTCACAGAACTGCTTAGTAATAGTAGAGTTAAATTCTAAAATAGATTCATTCAAACTCTTCCGGTAGCATCTTTTTCTTAGGACGCTGTTCCCTTTTATATTATATAAAGTAATATCACAGTATGATTAAAGCTTTTTGAATTTTATGGTTTATACCTGATATTTAAATTATGTTTGCATAATGCTGGTTAGAATTTACTCTGTTCATGACTGGAGAGTTATTACAACAGGTAAGAGGTCTGCCTTACACATGGCCAACCCAGATTCAATCCCTGGCACCACAGATGGTCACCATAGCACCGTCAGGAATAATCTCTAAGGTCAGAACGAGGACCCTGAGCATTGCTGCGTGTGGCCTCTCTAAAAACCCAAATGAGAAAAAAAAAATGAATTTACTTTGTTAGAAATTATGTATCTAACATAGTAAAATATTTTTGATACTTAAAAATGTTTGTGGTCCTATATATTTCCTAATAGTATTTAGTCATTAATCTGTTTTTATATTTTTTATATTTTTGAGTTATACATATTTCTGAGCTATACATATACTGTTTTCATATTTTTAGTTTGTTATAGGAATGCTAATTATTAGGTACTAAAAGTAGGTTTTCTCTTTAGTTTAAACAAAAACATCTAAATTTTAAAATAGTTATCAATCTCAAGTAGAAATTAGAGATGTATGTTATAAAGAAACATAGTAAAACACTAAATCAGATCCTGACATTGTATAGGGTAGTGTTTGTGAAATATAATAAAACACAATCAGATTTCAACATTGTGTGTGTGTGTCTGTGTGTGTATGTGTTGCCAGAAATAGAATTAAGGACCTCACACATGCAAGGCAATCCTGAGCTACATCCTGGTTTTTTTCCCCCTATCTCCTTGAAGAAAGAATAGTATTTATCAAATATACATGAGTATTAGTATTTTTAATAAAATAATAAAATGTGTATGTGTACATACATATACATACACGTAAAATGTATATATGTGTACATACATAAAATGTGTTATGTGTGCATCCACGTATGTTTATAGAGTGTTTGCATCTACATAATAAAATATAAAGGAAAATATGTCAGCAATATCTGAGAGAAAAATAAAATCATCAAAAATTGAGAATCTGTCACCTAAGAGTATATCTTAATGAATGACAAATGAAACCAGATTGCAAAACTACTCAAAATGATAGCAATTTTAGTATTTGGGTATACATATGAATTCTTTCTTGATTTATGATAAACCAAAAAAATAGTAAGATTTAAATTTTGTTTTGAATTATTAATCATTCTGCATTAGTGTAAGTTCTATATTTTAAAAAATCAAGGAAAATGTTTTATTGATTTCACTCCTTCCATCAAAACTTGAACTCAGTAAAATCTAAAATGTTTATCTATAGAAAAAAATCAGGTACTGGGGGTATAGCTCAGCAGTAGAGCAAGTGGTCTGCATATCTGAGACCCTGGGTTTAGTGCCCCATTTTGGCACCTGCAAAGAAAATGTGATATACACAATATTTATTGTTGTGGGTTTAATTAAGATTTATGGGTCCATATTTTAAATATCTCTATATAGAATGTCTTAGGAATATCATTAGCAAAATAGAATACTTAGTTTATTAAATCTAATTGATTAATACACATTAATAATTTGAGTCAGAAAAAAATCCTTTCCACTTAAAACTCATTTCTTTTCTTTTTTAAACTCATTCTTTGATTACTAGATAAATCCTGATTTTGATGTTAGTGTGTAGGAAAATTGTGTATCTAAGGACTACTGAAATACTAGATTTTAATGTACTTTATAATTATTTTGAACATAAACATAATTTTATTTCTTAAGGAAGAAATTAAGTTGGCTAGAGAGATAGTACATCCCAGCATATCGGGCCCCCAGAGCACTGCCAGAAGTGATCCCTTAACAGAGCCATGAGCCATAAGCATTACTGGATGTGGCCTAAAAGAAAAATAAATTGCAGGGGTGAAGTGTTAATATGAGAGTTAAGGGGCTTTCCTTTCGTGGAGCTGCCCCTGGTGTGATCCCAGGCAGACTGGTTTGGTCCCTGACATAGAGCCCTAAGTCCTGCAATTATGAACCATAACCCCCCTGAAATTAATAAAAAATCAAAAGATATAGAATATTATGCGTAAGAAAAAAATTAGTAATAAATAGGTTGACCATATTTAATGATTAATGCTTTGATCATTTATGAATAGTAACATGAAAAAAACTGAATGAATTCAACTTTTTGAAAACATTCTGCCCAAGACTTAACAGGAATTTGTGGCCCATATTAACAAACTTAAAATGCAATGTTATTTCCAGAAACTTAAAAATAACAAAAAATGAGGAATACTCCTAAAATTTGATTCCCTCACTCTCATAATTTTTGGCTGGAGTTTTGAATAGAGCCTAAACTGGAAAAATTTCACTGAGTTAAAATTGCTTTCCTTTTTAAAAACAAGTTTTTATTTGGTGACGTTAAAATAGTCCCATTACTTTTCACTTAGCTCCAGTGAAAAACATTACAATATGAAATAATGTGTTTTGTGTATTTCCTTCACTTAGGATAATTTGGATGTATTAATTACAACAAATGGAGTAATTGGATAAGACTCATTGTTTGTCCAGTTATTGCAATGAGAAAATCAGCAGAGGGTAATTACAAATTGACACTGTAAAATGGTGCTTTTCACACAGCATCTACTAATAACACATGGGCAGGATTTGGATGACTGCTTAAATTACATCTGAAAATCAAATATAGATGTTAAGTGTAAACACTGACGTTTTCTAGTGCCTATACTTGATCAAGTGAATTAACCTTTCAGACATTTCATTTTAGATTTATTTTTAGATTTGAAATTGTCTTTTGCTGCCTGGAACAAAGTGTGTGTGTGTGTGTGTGTGTGTGTGTGTGTGTGTGTGTGTGTGTGTGTGTGTGTGTGTGTGTGTAAAATATAGGTTTTTGGGGGGAAGGGGGAACACCTGGTAGTACTTAGGGACTACTCCTGGCTTATTTCTTGGGGTCTGGAACAAAGTGTGTGTGTGTGTGTGTGTGTGTGTGTGTGTGTGTGTGTGTGTGTGTGTGTGTGTGTAAAATATAGGTTTTTGGGGGGAAGGGGGAACACCTGGTAGTACTTAGGGACTACTCCTGGCTTATTTCTTGGGGTCATTCCTGAAGGTGCTCATGTGACCTTAAGTGCCAAGGATCCAACCTGGGTTTCCTGCAGGCAAAATATTGGCTCAATCCCATTGAGCTATCTTTTCTTGCCTGCAAGTTATATTTTGATATTTCACTCTTTTGCTTTCCTGTTACTGCAGTTTGCTAACACTGATAATAGCTTTGTTTAATTTACATAGCCTTCACTACTAATACAGTCTGTATCACTGTACTCTACTTCAGTGAATTTTCTAATAGCAAACTCTGTTTATTTAAAATATTTTATATCTATACTGAAATTTTATTTTTGAAGTAATATAACAAACTTATTTTATTTACTTTAGGGCCATCTGATTTTGTTTTGTTTTGTTTTGTTTTGTTTTTCAGATAATATTTTAAAAGAGCGATATTTTCTTTTTGTTTATGGAACACACCAATGGTGCTCAGAGCTTATCTTGGTTCTGTATTCAAGGATGATTCCTAGCAAGAAGGCCCAGGGACCAAATGGGGAGCCAGGCGTACCAGGCAAACACTCTGCTGCCTGTGCTATTGCTCGAGCTCCATATATTTTAGGGGTGTGTGTGTTGTGTGTGTGTGTGTGTGTGTGTGTGTGAGAGAGAGAGAGAGAGTGAAGGAAGTAGGAAGAGGGAAGAGAAGAGAGAGGAGAGATGCCAGGGATCCAACCCAGTGCTTCACACATGTATGTCCAGTTCTCTGCCACCCAGTGGAGAATGTTTGGGTTTGGGGCCATACCCGCAAACCAGAACCTCATGGACTGTCTTGACTGTGGGGATCATTTCTGGTGGTACCCAGGGGAGTATTTAATGCCACTAATTAAAAGCCTCGGTGTCCTGCATGCAAAACCTAAGTTTGTTCGAGTGCTTCTTTCAGATAATGGTTTTTGACTATTGATTGTTACTAAGCAGTGTAGATTGCTGGTTGCTTGAAAGTCAGTTTCACCTTCATAATGTTATAAAAATTAATGCAATCTCATTCTTCCCTTTATTAGGGCTATCAAATACCTGTTGACTGGTTAAAATATGTTGGAAACAGTAGTGTGCCAGGACTAGAGAGATCTTTACTGCCTTAGTAGACTGAATATTTTTTTCCTAAAATTTTGTGTTTATTACTCTGAACTGGTGGTTTCTAAACCTAGTGGAACCTAAGAAACCCTTTTCAGGCTGATATTCCACTTAATAGATCAGAGTCCTGCAGTTGGTACCTATAGATCCATATTTGGGGCTTTTTACTTACTTTGTAATAATTTTTTAATTTTTTCTTTTTTTTTTGCTTTTCGGGTCACACCCAGGGATTCACAGGGGTTACTCCTGGCTCAACACTCAGGAATTACTCCTGGTAGTGCTGGGGGGACCATATGGGATGCTGGAAATCGAACCCGGGTCGGCCGCATGCAAGGCAAATGCCCTACCCGCTGTGCTACCACTCCAGCCCCCACTTTGTAATAATTTTAAACTGAAAAAGTTTATCGTTTTCTATTGGATCTTCTCTTAGCTTGCTCAGCTGCCACTACCATTCATTCTTACTGAAGTACAGTTATCAGAATCAGGAATTAAAGATATATGTATGATCCTGTTAACATTCACAAACCTCAAACTAATTTTGTTGTTCAGTATTTTTCTTTTGACTAGAAAACAATTCAGAATTCTGCATTTCATATTATACTCCTCCAGTTTTTCATTTTGAAACATACATTACCATTTGTTTTGTAGAATTCCTCTCGTTATGGATTTGTTTAATATTTTTCTATTGGGTATCTATATTTTCAATAGATACCTTCTAATGAAACTGCAAAATATATATATATATATATATATATATATATTTTGGTTTTTGGGTCACACCTGGCGATGCACAGGGGTTACTCCTGGCTCTTCACTCAGGAATTACCCCTGGCGGTGCTCAGGGGACCATATGGGATGCTGGGATTAGAACCCGGGTCGGCCGCGTGCAAGGCAAACGCCCTACCCGCTGTGCTATCGCTCCAGCCCCTGCAAAATATATTTAGGAATTATTGATCAGTATCAGTACCAGCCTAAGTTTTGTTTCCTTTGTACTATCACTTATATATTATTTTATAACTTCAGCCAATATAACTTTGTTATATTTTAATATAACTATTAGTGAGGGTTTGGTTTTTGGGTATTTTGGGGGGGGGAGTTGGGTCATACCCAGCCGTGCTCAGGGTTTACTCCTGGCTCTGCATTTAGGTTTCACTCCTGGAGGTACTTGGAGGACCATGGGGATGCTGGGAATCAAAATCAGCTCTGCCCAACTAAACTGTCCTCCAGCTCCTTAATTTTGAAGTCATTTATCTAGAGATATAATTTCTTGTTTGTTTTGGGCCCTCAGCCAACAATGCCCAGGGCTTACTCCTGGCTCTGTGTTCTGGGCTCATTCCTGGCAGAGCTCGGGGCATCATATCGGATGCTGGGGATTGAACCCAGGTCGGCTCCATCCAAGGCAAGTTCCCTACTTACCATACAGTATTACTACAGTATTACTGTAGTCCCAACTTAGGCAATTTTTATTTATAACAATAATTTGAACTACTTTATTTTTTGGTAGGGCCATTATATAATTAATTTTTAGCAAAAGGAACAGTATAATCATTGCATAGTCTTTTATAAATAGAAAAGAATTTTAATGTCTCTGCTTCTGATTCCATTGAAGTTTTGTTCAGTGGGACTTGAATAAAAGTCAAGTTGAGCCCTTCAGCAACCAAATAAGTACTTCAGAATTTTCATTTCATGTAATTCCTTAAGATTGTCAAACACTAAGAAGTTACTTTTTGTTTTTGTTTGGATTTGGGGCTACTCTGATTTGGTACTGCTCAGGATTTAGTCCTCACTTTATGCTCAGGGGTCAGTCCTGGCAGTTCTTGGGTATCAAACTGGGGTCTACTTCATGCAAGTCAAGCAGCTTGCCTAATCTGGCCCTAAGAAATCGCTTTTTAATCTAGATGTTATGGGAATTATCAGTCCATGATTGTTACTAAATAAACTTTCCTTTTACTAACCTTGATCTCATCTTCAAACTAGTCTAAAATAGGCATTTAGGCTTGGGCATGAATAATAAATGAGGGAGAACATAAAATAAGCATTTTTACTAAACATTTTTATTTAGGGTTATTCTTGCCATTGAAAATCTTTTACATAAGTGCTCTTGGTTGCATTTTAAAATCATAAATAGCATTAATTATTAACTTTAGGAGTATGTTTTTTGTGCAAGTAGAAGGCCTAACAAAAGATTTTTCAGAAATAATGTCTTGTTTCTTGATCTTGATCCTGGCTGCATGTTTATGTTCTGTTTGAGAAAATATATGCATGTCTATTCTTTTGGTATTTCTTTCTTTAATATCTATTTAGAACCAGTAGCCTATTAGGTTTAGGGAAAGTGAGGTTTTTGCATTTGAGGCCATTTATTTATGTATGTATATGGCTGTGTTTTTAAATAGTTACGTGTATTTGAACCTTGACAAGAAGATTTGAATTTGGTCTATATATCCAGGGATAGTATATAGAGAAAAGAAGACTAAAGTAAGAGTCACTGTCATCCCGTTGCTCATTGATTTATTCAAGCGGGCACCAGTAATGTCTCTCATTGAGATACTTATTGTTACTGTTTTTGGCATATCCAATATGCACGGGTAGCTTGCCAGGCTCTGCCATGTGGGCTCCATACTCTCGGTAGCTTGCCGGACTCTCCGAGAGGGGCGGAGGAATCGAACACAGGTCGGCCGCGTGAAAGGTGAACGCCCAACGGCTTTGTAAAGGACTAAATCCTGCAGAAACCAGCATTTGATGGATATATGACAAAGAACTAATGAAGTTTAGGGAGAACCAGAGAAGTTTAGGGAGAACGAGAATATTGTGTGAAGCGAAGCCAAGGGTGCACAAATGGAAAAAGTGATTGTGTGGTGTTAGATAAAATTTTTTGATTTCCCATTGGGATTGACATTACAAATACCATTTTCAGCTTTAGACAGAAGCATTATGACTTTTGAGTGAGGCATCTTTAACTTGTACCAATTTTCTTTCTATCTCTGTGACCTTGAAGAAGTTATTCTGACTTCTTTCCTCCTGTCTCCTCTTATAAAATAGTATTTGCCCCCTCAGAGATCTGTGGAACATCAAATAAGAGTACATATAAAGTCCAAGATTTACACAGAGCACTGAATTAAGTGGAAGCTATGTATTAAGAAAAATGTGTGTGTGTGTGTGTGTGGTTTGTTTGTTTGTTTGTTTTGCTTTTTTGTGATGCACAGGGGTTGTTACTCCTGGCTCTGCATTCAGGAATTACTCCTGGCAGTGCTCTGGGGACCATATAGGATGCTGGGATTCGAACCCAGTTTGGCCTCGTGAAAGGCAAACGTCCTACCCACTGTGCTATCACTCAGCCCCTAAAGAAATTTTTACAGTTTGGGAGCCAGAGAGATAGAGCAGAGATTAATGTGCATGCCTTGCCTGGGGCTGGTTCCAGTTTGATCTCTGGCACCGCACATCCTAAGAGCATCACTGGCTGAAGCCTTGAGACCCCCAACTCCTGTCACCACAGGAATGGTTTAGGTAATCCCCAAATATCCAGGAGCCACGCAGCAGCCTAGCCATTGTGCTATCTCTCACCCTAGTTTACCCTTTTAAATGAGACAATATACTGTGATTCTTTAAATTTAGTAAGCTTGCCCATTTTACCTAAACATTCTAAAATTTAAAAAGAGTGCTTGGCATATAATTTGATACAGTTACTGTTAGTTGAGAAATAACTATGTGTCAAGACCGTACTAAAAGATAGTTTATAATATCCCAATTAGTTCTCCTAGCAATAGAGGTATCTATTATAATATCCCTATTTTCCAGCCAAGGAAACTAAGTTAAAGGAGATCAAGAGCCAGAGATGTAAATTAGCAACAGAGCACTTGCTTTGCATGTGTAAGGCCCTGCATTTGAGAGTCTCACAGACAGCTGAATAAGATTTCAAATCTTTGATAAAATGCTGCTATAACCACATTAGTTAATAATTCATTCTCCCCCACTAGAAAACAATTGTTGAGGCAATCCTAGCATCTATCTGTATTACAACTGAAAGTACTTGGGAGATTTTTCTGATTTTAATGTAGAATCTAAAATTGAATTTTCTTAGCATTTCATATGGTGTGTGTCCTGAATAGTACTTTAAAAATTGGGGCCAGAGTGATAGCACATTGGGTAGGGCATTTGCCTTGCACGCGGCTGACCCAGGTTCAATCCCTGGCATCCCGTATGGTTCCCCAAGCACCATCAGGAGTAATTCCTGATTGCAGAACCAGGAGTAACCCTTGAGCAACGCTGGGTGTGACCCAAAAAATAAAAAATAAAAAAATAAAATTGAATTAAAAAATAAAAGTGTGTCCTTCCATTTGTTGAACCAGGTAAAGGTAATGGAAACTGTGTACTTCTACCTCTCCCCAGACCAAAAAACATAAAAAACACATTTTTTTACTTAAGGCATTTGTTTTAGATATGTGAAACAAAATGTATATGTATCTGTATGTGTTGAAAACATGGAAAGATCAGTCATACAGACATATATAATACTGAGGAAATATAAAAAATAAAAATCTTGGGCTGAAGCAATAGTGCATCAGGTAGGGCATTTAAACACTTCGCATGCGACCCCTCTGGGTTCCATACCTGGCACCACACGTGGTCCCTCAAGCTCAGCCGGGAGTGATCCGTGACTGAGGAGCCAGGAGGAAGCCTTGAGCACCTCTGACTGTGGACCATAAAACAAAATAGATTCTTGATCTTTAGAAACATTATTAAGTCATAACAAATGAAGATTGTTAAAATGTTTTAAAAATAAGGTTTTTGAGGTTAAAATTAACAAGGTTTAAAAGATTTGGAGCTTTTTAGGGAATAGGTGGAATTAAAGAACATTAAGTAGGACTTTGTTTCCATACATTAATGCAAGTGCTGCAGTATTTTTTAATTATGCCAATATCAAAGTGTGACCCTCTGGTGGTACAGGCTGGCATCACATGTTTTAATGAGATCAAAAGATAAAATTTCTATTTCATTATTTTTTTTAAAAAATGAGTAATTTCAACTCTTATGGTTATCATCTGACAATTTTACTATGAAAATTCATATTGTTTCTTTAAAACAGTTCAGAACTTGATTTTCTGGGCTTGGTTCTATGTTAATTACAGTATTGGGCTCCCTGTTTATTCGTGTTACCTTAAAGTACAATTTATTCTGAATATAAATCTGAAAATGTTGGAGGCTAGGGAGGTACTACAGGAGGTAAGGAGCTTGTCTTGCATGTGGTTGACCCCCGTTTGGTGCCTGGCACCACATTTCGTCCCCTGAGCATCACTTGGGGTCACTCGTAGCACAGAAAGTAGAATAGCCCCTGAGAGAACGGCTGGATAGTTGCTAAAGTAAAATGAAAACAGGAAAACATAGTTTAAAAATTCAAGGTTAATTTGAACGTAACTATTGATTTTATGATGATTAATCTTTGGACATTCAAGTGATAAAATATGGAAAGTTCATCCTAGCAATTTTAATATGACCAAACATAAAAGAATGTGAAAAAGGTTCTTACTGTTTACCCTTTCCCTCTTTAAACAGCAAACTCATTATTACATTGGGTAAGAAACAGAAAAGAAAGAATGATTCTTCAGATGAAATATCTGATGCGGAGCAGATGCCACAGCACACACTCAAAGAGGAAGACTCTCAAGTAAGTATTACAATGTTTTCTGAGAAATGCTGAATTGGTAGAATTATTTAGATAGCGTAATGTTATTTGATAGATACGTGTATATCCTATAGTGTAGTTCTCAAGATTCAGTTTATAGGGTAGTAGAAATTACATGATAGCATTGTTACGATATGCTCCTCGTAATGCTACTAGAATGTCAGACCTTAGAGAATACTTAAATATCTTCTCCCTCTCTTCATTTTTCAGAAAATTAAAGTAAATTCCAGAGAGGTTAAGTAATAATCCAAAGTCCCTACTGGCTGCTAGTTTGGAGTATGTAGTAATATGCTGTTCTTATAAATGAACTTAATGTACATAATTTTTTAAAATCACATACAAATGGCAAGGCAAATGAATTGAATCATTCTTAGACATAATTCCTTTGGTCTGTTTCTGTCAAAGATAGCCAGTTCTATTTATAAACCCTAGTATAGACAAAAAATAAGTGCATTTTGCCTTTAAAAAAAAAACCTAAAAACAAGATTTGAATATTCAAACTAACTTTGTGAAGTTAAAAATAAAAAATTCAGTGAAGGTCATAATTCAGGCCACCCTCTGCTCTCAAAAAATTCAAGTACGATTCTAGGCCGTAGGGGTGGTGGCAGTTGTTGAATTATGGGGCCAGAAAGCCCCTGAATGGCCTTTCTTCTTCCTTATGCAGCTTCTTATCCAATGGGAGAGTAGTGGCTCAAGGCTCCTGGGCTGCTGCAAGAGTTGAGGTAAGGGCAGTGACTGAAGCTCCTAATATTATATGGCCTGACTTTTTCTTCACCTGTTATCCTTAACTTAGGAAAACATCTGATTAACTGATTCAACATGAGAAAATTTAATTTAGTTTTTGCTAGAGTATTTCAGGCCATTTTTCCATTATGTAATTAACAAACAATGAACTGGTAGATAGGTTAACATGTATATTTCTTCTGTATCTTTCACCATAGTAATAGGTTGCTTTAACAGGTTGCTTTAACACACACACACACACACACACACACAAAAGGGGGCAGAATAAAATACTTCTGATATAATCAAATGCAAATTTTGATAAATAAATTATATTATTCATATATTTCCGTGTAGCATTATGTTAGTGACTGATAGGTACATATAAGTTTCAACAACTATCAGTAGGAGAATGCATGCTTTTTATATATAAGGCCCTGGGTTCAGTCCCTGGCATCTCAAACAATCACAATGATTTGTGATTTTTTGATGCTTAAAACATGTAAGTTTAAGATTTGAAGTCAAATCTAAAACTGTGAATATATCAGTGTTTTATGTCTAATCTTAACAGAAATATTTCAGTAGTCTTTTGTATTTTGAGACTTAAAAATGCGTCAAAGCTGTTGCAGTAAATTAGATTATAGGAAACAATTATATGTTATCCAGAAGTCTTAGCCATTCAAAATCATATTTCTTACCTCTTTTATAAAGTGCTGAGGACTGACCTTGTTGATGCCTTTAAGACATACCAGTGAAAATGCTAGAGGAAAAAAAGTTGAAAAAATAATTTGTCACTATTTTAAATTGTGCTTTGAAAACATATTAGCCAAAATGTGTGTATCAAATTAGTCTTTATATTTTTAAGTCTTAGAGATAGTATGTGACCGGGAAATAGAGCTGATAGAGTGACACCTTATTGGTCTTGCTTAATATATAACTAAATTAACAAACAGGCTTTTAAATTAATCTTCTAGACTGATAGCCTTCGCAGGGTGAGGGAGCAGTTCACAGTAAGTGAACTCATTGTGTTTGCTTAAGAATTATTTAAATGTCCACTGTTGTGAATTCAGAGAATTTTTTTCGAATCACTCTTGATTATTTGCTAAAGACATAGTGAGGAATTTCAGAGTATTTAATAGGTACCGGTGTGACCAGCAAGGAAACATCAGTGTTGGAAACATGTAACAGAGTTGTCTGAAGGTGTATGAATTACTCTTAAACCCTTATTATTTAGATGATTTGTGCCTATTGACAGTGTGGTAATGACTATTGTTAATGAGTGTCACTATTCCTAAGGAATTCTTGAACAGTCAGAACTATCCAGTGCCCATAATAGAATGTTAAACATTCCAGTAGCCTACTATCAGACTAGAGATTTATAAACTTCCCCTGATAGGGAATATTAAATATTCCGTGTATTTTTCAAAATAGGGTATTGGCAAATTAAGTTTTTAGAAGTCTTTCATTACAATTTTTGTTTGACGCCTTCTTTTCTTCCCTATTAATAAAATTGTTACACTGAGTTTTGAAACTATAACTGTCTTTACAGCTAAGAGATACTGACTATCCTGGATGAGATTTGGAGTTGACTACTAAAATTAGTCAAATTATCTCACCTTTTTGTTCCTTTCTTTCTTAGTATCTTTCTACTATTATGAGAAAGAGTAAGAGCCACATTAGAAACCACTGTAACCTTTCTGGAGGCAGGCGATAGTCTGTTCCCACACTAGTGCTCTGGTAGCCAGTTTTATTGAGCCTCTGGGAGTTCAAAATACCTACGAGATTGAAGATACTGGTAGAAACAAAAAAGGAGAGTATTTGGGTTATTTAGCTGGTTACACTTTGAGGAAATGTGGAAATTATTAAATACAGAGAAGAATGTGGAATTGAAAAATGAAGAAGGCAGAGATTTACCAAATATTGGACAATAGAACTGAGATGTCTCCGTATGTAGATTTTGAGGAAGGTGGAAGAAAGCAAATCTAAATGTTTTTGGATTTTCCAAGCCAGGATGAGGTGTTATTTTTATTTTTAATTAGTGGATATATCAGATATTAAATATTTAGGGAGGTAAGTAAAGCCATGTATATTTGCTACTTAAAATTCAATTATTAAAAAATTATATTACTACATGTAATATATTTTAAAAGCTTTACTTCTGCTTTAATGATCGTGATTATGGCCGTAGAATTAGAGAAGGTAGTATAGTTAATTAAACATTGGTACCTTCTTCATTCACATACTAGTAGATTTAATTTGTATGTATGTTTTAAACAAGTTATTTTGCTTCATTCTGTCTTAAACACAGGATCATTTGTTTCATTACAGATATTGTTTAATTTCTTCTGGTTTTGTCTACCTAATCAATATTGAGCTGTACATTTTAAGATTCTAGGCAAAAAAATTAACAATTTAATAATTTTGCCCTAGGTAAGATTAGATGAGACAGATACTTTTATTCTTCTTAATAATAATTTTGAAAAAATATAATAAAGTAAAAAATATAATGTAGATTAGATATACTGTAAAATGCAATGTATCTTACCCCATCTATAAAATAAATATTTTATTCTTAATGTTTCTAAATAAAGGTAATAAAGATAATAAATTTTTTATTATTATTTGAAACTTGAGGAAATAGAACTGAAGATAAGTGAGCCTGTGGAGACAAATTGTAAACTTATTTTAAAAGGAAAAATAAGGAAAGATGAATATGTATTGCAATTTTGAAAATTTAATATATAAAATTATATTACGAGGTATTTTAAGACTATTTCTTTTACATTAATTATTTAAACACAATTACTATGGTTCATTACAGAAAAGAAGATCAAATCGACAAGTTAAAAGGAAAAAATACGCAGAAGATGCTGAAGGGAAGCAATCTGAAGAAGAGGTTAAAGGCTCAATGAAATTAAAAAAGAATTCAGCTCCTTTGCCTGGAGAACAGCCGTTACAATTATTTGTGGTAAGACATATTTAGTATTTAAATTTAAATCTCTTCTTTTAAAGTAAAATTGTTTTTATTTTTTGTTACCACGCCCCTTTATTTTATTGAATCACAGTGAGATACACAGTTATAAAGATTTTTTACAAAGTTTTTCTTGATTGTGTTTCAGTGATACAATGTTCCAACATCCATCCCTCCACAAGTGTACATTTCATTCCACCACCAGTGTCCCCAGTTTCCCTCCGGTCCCACCTCACTACCTCTGTAGCCGGCTCTCCTCTATCCCTCTCTCCCCTTCCCCACCTCTCTGCTTCTCTCCTGCACCCTCCCTCTCCCTCTCCTCTCTTTCTCTATCTCCTTCTCCCTCTCCCTTCCTCTTCCCCTCTCTCCCTTTTTTCTCTTCTCCCTCTCCCTTCCTCTTTTCTCCTTTCTCCTCTTTCCTCTCCCTTCTCCCTTACTCCTTTCCCCCTTCTCCTTCCTTCCCTCTCTTTCCTTTTGGACGTTATGGTTTGCATTACAGATACTGAAAGGTTGTCATGTATATCCCTTTACTTACTTTCAACACTCAGTTCTTATCCTGAGTGATCATTTCTATTATTGTCTTACTGGTCCCTTCTCTATTCTGTTTTTCCTGACCTTGGATATTAGTCTCATACTATTTCTTTTTATCCCACAAATGAGTGCAATCATTCTATATCAGTCCTTCTCCTTCTGACTAATTTCACTCAACATGATATTCCCTGTCCATCCATTTATAAAAAAATAATCAAATTTTTATGACTTCATTTTTCTTAACAGCTGCATAGTATTCCATTATGTAGACGTACCATAGTTTCTTTATCCAGTCATCTATTCTTGGGCACTCAGGTTGTTTCCAGATTCTGGATATTGTGAATAGAACTGCAATAAACATTCACATGCACATGGCATTTCTGTTGTGTGTTTTTAGACCCCGAGTAATCTCCCATAAATGGTATTTCTGGGTCAAATGGGAGCTCATTTTTATTTTTATTTTTTTGTAATGTCCATATTGTTTTCCAAAAATGCTGCACCGGTCAGCATTCCCACCAAGAATGAATGAGAGTCCCTTTCTCCCCTCTCCCTGCAGATGCATAAGTTGTTCTTGTCCTTTTGAATGTGTGCAAGTCTCTGTAAAAGTAAAATAATTTTACTTAGGAAATAGTAGAGAAGAAAGAGATTCCTAAAAAGTGTAAAAGAAACTACATACCCTAAGCAGACAATTCCAGAATGGAGTGTACCTAAACTGCCCACCCCCCATTTTTTAAAAAAAGTTTTGGGAAAAACCCAGCAACACTCATGGCTGACTTCTGGTTCTGTGCTCAGAGATCACTTGGCAGGGATCAGGGGACTATATGGGGTCCTGGGGGGTTACACCTGCCTCAGTGTGCAAGGCAAGCACTCTAACCGCTCTACTATCATTCTGACCTGGCCTAAATTATTTTAAAGCAATGCAAATTCGTTAATTTCATTATAATTTCTTCTAAAACCTTTAACTTTTTCTTCTGGATTTCAAATTATGTTCAATAAAACCATTAGTATTCACTAAAAAACTTGAATTTTGGTCATATTCAGAGTGCTTGGTGTTTGTTTCTATTCTGCTAGGGCCATTATCAAGTGCTAGGAGTCAACTTAAGGCCTTATGCAAAGCCTGTACTCCATTCCTTTGAATTATCTCTCTGAACCCAGAAACGTGTTTTTGTTTTTTTTTTTTATTTTTACCTTTCCATCTAATTGTCACCACATTTTTTTTACCCATGAGCATATATTTTTGAATGTCCTACATACTATCATTTCAGAAAAATACTTTCAAATTAGAAGTCTTATCCCGTTTGTTCTTGTTATAGAAAGTTCCTCTGTGTCTTACAAATATAAAATTTTCTACATCCTACAAATATAAGGTATTTTAATGCCTTTGGTATAGATTATATGGATTATATGACCTTGTCTCCTGCCACTTCTTTACTCAGTTCTCTATCTAGCCTTAAGGACATAGTTGCCGGAATGCCACATTTTAGCATCTCTATATCTTTAATATAATTATTTTGATCTTCCTTCTCTGAATTGTCAGCATCTGCTAGCTCTGTAGTCTGAGGCCTTGGACAAGTACATGTCTTTCTAATGCTTCGATTAAAAAAAATTATATTAAATATTTATTGTTAAATGGCAATGATAGTACCAACTTCAGGTTGAAAGGATTAATTTATAAATATATGTGAAGTGCTTAAAACAGTCTCACATTCACTTTAACGATGATGCAGATGATGACAAGCATAAAAAAGAACTACTTTTCCCTTTTTGTAGGGTGGTGGGATTGGCTGCATCTGACAGTGGGCAGGGACTGTTCTTGGCTCTTTGCTCAGGGGCCACTCCGGGCAGCAGGGAAGGGGCACATGAAGTCTGTTGGATTGAACTGAGGTCAATCACAGGCAGAGCAAACTCCTTACCTTCAGTTTTAGTAGTTCTGTTTCCTTCCTTGCATAGGAGAATCCCAGTGAAGAAGATGCTGCAATTGTAGACAAAATTCTATCTTCCAGAACTGTAAAAAAGGAAGTAAGTAATGCTTTGTAACATTTTATACTTTATATTCCGTGGCCTGATTATAGAATTCATAATTAATTGATCTTATTTTCGTAGATATCACCTGGAGTGATGATTGACACAGAAGAATTTTTTGTAAAATATAAAAATTAGTAAGTATTTGAATTAGAAAAATGATAGGTGACAGAAATACCTATTGCTATTTAAATATTATATAAAATAGTTTATTTTACCTGTATTTTATAATTACTTTATTATTTATTATGCCATGAACTTTAAAGGCACTATAACATGAAAAAAGCAAAATTGAAAACATATTGGAGAAGACATCAAAATGCAGTACTCTTTGAAAACTATAGATATCATTTGTTATATTTGTTTTATTCAGCATTTCAGAGTTATTAAACTTTTCCTACAGTTTAGTCAAAGCTTTTTTAAAATAATTGTAGTAGTTTCCAAATTTTCCGATCATGTCAAAATTATTATAATGAAGAAATAAATAATAAACTACATCTTGTTTCCCTTGTTATTAAGTTTGTTGTATTCAGTGTGGCAAGTTACAGCCGGTTTCAACATCACTCTTAGGATGTAGTGAGTCATCCTGGATTTCTTGTAGAAATTATGTGGAGTCTACTGACACAAAATTACTTGATGAACTCATATTTATAGAGTTGAAGACAGTATTTTTGTACTGTATTTTGTGATTGAAAATAAATCTTAAAAACCTAAATGTGGTTTTCTATTTCATTCTAATATATTGCTTTTATGCAAATTTTAGTTCCTATCTTCACTGTGAATGGGCCACAGAACAGCAGCTTTTGAAAGATAAAAGGATACAGCAGAAGATTAAACGATTCAAACTGAGACAAGCACAAAGAGCACACTTTTTTGCAGATGTAAGAGCAAAATTAATGGCATTATTATGAATTGAACTCTGAACATGTGATATTTTAAATTTTTTAAATATTTTAATCCTTTGAGTTCTAGTTCTAGTATTTCAAATCAATGTGACCCGCGTGAAGCATTTTTCTTCTAAAGTTCATTTGGAAACTAGTTAAAATGGAACACTGATAATTCAGATGCCATAAAAATGTATTTTTTAATTAGTATTTATGTCAGCACTTAAGAGTTGAATGCAGATGTGATAATCTCTCAAAGAATGTCAACAACTAAGTATTTCAAGGGTTGGAAAATGTAATTTTCCAAATAATTGGAAGATTTTCCATACATTAGATGTTTTACTTTTTTTCTTTCCCAGCACTGTGTCTGTTTGTACAAGGCATCAATATGAAGATTCTTTTTTTATTCCTTACTCAGTAGCCTGATAGGCTATCCTTTGCTGCTCTGAGTGGGTTTTTTTTTTTTACTTTAACTAAATCTTAGAGCAGCTTTTATTTTATTCATCCTCATGAACTTTTTTGAAATTGAAAAATTGAAAATTTTTTTTCAAAATTTTCCAAAAATTGAAAATATTTCATTTTTAATTTCTGTTTTCTGAGGCCACATGTGGCAGTTCTCAACAATTAATCCTGTCCCTGTGCCTGCACTGATCACTCCTCCCAGTGCTTGGGGATCACATGCGGTGCCCAGGATTCAACCCTGGTTCACCACTTGTAAGGCAAGCGCCTCACAATACTGTCTCTCTGGCCCTGAAAAAAAAAGTTTCAATTTTGAACAATGAAATTGTACAAACAGTTCAGCAGATTTTCATATATTCACTAGGTTTCCTAATGTTAACATTTAATCATGCTTGCTTTATCTTTTATATTCATTCTTCCTCTGCATTTCTTCCCCTCTTTCTCTCTCTGTCTTATCTTCATTCTGTCCCCGCTCCCTCTCTTTCAGGCTCCTTTCCAAACACACATCTCTTTTCTAAACCATTAGAAAGTAAGTTGCAAATACTTCAGTATTTATTTTCTGAGAATATTCTTTTACATGATGAAAGCATAATAAACATCCGTGTAGAACCACTTTCTCTTTCGCAGAACTTATGCATATTACACTTAATCATTCTGCTAATCATTTTCATGGCAAAAAGAATGTTGTGCCTGTGTGTTTATATCCTGATCCAGAATTCTGATCCAGAATTGCATGTTGTAATTTGTTCTCATCCTTAGTTTTTGTTTATATTTCAGCATTTTTTAAAAGAATATGATTGGCTTATCTCGTAGAATGTCCTTAAATTTGGAGTTGTTTGATTTTTCCTCAGGTCGGTCATGTTTTTAAAAGAACACAGAAATGATGCTGTATTCTCAGTGAATCATATCAGGAGCCACTCATTATTTACTTGTCCACTATTGGAGGCTTAACTTTAATCACGGCATTATAGTGGTGTAAAGATTTTTTTCCACCTGTATTTAGAGTTGTGTCCTAGCTACTTTAAGTGACTTGATGATTCTGGGCCAGAGAGATAGCTCATTGGGCTGAAGACTGTATTTTCATGCTAGGGACCCTGGTTTAATGCCTGTGGCACATACTACTTGAGCACTACCAGGAGTGCCCCTGAGCACCAAGCGAGAAGTAGATTGTAATTGTCAGTGTATGGATGTTCAACAGTTCTCAAAATGTTCTAGCCTCCTCGTTCTGATATAGAGGTTTCTAATGAGTTGAAGATCTTAGATATACAATATTTTGAATTTTTTTTCTATGATGTCCAACTTTTCTCATATAGTTACCCTATAGCTCACAATATAAGTTGGAGCAATATCGATTTCCTTACAGTACCACATTACCTTTCTGGTGTATTCTTTTTTTTTTTTATGTATCCTATATAAAAACATGCAAATTATTCTAAACACTCAGGAAAGATTTATGAGAGTCAAACCTAAATTAAAACAAAATACTATATTAAGAGATCTAAGCAGAGGAGAAGCAACAAAGATAATTGGGCAGAACTCTTTGAAAGTAGGTAGGCCTTTCAGGAATACGAAGGGATCAGCCTTGTCCATGAGAGGGAACAGCACTCTATTCAGAAGAGTAAAGAACAGGTGTAAATACATGGCGATGTGGCAAAACATGGAGCTTGAAAAGTGGCATTTTATTCCTGGAGCATAAAATCTGGAGTACCGCTGTGTCAAACAACTGTAGGGAAGATGGAGCAAAATATAGAATCCCGTTTACTTGACAATAACTAATGTGGATGTGATCCTCAAGCAGAATCAATAAAGGATTTGAAGCAAGAGGACAGTATCTAAGATTTATATTTGAGAAAGTTTGCTCCGGGGACAATGGGGAAATGGAGTAAAGGAAGGCAAGACAGTAGGTGAAGACTAATTTTTTTGTAAAGCTTCAAATTAGAAGCAGTGAAACTGGAAGCAGGAAGGAGAGAAGGGTTGGGTCAGAGATGCTGCTCTGTGGGAGAGTGCGTGATTCACAGGTAAGAGACCCGAGTTCAATTCCAGCATCAAAAAATTAGAAGAGAAATGGGATTCTCTGTTTGGGGCGTTTTTTTTTTTAACTGGCGATAGAACTTGGTGGAGGCTTCTGAAGAGTAAATTAGTACATTGGAAGTAGTTCAGGTAGTTTTGCATTGAGCTAGATGAACGGACCTTAAAAACTAAGTCTTTAAACAAATTAAATTTAGAAAGGGAACAGGAACCATGAAAAAATAGAGTTTGAGGGGTCAGTGATATGCTCAGTGATTGAGTGTATACTCAACATACCTCAAAAGTATGTGTGATCCCTGGCACAGCAAGTGAAAGAGATGAGTATACCAGTAATACGAGTGGTCTTTTATGCCTGAGGAAAAGGAGGGGGAGGGGCTGAAAAGGCTGCTGTTAGAACAATTTTAAAGAACTTACTCTCTAGAACACTTTGATGTCTGGAGTACTTTTTTTGATTTTTTTTTAGCTCGTTTAAAGTTATTTGGTTGATGTTAAATGTAAAGAAATAGGCAAATAACCTAGATTCTTTTGAAAACTAAAATGAAATGCAAGTGTTTCTCTTTTTTCCTTTGGTAATTTAATTGAGATGCAGCTTACATATTCTATAGTGAAGAGCTAATTTGTCTTTGTTTTACGTTTATGCTCCTCTTTCTGCTTTGTCAGATATTGTTTATTTATTTTTTTTACTGTTTTAGATGGAAGAAGAACCATTCAACCCAGACTATGTTGAAGTAGACAGAGTA
This sequence comes from Sorex araneus, assembly GCF_027595985.1. Classification (NCBI taxonomy): domain Eukaryota; kingdom Metazoa; phylum Chordata; class Mammalia; order Eulipotyphla; family Soricidae; genus Sorex; species Sorex araneus. The sequence continues at coordinate 26,590,630 of NC_073309.1, read as the reverse complement.
TTAGAAGTTTCTTTCTGTGAAGATAAAGATACTGGTGAGGTAAATATTTGGTAAAATATTTAAGAAAAATTTGAAACACTTGCAGATTATTGTCTGTTTTTTAAAAGTTAGGACCTGGGGCTGGAGCACAGCAGTTAGAGTGTTTGCCTTCCACGGGGCCAACCTGGGTTCGACTCCCAGCATCCCATATTGTCACCCAAACTTCGCCAGGAGTAATTCCTGAGTGCAGAGCTAGGAGTAACCCCTAAGCATCACTGGGTGTGACCCAAAAAGAAAAAAAAAGTGAAGATCTTAAAATACAAAAATGTTTAATTTGTTTTTTTAATGTACATTGGAGTACTTACACTCTATTCTCAATTTACTATATATCTTAGTTTTGTAAAAACTTAAAATTGTAAAAAAAACTTTTTCTTTTACAGCCTATTATTTACTACTTAGTAAAGTGGTGCTCATTACCTTACGAAGATAGTACTTGGGAATTAAAAGAAGATGTAGATCTTGCAAAAATAGAGGAGTTTGAACAGTTGCAAGCTTCAAGGCCTGACACAAGACATTTGGTAAGAATATGTCATAGCAATTTTGTGGACCTTAGCACTTCCTTAATTAGCAGATTTAATTTAATCTTTGAATTGTTATATTTAGTCTTTGACAATATTAAAATTTTGATATTGTTACAGGATATCAGTTATATGTTTATTTCTCCTTTAATCAATATTGCAGCTTTCAATTATTGTCAGTGATTCTGTACTGAACCTTGAGCTTTCTTGTACAAGTTTCTGGAAGATAAACTGGAAATATGATTGCTTAATTAGATCACATGTGCATTGAATGTTTTGATACACATTTTCTTTCAAAAATCCCTTCAGAGTGTGCATACTTTTGTGGGGGGAGTGGAGCAGCGGGTGTTGGGCCATAGCTGACAATGTTCAGGGTCTACTTCTGGCTCTGTGTGTGGGTATCACTCCTGGTGCTGCTTAGGGGACTAGAATGTGGTATTGGGGCTCATCTCTGAGGTTCAGTGCAAATGCTAAAACTGATCTGCCAGATGTAGGGTTCAAACCCTTCACTACTCAGTCCACCATTAATGATACAGGTTTGTGTCAAGATATTTTTAGCGAAACCCATCTGTTTCAAAGTTTGTTTTTTCTAATTCGCTCATGTATGGAGTCATTTATCTTATTTGGGGTTGCTTTCCGAGGAAATTATTCTGTTTGGAGTTTGGAGTTTGTGTGTCGTAGAATGAGGGGTCAGAGAAATAGTATAGTTGGTGAGACACTTGCCTAGTATACAACTAACTCAGATTCGGTTCCCAAGCCCCACTAGGAGTGACACATGAGCACAGAGCTAGGGGTAAGCTAAGCCCTGAGCATAGCTAGGTGTGGTCCGTCCCCTCTCCCCCAATAATTACAAGACAGATCTGTGGGGGTTGAAATGAAATAACAAGCTGTATGTCTTCAAAATGCACAGTTGAATCAGTTTTGACATGAAGCCATCATTCCCAAAAGTATTAGTATTCCATCACTCCCGAAGGTTTCTTCATGTCCCTTTGTTCTCTTCCTTTCTAATCTTCCTTTTCCCACCCCAGGCAATTAATAGCTTTTTTTTTTAATATCACTCATCATTATTCTAAAAACTTGTACTTTTATATAAATAAGTAGTGTGTTCTTTTTCAGTGTGACTTTCTATATGGAACAGAATTATTTTGAATTTCATGTTCTTTCATGGATTGATAGTTCCTTTTTATTACTGAGTAGTGTTGTACTACAGTGTATGTAGCATACTGTTCACAATATACCTGTTCATCTCTTTTTTTTTTTTTTTGCTTTTTGGGTCACACCCGGCAATGCACAGGGGTTACTCCTGGTTCTACACTCAGGAATTACTCCTGGCGGTGCTCAGGGGACCATATGGGATGCTGGGATTCGAACCCGGGTCGGCCGCATGCTAGGCAAATGCCCTACCCGATGTGCTATCACTCCAGCCCCCTATACCTGTTCATCTCTTGATGAGTGTTTATATTCAGTGTAGAAATAGGGCTGCAATGAATATCAGTATAGAAGTCTAGATACGTACTTTTATTTCTCTTTGGTAAATCCCTAGTAGTAAAGTAAATGGGTCATTTGGTAGGTATATGTGTAACTTTTTAACAAACTCATAAATTATTGGCTAGTGTTTTTCTCTAAGTCTGTGGCTATCTTAACAATTTCATTAGGGGCTGAAGAGATAGTATAGTGGGAATGAATGAAGTGTCCTTTTATGTATGCAATATGTTCTGCCTTGCATGTAGCCAACCCAGGTTTGATCCTTGATCCCTGGCACTCCATATAACCCCCCAGTTCCCACTAGGAGTGATCTCTAAGCACAGAATTAGAATTAAACCCTGAGCACTGCCATTTGTGGCCCCCTCCTCCCAAAAATATACCTTTTGAAGAGCAAAACTAATTTTGATAAAGATTAGTCTATTTTACAGATCATGCTTTTTATATTATATCTAAGTTGTCTAACCTAAATTCACAAGTTTTCTCTCCTGTGAGTTTTTTTGGGAAGTTTTGTAGTTTTAGATATTATTTAGTTCTTTGATTGATTTCAAATTAATTTTCATGTATAATATGATAAAAATTCTTAATTTTTGCTATGACATATATGCTTATTTTTACGCTAGTATTATTTTGGTATTTTTTTTAAAGGGGAGAAGAGCAAACTTTAAAAAAAAAAAAACTCCCCTTCTCCATGAGCAAGAGTCATACATATGCTTGATCATCATGCTTGCACAATATTTTCATTGGTGATCACCAGGGATCACATCTTTTTCAGTTGTGGTCTTGCACGCAGGCTCACTGATGAGCTCAATCCTTCATTTTAAATACTCATGTGACTTCTGTGTCTTACACTACTGACTGTGATGACTGGAGGTAGTGCTAGGGATCCTGGCAGCATAGCCACTGAGGCCATGCCAGCAACAAATGGAATCAGAATCCCACCTCATGCTTATAAGACAAGAATGAGTCTAGGGGGCTGGAGCGATAGCATAGCAGGTAGGGTATTTGCCTCGCACGCGACCAACCCAGATTCGATCCCAGCATCCTATATGGTCCCCTGAGCACCACCAGGGGTGATGCCTGAGTGCAGAGCTAGGAGTAACCCCTGTGCATCTCCAGGTGTGACCCAAAAAGAAAAAAAAAAGAGTAGAAATCAAGTATAAATACTCCAACTTTCTTTTTATTTTTTCAAGGTTTTTAGTATATTTCTGCTCTATTAATTTCCATGTAGTCTTAGATTCAGCATATCAATGTTTTTGAACACCTTGCTAGGATTTTGGTTGGATTATATTGGATATATTGCTCTTTGGGGGGGAGAATTAATAAAAACGGTGAATCTTTGAATGCACAAACACAATAAAAGTTTACACTTAGTTAAGACTTTGCTTTTTTTCCTCTTTTGTCCTTTTAAATATATATATTATTCTTATGCAAGTTTTGAGGTTTTCCCCTAAAAACCTGAGAACTTTAGGGTCTTAGAGGTTTTGTGGTGGTTTATTTTGGGTGTTATACTTATTGGTGCTGATTGCTACTCTTTGGGGTTTACTGCCGAGATTCTTAAGGGATCATGTTAGGCTATGGATGGAACCCAGAGCTACTGTATGCAAAGGATGCTCTTCTATCTCCCCAGCCCTGAATTGTTGTTTTTGTTGGTTTTTAATTTGGTTATAGTTTTGCTGTAGAGGTGGTAGTGCTGGACCTGATTTTGCTGTGTGTGGCCTGGTTTTGCCAAGGCCACATATGTAGATAGCATATGCACTACCTATCCTTGGAGCTGCGTGTTTTGTTCCTTTTTTAAAAGTATTGCTGCAGTATCTGTGAAAAATTTGTATACTTATTTGTAACATGCATCCTTGCTAAAACCTTATTTTACCTGTTTTTGCTAGATTTCACAGAATTTTTTGTTTCATTTTTGGTCCATACCCATGGTACTCAGTGTTTACTCCAGACTCAGCACTCAGGGATCATCCCTGGGTTAGACTCGGGGAATCTTTGTGGGGTGTTAAAGGTTAAACCTGAGTTAGCATGTGCAATACCAGAGCCTTACCCATCATACTCCACTATGGCCCTAGTTTTTGCTTTTTGGATCACACTTGGCAAAGTAGGGTTTACTCCTAGCTCTGCACTCAGAAATTACTCCTTGTGGTGCTTGGGGGACCATATGGGATGCTGAGGATCGAACCCAGGTCAGCCACGTGGAAGGCCAGTATCCTGCCCACATTAAGATATTGCTCAGGCCCCTCATGCCATAAATTAAGATACCTTTGCTTTGTCCTTTCCAGTGTTGATAACATTTATTTCTTGCTGAATTGCACTTGTTATAAACTGCAATACAACTTTGAATAGAATTAGTGTTAGTAGATAGCTTTGATTCTCCCTGATCTTAGGGAGAAATCATTCAGTCTTTCACCATTAGTCATAATAATTAATTTTGGCTTTTTCAGAGATGTACCATGTCTGATTGAGAAATTTGTGCCTATTCGATGTTTAATGAGTTTTTACCAAACTGATTTTTTTCCATTTCTTTTTCTGCATCTGTTGAGATTTTTATCTTTGATTTCTAGTTTATTGATCAGCTGGTTAATTAGCACATTAAACTTAACATTCTCGCAAAACATACTGCTTGGGAGCCAGGGATGTAGCTCAAAGGGATGGAGCACCGGCTTGAACTGGTGCTTTAACTCCCGACACCACTTGCCTTCCAAGTACAGCATCCTGTAACTCTGGTAGATTGTACTGCCCAGTACCACTGGGAAGGCTCAAAAAAAAGATAAACTCAATTGTTTTTTAAAAAGACAAACTTTTATGTGTATCATTAGATTTCATGTGCTAGATTCTATTATGTATTTTATATCCTGTTCATAAAGGATATTGATACATAGTTTTCATGCAGTATTGTCTGATTTTGGTACCAGGGCTTCAGAAAGTAATCTGTAGGATACACCTTCCTCTTCATTTTTTGGAAGTGTTTTATGTAGAAGTGGTTTGGTCTTGAGATACTTGTTATACTTTCATTATGACACCACATAATGTTTTGCTTCTATAATTATTTTTAAGACAATGATTTTACTATGTATGAGAAGAATGAAAAAACCTGAAATACATTATTCTTTACTTTTTCACAAAGGATCGTCCTCCCTCTAATATTTGGAAAAAAATAGAACAATCCAGGGACTATAAAAATGGCAATCAACTCAGGGAATATCAACTGGAAGGACTCAACTGGCTCTTGTTCAATTGGTACAATAGGTATGTCAAATCTTAATAGGAGAAAAATTGACTGTGCTGTTAAGATTTGGGTTAGTATATTGCATTAAATATGTGCAGATCAAAAAAGAAGAAAGCAAATATATCAAAATGAATTAATTCATTGTTTTATTAATTATTATATTATTTGCCTTTTATTATATGCCAAGTTGTTCTAAATGCTTTATGGAATCTTTCCTCACTTTATTTTTGTTTTTGCTATGGGTTCCTTCTGGCTCTGCACTCAGGAATTACTCCTGGACGTGCAAGGAGGACCATATGATATGCTAGAGATCAAATCCAGATTGGCCTTATGCACCCTAAATGCTGTGCTTTTGCTGTATTCCTTACCTCACTTTTTTTCTGGATTAAAAAAAAATGATTTTTTAAAGGAAGTAAAAATTGATGCCATGGTTGAGATAGTAATCTATATGAATAAGCAATATATAGACACTGTTATTAGTATTAGCAAAATAAGGTGGAGCTTTGGAAACCTGTTATCTGTACATTGCTCTTTGGTTTGTATATTTTCTTACTATTAAATCATCATTTTCCCCAAAAGGACCTTTCAGGGTCAGAGAAATGTTACCCGGGGGTAAAGTGCTTGCCTTGCATATGGCTGATCCCTGTTTATTCCCTGGCACCACGTGTGGTTCTGTTTGAAAAGCCAGGAGTCACTCTTAAACATAAAATCAGGATTAATGCTTGCATACCCTGGGTATAACCCAAAAAAAATGCTTTAAAAAGTTCCAGGTAAAACAATTTATTATTTTTAAAATTTTGGTCTTTCTTCAGTATCTCTTTCCATTGCTTGTATTGTTTTTTAAGATGGCTTTCAGCTTCTCCTTTAGCCCTTTATCACAGCCCTCCCAAGCCACCCGGGTATGTACTACCTGGGTAGTCCTGGGTAGACAGAGCTGCAGCACGCAACAGCCCTGCACACAGACCCTCACACTGAACCAAAAACTTGACTGTCTGAGACTCTCTCTGATGGGACTCTGGTCTCCTGAGCACTTCTTGGGAGGACTCCTCAAAATAAACTAGAATAGTAATATTTTGTTTGGGGGTAACACCCAGGGGTGACCAGGGCTTACTTCCCCAAAAACTGTACTATGCATGTGGTTTCCTAATTTCCCAGTTGGTGGTGTTCTTCTTACTTAAGTTCCTTTGCTGTGCCCTGTGGCAAAATCTTACTGATTATTGACCTTCTGCTTAACTTCTCCTACACCCCCTTTGACTTTTGTTTGCTTTGTTTGTTTTGGGGGGAAGGTTGGTTTTGGGGGATAGGGGTATCCTCAATAATGCTGAGGCTCTTCCAGCTGCCATACTAGGGTATCGGTCACTCCTGTTGCTCAGGGATTTATCTTCGGCCTGCTGTGTGCAAATCATGTGTTCCAGACAGCTGAGCTCTCTGTGTTCCCGCTTTTTTCTCTTGCTTTCTCTCTCTCTCTTTTTTTTTTTCCTTTTTGGGTCACACTCGGCACTGCACAGGGGATACTCCTTCCTCTGCACTCAGGGATCACTCCTGATGGTGCTCAGGGGACTGTATGGGTTGCCGAGGAATGAACCCAGGTCGGCCTCCTTGCAAGACAAACGCTCTCCCTGCTGTACTATCAAGTTGGGCCCCCCCACCTTAACCTTTTTTTTTTTTTTGAAGTTTTTTTTTCTCATCTCTTTTAGCCCAATATATACTTACTAATAACAACTTTTCTAACAAATTTATTACTGATGATTCCTAGTTGGCCATATTTCATAACCATTTGTGAGACTTTTATATATTGGACTTTGGGCCACAAACAGTGGTGTTCAGGACTTAACTTCTGGCTGTGCATGCTCAGGGCTATGTTTGGTGTTGGAATTCAAACCTGGGTAGGTTACATAGTAAGCACATACCAGGCTGTGCTGCGTCCTTAACCCGAAGCCTCTTTTTTTCAGTTACTGCTGTTTTACCCTCTTACATAGTCTCAGATATGTAGGGAAAGGCCATGACTTCCTGTTTCTTTGAAGCTTTCAGGCTCTCTAATGCAGAGCAAGGTTAAAACCATTGCCTTGTTTCTGTTCCTGTGACAGTACATTGTGTGACTATTTGCATGTCTGCTTTTCTGATGCAAGGAAGCCAGAGAACATATTCTATTCTTTTGTATCCTGTCTCACATTGTCCCCAAGAGTGAGAAGGTATTTACTAAATGCCTGCTGAACAAATACTCTATGTAGCTTGCTTTGGTCTTACTGTTTCTTTCTTTAAAAATCAGGGCCAGAGAAATAGTACAGGAGGTAAGGCACGTGCCTTGCCGTGTGACTGTGGTGACACCCTTGGTTCACGTCCCACATATGGTCCTCTGAACACTGCCTGGAATAACCCCTGACTACCCCAAGATATGACCTCAGCCCCCTTCCTTCCTCGCCCTCCCCCTCCCCACACACAGCTTGTCAGACACCCAGGCTGAATACAGGCTTTGCATTAGGAGCCTGGGTTCAATTCCTGTCATCTCATGGCCCCCCAAATACTGCCAAGTGTGGCCTCAATACAAAAAAAGACAAAATTAAACATCTTATATTTTTATTTTGTAATTTAACAAGTTACAGTTTTTCCTTTGCATGAGTGTAATGAAATTGTAATGTTTAGTGTATTTGGTCTGTATTTCAACTAACTGCAGTCTGTATTTCAACTTGATCTTTGGTCATGTTTGTGTGTTTATCTTTAAAAACATCATAGTATATTGAAAACCCCAATATATTCATGGATCTATTTATTTCAGACGAAACTGCATTTTAGCAGATGAAATGGGTCTTGGCAAAACCATTCAGTCAATTACATTCCTCTACGAAATCCTTTTGACTGGTATAAGAGGACCTTTCCTCATCATTGCTCCACTTTCTACTATTGCCAACTGGGAGAGAGAATTTCGTACGTGGACAGATATTAATGTTGTGGTTTACCACGGGAGCCTAATTAGCAGGCAAATGATACAGCAATATGAGATGTACTTCAGGGATTCACAGGTATGTGATTGATACTTTTTTCATTGTCTCAAAGGTCAGGTTTGAAAGGAATAAGCAGTGCATACTAATTAATTGCTTTCAAATTAAGGATGGATGTGAATTGCCTAGTTAGATCTTGGTTCATCTCTTAATCATGTTTATTTTACAGTAAAATTTAACTGCTTGATGAGTATAAGGTTTATCGCTCATTCACTGTAATCAATTCATTGATTCATAAACTTGTACAAATTTTATTGTATCCTTTTTGTTTTAATTAGTATTTTTAAATGTAAGTTAAATTTCTCTCTATCCTCCAGACCTTTTATACTCCACTTAACAAATTTAAATTTCCAGTGAGTGCCATGGATTTAAGTGTGTATTTATATGAAGCCATAGTTTTTGTTTTATGTATTGATGTAGCCATACTGTTAACTTTTTCCTCTCAGATTGGTCATTTCACTACTCTAATAGTGTAATGCTGTTGTCTCCTTTGTATCTTGGAGGCCCATTTTGATTGGCCACTTAATCTTTAGGGCAGATTTCTTAATTTTTTTTGCTAAATATAGTAATAATCATAAAATTAATAATATTATAAGAAAGAATTTTTTAGCAGAAAGGTAAAAAAATGTAAAGTGCGAAGTTGTAGTTTTGAATAGCAGTCACATGACTTTTCAAGCAAAGTTATCAAGTATGAAGGGCTGGAGACATAGCACAAGCATGAAGGCACTTAACCTTGCATGCAGCCAAGCCAGGTTGCTCTGTGGCAGTGCATGGAGTCCCCTGAGCACTGCCAGGAGTGATCCCTGAGCACAGAGCCAGAAGTTGCTCATCCTCCCCCCACCTCCCCAAATGGGCAGGTAGCTCACCCAAGTAAGTAGAGCATATGTCTGGAATTGTGAAGTTCACTTTTTGGCACCAAATGCCCCCCAAAGTACTGCCAGGAGTGGTTCTGATGGTGGTCTCTAACAGCCTGTTTTGTTGTTCCTTTAAACTTTATTTTTTTGGGGGAGGCGGCTTTTTTTATGGGGATAACTCCTGGCTCTACATTCAGGAATTACTCCTGGTCGTGCTCAGGTGTATCAGATGCCGGGGGTCAAACTTGCATCAGCCACATGCAAGGCCTGACCTCACAGCTACTCTTTAAAAATTGCAGAGGTTTTCTCATAGCCTACAATGGCTGTCTCTTGCCATGACAGCCCCTTAATCAGCCGCTTACTCTCCTCTCCTCTGACGTTCCTCCTACCACTATAGGAAAAGGTAGTATGTTTCTCAGTGAATTCAGGACACTTCTTTTCTCAAAACTCTTGATTACTCTAATAGCTTCTTAGAAGAATTCAAAGTACCTACATGCTTTCAAACCCCTTTACAATATCATCCCTTCCACTCTCTGGATTGTTGCTACTCTGACTTTCTGGCTGTGTTTATAAACAGTAGTCCCACATTAGGGCTGTCATACTTGGTACTTACTCCAAGAGTGCTTTTCTCTCTAAATCTTCAAAGAACAAAGCTTTCTCCCTCATCATCAGGACTGTGCTCAGGCACTACTCAGGCATGACCTCGCAGCTACTCTTTAAAAATTGCAAAGATTACTTACCCACATCCTTAATTGGTTTGCTTTCTGGGGACACAACTGCACTATTCGGTGCCAGGGATTGAACTTGGGGCTCCTGCATATAGATGATGCACTCCCGCTCTCTAAGACATCTGCCCAGCCAACCCCATATTTATGATTTCACATCTATCTTTCATTCCATCATCCTTTTTGGTTTTTTGTTTTACTTAAGTTGTTTTCCTTAATGATTATTTCCTACATTTGAATCTTTGCAATATTGTTTCACTTGGATAATTTTGTGGTGGTCACATCTGATAATGCTCAGGGATTACTTCTGGTAGTGTTTGGGGAACAATATCCAAACACTGTGGGGGATTGAACCTGGATCTGCTATGTGCAAAGCAAACACCTTATTTGCTATATTATCTCTTCAGCTCTTGGATATTTTTTTCTTTGGTTATTTTTTGTTTTGGGGGCCACATGCAGTTGTTCTCAGGGGCTACTCTTAACTCTTTGCTCGGTATTGGTTTCGGTGGATTCAGGGGACTGTGCCGTGCTGGACATTGGACTGGCATGCACCCAGACCTGTGAGCTATATGTACCCCGGCCCTTGGGTAATACTTGCTGCTATAGCTCCAGCAACTTGAGCAGAGCCTGGCACATTTATTGAGCATATTTATTCAATAAATAAGCTTGGTTAGTTAATGTTGCCATTACTTACCTACTATTCTCTGTATATATGCACACACATAAATCATGCTATTACACATGTTCTATATAAATAATAAACATACTGAAATTTGGTGGCCAGATTTTATAGTGATCTTTTCTTTCTTCACCTAAAATTGTTACTCCAACTTTTAAAGTTATAAAATATTTTATCAGGAAATATTTCCCAAGGCCGGTGTGATAGCAGAGCAGGGAGGGCGCTTGCCTTGCACGCAGCCAAACAAGGTTCAATCCCCGGCATCTCCATATGGTCCCCAATACACCTCCACAAGAAATTTCTGAGTGCAGAGTCAGGAGTAACCCCTGACCATCGCCAGATGTATCCCAAAAACAAAAATAATAGTACTTTGATGTAATTATAAACCATTCAGTTGTGTAGGAATAATTCCTTTAAAACAAGGATCTAACATGATTTTGATGCTAAGATTTCTTATTTAAAAAAAAATCTTTTCATTTAATCACTGTGAGATACACTGTTACGAACTTGTCTGTGATTGGGTTTCAGTCATAAAATGTTTCTTCACCCACCCCTTCACCAGTGTACATTTCCCAGCACCAGTGTCCCCAGTTTCCCTTTTGGGTGCCATATGACAGACACTCCCTGCTTCCCCACACCTTTGGTACATTATGGTTCACATTACAAATACTGAAAGGTTATCATGTATATCCCTTTACCTCCTTTCAGCACCCAGTTCTTGTCCTGAGTGATCATTTCCAACTATTATTGTGGTCCCTTCTCTGTCCTAACCGCCTCTCCCCCCCACCCTCCAGCTTCCAACCATGGACCAGTTCACGTGGCCCTCATTCATACTGTCCTTGGGTATTAGTCTCATATTATGTTCATTTTTTTCATATCCTACAAATGAAAAAAATTTCTCATTTTTAATCTTATCTTTGCAAATACAAACATGTAACTATTAAGCAAATGTTGTAAGATAACTGTTAATGCTTTTTGACAGGAATTTAAATTTTAACCAACACCGGAATTTAAATTAAAGTAGATTGTAATATTCTAAAGAAATTATTGTGTTTGGTAATAAATTTCTAGGGGCGTATCATTCGAGGAGCTTACAGATTCCAGGCTATCATAACCACTTTCGAAATGATTCTTGGAGGCTGTGGAGAGCTTAATGCAATTGAATGGCGATGTGTGATTATTGATGAAGCACATAGGTTAAAAAACAAAAATTGCAAACTTCTAGAAGGTCTGAAACTTATGAACCTGGTAGGTAACTTACCCTCATTATGACTTAATTCATTTTCCTAACAAAATAGTAAGAAAGAGGGAGAGAGAGCCCTAATACTAAAAAATTGTGGGATTTTGTTTGTTTCTAGGAGAATAGATACGTGTGTGTGTGTGTGTGTGTGCATACCTGTTTTTACCTGTTTTAATTAAGGCTATTTTGCTTTGAGGGAGAAAAGCGCATCTCATTTGTCTTCTGAGATTTAAGATACCGTTTTCTTTTGTGGCCACAATGGTGGTGCTCAAGGCTGTGGTGCTCGCTGTGTCTTCTGGCAGTGCCGTGGGGACAGTGCAGTGATGGAGATTGTTAGTGCCCCCTGCAGGAAGAGCAGAGCATATACTCCAGCCCATTGAATTCCCTGAGAGGCCCCAGACTTGAAGTTGTCTTTCTGCTCTTTCCTCCAAAAAGCTTTGGGTTAATGAGAATAAAATGAAGAGAACCCCAGTGGACTGTACACAGTTTAAATGAAGATTGACTCCTTTCTCAAAAGCTCTCTCAAAGGGCCGGAATGCACACCCTAATGCATACGGCCCCAGTCTGATCCTCAGTGCCGCATGGCAGACTGAGCCAGTGCTGCCAGGGCCAGCTCTTACTGGCCAAATGCACTGCTGCATGCGGCCATTGTAGTGTCCAAGCACCATCGGCATGGCGTGGCCCTACTGCAGCCATGCCTTGTGTTGCTGGGCGAGAGCAGTGAACCCTGAGAGTGAACCGTAGGCATTCCTGAGTGTGGAAGGCCTCAGGAAAAACCCTTTCATTGAATCATGATAATGGATTAAAGTTACTCTGCAATTCTATATGCTTAGTATATATTGCTATGATGAATGAGTGGAATTCAAGCTGATTTAGGGAAGCAGGGCTGGGCCACACTTTGCTGTGCTCAGGGATCATTCCTGTGGGTTTGGGGGTCCATTGGGTGCCAGGGATCCAACCTGATACTCTGTTTGACTCCTACTTCATTCCCATTCCCAGTTCCACTCTTTTTTTTTTTTTTTTTTGCTTTTTGGGTCACACCTGGCAATGCACAGGGGTCATTCCTGGCTCATGCACTCAGGAATTACCCCTGGCGGTGCTCAGGGGACCATATGGGATGCTGGGATTCGAACCCGGGTCGGCCGCGTGCAAGGCAAACGCCCTACCCTCTGTGCTATCTCTCCAGCCCCCCAGTTCCACTCTTTAATCCAATATGTCAGTTGGTGTAGGTTTCTCTACAGATATACACGCTTGTGTGCAGATATACAGACATATACAAATATTTAGATTAGGACTTCATGAAAATGGCTTTTACTATCATTATTATGCTTCTTAATTATACTTTAAAACTTTTATTTTAAAAGGATGAGTAGGTTGGTGCCAGAGGGTACGCCATTTACCTTACTTGCAAACAGCCCTTTCGTCCCCATATGCACCCCCACCCTTAGCCCTCCAGGAGTGATCCCTAAGTTCAGAGCTTGGAATCAGCCCTGTACATCAGTAGGTGTGCCCAAAACAAAACAAAAAAGACATGAATAGGAAAAATATATGCAAAGTAACACGAGAATGATGCAAATTGAAATTTGAGATTGATAGCTTTATAAAGTGCTTACGAATGTAAATAAAGCTTCCTGGGTAAAGATAATGAGTTGACTAAAGAAAATTGTGAGCAAAACATATACTTTTCAAACACTTATCATTAACCTTTATCAGATTTTAAAATAAATTTAGTATTGTTGTATTTTGATTTGAATTATTCTTGCTTCTATAGGAACACAAGGTGCTTTTGACTGGTACACCTCTCCAAAATACAGTTGAAGAACTGTTCAGTCTCTTACACTTTCTAGAGCCCTTGAGGTTTCCTTCTGAATCTACATTTATGCAAGAATTTGGGGATCTGAAAACAGAGGAACAGGTATCCTGCTGGTTTTTATAAATTGTTCATTACCTCTCATATTGTAATAATGTGCATGTATGTGTAACTGAGTGTCTGTGTATTTTAACTTGTCTTTCATCATTTTTTATACAGGTGCAAAAACTTCAGGCTATCCTAAAACCAATGATGTTGAGGCGATTGAAAGAAGATGTGGAAAAGAAGTTGGCACCAAAGGAAGAAACCATTATTGAAGTAGAGCTTACTAATATTCAAAAGAAATACTACCGGGCTATTTTGGAAAAGAACTTTTCATTTTTATCCAAAGGAGCAGGGCAGACTAATGTACCAAACTTGGTCAATACCATGATGGAGCTCAGAAAATGTTGTAATCATCCATATCTTATCAAAGGTAGCTAAGAAGGATTAAATATATATATATATATGTATATTCTTTTTATAACAAATACAAATAAAAAACAATAGAAGTTCAGATTTAGTAGACATTACAATGAGCCACAACCCCCCTCCACCCCCCAATAATTCTCCACTCTGGTATTCTGACGGATTAAAGATCCTTCAGTGACCAGGCCAAGGAGATAGACCAGATGGTAAATACCTTCCTAGCATGTATGATATTCTGAGTTCCATTTCCAGCATCACATGGTACTCTGACAGAAAGAGCCCTGGTGACTCCAGTGCATCAGTCTGACCAGTCAGCACCCCTTCAGAGCATTAGTGGAAATGGCCCAGGCCCCTGGAGCTGCACTAAGAAAAATTTTTAAAAAGGGCCACTATGAACTCAAGGGACAGTGTTCCATTTTGGTATACCAGACTTTAAGAGCAGGCATTGTGTTTATTCTAACACGAACTGTAATTAACTTCTCCGGTTTATTTCTCATTACCAAAAAGATAGAAATGCTCACCTTTGGACCTCCAGATTTACATTTTGTTTCTTTTCAGTTCAGGTTCCCCAGCTAATGTCTTTCCATTCCTATGCTTCAACGTTAACTTTTGTTTTTAGTTGAATCACCATGAGATAGAACATTACAAAACTGTTCATGGTTGGGTTTCAGTCGTGCAATGTTCCACATCCATCCTTCCATCAGTGCAGTTTCCGAGCACCAGCGTCCCCAGTTTCCCTCACACCCCTCCAAGCCAGCCCCCACCCCCACACCCTGTGTGTGCAGATTGCTTTTATTTAACATTCAGCAAATAAAAATTCATACTAGGTTTTAGGCCAGATACCAGGGGAGATTTAAAAGATGCACCTCTCTTTTCTCTTCTCTCTCTTCCTCTTGCATTTTAGGCATTGTGGTTTTCGATACAGATGCTGAAAGGTTTTCATGTGTATCTTTTTACCTACTTTCAACACTCAGTTCTTGTCCAGAGTGTTCATTTCCAGCTAATGTTGTCATAAAGAACCCTCCTCTATCTTGACTACTCTCCACCCCCACACCGTTGTGGTAATTTCAAACCATTGACTAGTTCTCCTGGCCCATTTTTTCCTGGCCTTGGCTATTAGTTTCATACTGTTCTGTTGTTTGGTGTTGTTGTTGTTGTTGTTTTATCTCACAAATAAATGCAGTCATTCTATATCATGCCCTCTCCTTCTGACTCATTTCACTCAGCATCATATTCCCCAAGTCTATCCATTTATAGGCAAATTTCATGACTTCATTTTTCCTAACAGCTGTGTAGTATTCCATTGTGTAGGTATGCCATTGCTTCTTTATCCATTCATCTGTTCTCGGGCACTCAGGTTGTTTCCAGATCCTGGCTGTTGTGAATAGGGTTGCAGTGAACATAGACCTGCAGGTGGTGTTTCTGCATTAACTTCTAAGGTCTTACTGGTTCTCTACCTTCCCCCTTTTGCAAAGCATATAGTGCCTTAGTGTCTTTCCACTTATTCCTGGGAGTGGATACTCGCCACCTGAATTTATCTGAGATCGGTCCATTTTTAGCCTAGTAGCTCCCTCACTTGCAGACTTCCCTTTTAATGTTTTCTGGTTTCCCTGTTTTGATAACCACAGGACACCCTGCATGTGAGATTGCTTATGATCACCCATTAGTGAAGATCACTAAGAGCATTAATTTAACATTCAGGAAAATAAAACTTCATACTAGATTTTAGGCCAGATACCAGGGGAGATTTAAAAGATGCTTAAGACTTTGTCTATATTCTCAATGGGATTACATTGTGGTGTTTGTGGGTTTTAGCCACAAAGACAAATAATTCACATTTATTTTAAATGTATATACTATTGACTATTTTATTTTGCTTTGGAGGCACATGCAGTGATGCTCAGGAGTAACTCCTGACTCTGCACTTAGGAAACTGGCAGGGCTCAGGGTGTGGGGGCTTGGGGTTGGACCAGAGATTAAAACCAAGTCAGCTGCATGCAAGGCAAGTGCCGTACCCCTGTACTATCTCTCCAGCCTCATGCCATTTGATAGTTTTAATGTGTTAATGAGGTGGAGAGGAGCCCTAATTCAGATTTTTCTTTTTTAACTAAGGCAGTTATGAGTTGCCTGCATTTTATCTTACCATTTCTTTGACAGGTGCTGAGGAGAAAATACTTGGAGAATTTCGGGACACTTATAATCCAGCTGCTTCTGATTTTCATCTTCAAGCAATGATCCAGTCTGCTGGTAAATTGGTTCTGATTGATAAATTGCTTCCCAAGATGAAAGCAGGCGGTCATAAAGTGCTCATCTTCTCTCAGATGGTACGCTGCCTTGACATCCTAGAGGACTATCTCATACATAAAAGGTAAGATAGAATTTATCCACTGTCTTATGCTCTGACTTATGCTCTGTTATATATAAGAAAGATATAAATCTATGTAAGTTGTGTATTAATTTAGGTTTTGTAGCACTATATTGTAATCCAAATTAAAGCATGCTCTCACTTTATCTAGATTTAAATCAGTGTTTATAGATTGTGTAGGATCTTGTGCCCGCTGTTGAAGTAGTAAGCAAGGCTAAGGATCTCGATCAAGAAAATTTTGGAAATTGATGGAAATAGATATTACCCATCAATTTCCAAATTGGAAACTAAGAATTTGTTTATTTGTATAGGCTTTGCTTGACTATACACATTAATGATGATGGCACTTTAAAAATATTTATAGCCATGTTTAAACTTGAACAAAGATGAATCAAGAGGCTTTTTGGGTATAATTTATTGCTTAATAAGAATCTGAATTTGCTGTACTTGGTCTTTTACTATATACTATTTAAACTTGTTTGTGCTGGTGGTAGCATCGTAACCCCAAAACTTATAAACATTTATACTCTTGTAAGCCAATAAAACATCAAATAAAGGACATCTTACCATTGAAAAATAAATATGTTCATGCTTTTATCTTCTGACTTGTTAAATATGTGTTTTTGCTTAGTTTTATTAGGTGTGCAGCAGTGATGTGTTTAAATATTATCTAATCAGTGTTTAGATAAGTAGGATAATATACACATGCTAGTTCAAGAGATCACTTGTGGTACAGTAAGATATCAACATTAATAAAATCTGAAGGTTGCACTGCAAATTTTTAGTTCGGTGACTTGTGACCCTTATAAAAAAGCATGTTTCTACCCGTTTATACTCTCAGAGATAGTGTTCATTTTCATTTTTATTTCTAGTTCCATTTTTAGGATGAGTGTTTCTTTCCTTCAGCCTCATTCCAAAATCTTTATGCATTCAACTTTTTTTTTGGTACTTGAATCATGATGATATACAGTTACAGAGTTGTTCAGGATTATTCAGTCATACAATGTTCCAACACAGTTCTGCCACCAGTGTACATTTCACACCGCCAATGCCCCAGTTTCCTGCTATATTCCCAAGTCTGCCACTATGACAGACACTTTCTCCCTCTCCCTCTCTCTCTCCGCTCTCTCTCTCTGCATTCAATTTCATAGCCTAGAAAATAACTTAAATTGCAGTATTTGTGAAGATGACTATTTTACTTTTTCTAAATCTCCTTAGACTTAAACCTTTGATTAGATAGGTTTTGTATATACATATATATGTGTTTATATATGTGTATACGCACACATCTGTTTTATAGAAAACCCCAAACCTCAAATTCGAATGGGAGTTACAGCTCAACAGACTGAGCTGGTGTTTTGCATGTGATTCAATCTCACTAGGCTGGGTTTGATCCCAGCATGGCATGTTCTTCAGGATCCCCCCACAGAGCTGGGAATAATAGCCTTCGAATACTGCCAGGTGCCCTGCAAAACAAAAGAAACAAACAAAATGAATTTCTTTTTGATCAGTCACCTTCTGTGAGAGTCTCACACCCCTTTTCACAGGTCCTAGCGATAAGAATGGAACTGCTGCTGAGAGTAGTACATTAATCATATATGGGAAGAAGTATCTTGAACCAGAAGTTGTATGACAAATAACACATGAGTTCCTGTTTTAGTTTCTATGGTTTTTTTGTATTCTGCTTTTTATTGATGTCTAGCAGTTTGTTAGTTTTCTTATTTTAAAAAGTAAAAGAAGTTAAAAATTGCTTGACAGTATGACTATAAAGTATTGTTAGACCTTAACAGATTATCGTTACAAATATATTACTTGAAAAGTAATATGATTGAGACAAACAATTTTGGGCCTTTTCTATGAAGTTTTATGAAGTTTTTTTGCTTCTTGTATAAAAAAGGCATTACAGTAAAATGGTTTTGTGGATTGCATTTTATTATTCCAATCTATGAAAATGGTATTGTTTTAATAGTATTTTACTTAAATATCCAGGGAACCAGAGCTATTATATCTTTATTTTACTTTATTTTTCCTCCTTAGCATCAATCCCAAGAGTTAAAAAACCACAGAAATTTGTTGAAATATATTATTTCTTAAATTTATTGTAAACAAAATGACTTTGCTTTTCAGAGATTTTCTTCATTTTCTTTATATTCATCTATGTAAATTTATTGCGTTTCATTTAATAGATATTTATATGAACGAATTGATGGAAGAGTCAGAGGGAATCTTCGACAAGCTGCTATAGATAGATTTAGTAAACCTGATTCAGATCGATTTGTTTTTCTTCTATGTACGCGAGCTGGTGGGTTAGGCATCAACTTAACTGCAGCTGATACATGTATAATTTTTGATTCTGATTGGAATCCTCAAAATGACCTTCAGGTAAATAAATTTCTTGACTAAAAAATCTTTTAAAGTTCCTGTTACTATTTTTAATAATCTATCTCTTTCATATTTTACTTGACATTTTTATTTCCCAAAGAAATATCTGTGCCAAATAAAATAGGTGAAATAATTTTAAGTCAGTGAAAATTAAATAGTGATTATATTTTATAAACTGTAATAAAATAGTCATAAGTTACTAACTTCTAAAAGGATTTATCTGCTTGAATATAGTGCTTGTTCAACGCATATTATGTAAAATTATGAGAGATTTAAACTTTAAGAACAACTTACTGTAATAAAATTTTCAAGATTTTACTTATAAATATGTATTTGCTTATTTCATTCAATCTTCTCAGTTATCATAAACTATAGCATGCATAGAATTAAGATATAACCCAGTGTCTCTTTTTATAAAATACTATAGAAAGTTGGGGCATGTGTAAACTTCATAGAAATTTTAAAAATATTATAAATAGAGTTGCAGAAGATTTACATGTAGGAAAGATGTTAAAAGAATAAAAAGTGTAAGAAAAAATTGTTTTTTTCTTATTAATTTCACTACAATCAATATTGCCTTAACTAGACACAATAGCAAATACAAAATTTCTTTCAGTTTGGTTTTGGGGCCACATTTGGCAGTGTTCAGGGCTTATTCCTGGCTCTGCTCTCAGGGATCATTCCTGGCGGGGCTCAGGAAACTGTCTGGGGGAATCCAGCCCAGGTTGGCCGCATGCAAGGCAAGCACCCTACCTGCTGCACTATCACTTCAGCGCATATATTAATTATTCTTGATAGTAAAACTTTTGATAAAGGATAAGTTTTATGGGGATGCAGAGATAGCTCAACAAGCTGGGAGCACATGCTTTGCTTGATGGATGCCAGAATTCATCCTCAGCACCGCATGGTCCTCTGAGCACTGGTGGAAGCAACCCCCAAAGCGCTTATCTAGGAGAGGCCCCAGAATCATCGTATGTACCATCCCAAAATGCTTAAGTAAGTAAATAAAATAAAGTTTATACCTGCCATGTGTGTGACGACTTCAAATTATAGAAGTCCCCCTGGGTTTGATCCCTGGAGACAGATACACACATGATTATATCAAGGGGAAACTGTCCCTCTAAAATGCCAATTAGTGAATAATTTAGACATTGTGGGTCAGATAAGCTCTCTGTTGACCAGTATTTTGGATTGGGTTTTGTTTGTTGGTTTGGCTTTGGGGGCTACACTTATCTGTCCACAGGGCTTTTTCCTGGCACTCTACTCAGAGGACCATATGCGTGCCAGGGATCCAGCCTGGGTCGGCTGCACCAGGGGCAAGACAAGGACCCTAGCCATTGTGCCATTGCTCCAGACCCTGTTCCAGTTGCTTTCAGTCTTTGTTGAGTACATTCTTTGTGTCAGTCTTGCAGGAGCTTATTTTCCTATTGGCTGTTGGAAACCGCTGATTTATATAGCCCCTTTTTTCCATGGTAGTCACAATTCTCACTTATTTGGCCACATTTAGTTCAAAGCTACAGCTTCTTCCTTTCTAGGTTAGACCCAAATCACAATTGTTTTCTTCTGTAATGCAAAGTTTTATATCTTCCGAGGGTGTGTATAACATATAAAAGTTGATTTAAAGTAAATAATACAGTACATGTGGAGGGACTGGAGCATTAGTACAGTGGGTTGGGTGCTTGCCTTACATGTTGCCATCCTGGGTTCGATCCCCAGCATCCCACATGGTCCCTCGAGCACAGCCAGGAATGACCCCTGAGCATCATGTGCTGTCGCTCCAACCCTCCACACCTGCCAAAAAGTGTGACATGTGGAACCTGAGAAGGAGTGAAAAAATTGTCATATTCCTCGACTTTCTCTCTCAGTTGGCTCTACTCGTTTAATGCTAGTGTAGATCTAGTCTTTGGAACACTCACTTTTTATATCAACTTTTTAATTTAATTTTATTTTTTGAGACCAATTTTTAAAGTAGGTTTTTATAGTTTGCTGTACCTTAAGAAAGTATAAGCTGTTACTTCAGAAATTTCTGTTGTAAAGGGCACAAAAAGGGTATGGAATCAGTGAGATCTCGGGGAGCAGAGAGGTGGTGCAAAGGGCTCGAGCACTTCCTTTGCTTCACCAGAAGCAACCCCTGAGCACTGCGCCCAGAGTAGCTCCCCCAAGCACCACAGGGTAGTCCCCACTCCCAGAGAAGCAAAACAAAGAATAAAGATGCTAACAAAGGGTAGAGCATCAAATGCCACCATGAGTTTTAGAGCCAAAATTTATTATTTAATCATCTTGAAATAATTGGGAGTATTGTTAATAGTTTGAAGAAAAGATACTGGGAGAGCGAGAAAGTACCCAGACATCAACCCAGTGAAGCACAAAGAATGTGTGTCTGTGTGTCTGTGTGTGTGTGTGTCTCCAGGCATAGAACCCAGGATCTTACATATGTGAAGCATACGCTCTGCCAGTATGAGGCTGTCTGTAATTTGTGATGTTGTTATTATCCAACATGTTTAGATAATTCTGTTTTAATAAAATTGGGGTTATCTTACATTTTTATCTCCTGTAAAATTCCCCACTTAATTAAAATACATTGGAAACTTGGTTGATAATATACTAAATTTAGAAACTTGGATTCGTTTTCTTGGGGGGGTGGTGAACTCGCCACAGTCCTTGAAAGGGACCCTGTGGTGCTCGAGACTGGTGTTTCCTGATGCAGAGCAAACACTAAGCCCATTAGTTCTCACGACAGCTCCAGGCTTGATTTTAAGTTTATAACCTGCGTTGCTTTAAAAATATAAAAATGGCAACTAAAAATATTTTTTTTTCATAATGTTTTTTGGGGGGTTTTTGTTTTGTTTTGTTGTTGTTGTTATTGTTTTTTTATGTAAACTCCCAGCGGTGCTCAGGACTTACTCCTGACTCTGAATTAGTCATGAAGTACTCCTGGTGGTGCTCAGGGACTATAAGGGTGCCAGGGATTGAACCAGGTTCATTCACGTGTAAGGCAAGCACTTTATCACCTGGACTATTTCTCCAGCCCCACTCATCATAGTCTTTTTTTGCCTAGAATTATGCCTTGTGACTCCTTTCAATAAATGATAATCCTTCATAGAGTTGTATTCTCTGCAACAAGCTTAAATTTACCTCATTATTGATTGTGGACTTATCTTTCTAGTGGCTATCTTTATTTCTTGACAAAGTTCATATCTAATTTAGTATCAAAATTCTTGTATAATCTTTGTGCTATTGAGTTAGTTTATTACTAAGTACCTTTTGTATCATACTTTTGTGCTGTTTTGTAAAATAAGTTGAATCTATAACTTTTCATTTTTCATAGGCTCAAGCTCGTTGCCACAGAATTGGCCAGAATAAGGCTGTTAAAGTGTACCGACTAGTAACGCGTAACTCGTATGAGAGAGAGATGTTTGACCGAGCCAGCCTGAAGCTGGGCTTAGATAAGGCTGTGCTACAGAGCATGAGTGGAAGAGAAAGCAGTGTTGGTGGTGTATGTATATTTTCTTTCTCACCTGGAGCTTTTATGTTATTTTTGTTGGCATTTAATACTCGGTAAATCACTTAATTGATCCATACTGAACACCAAGCTAGTAAGGTTTTGTTTTGTTTTTTTTTAATGACACTTTTCAGCATAGAGCTATGTTTTGTTAATACTTTTGAATCCCGATTTCTCTGTATAGCGTCAGTGTTTGTGAGTTCTTTAAATAGGGTTCTTAGAAAACACTCTTCTGTTTCAAGATAAAAACGGTCTGGTTTGCTTTTATTTATTGTTTTGGGAGAAGGCTTCCTAAGGCAGTGTTCAGGTTGCCTGGGGGTCTCACCAACAATTTGGCTAAACCAGGCCAGTGGTTCAACAGGACCTGCAGTTGTGGGGATTACCCGGGCCACCCACCGCGGTGCGCCCACGAATGCTCAGGAATCTTGTAGTGATGGGAATCAGATCTTCGTAGCATGCTGCCTTATTTGCTCTGCTTTTAAGACATATGTATCATAGTGAAAAGGAATTTGTTAGATTCTGTGTATTGTTTCAATAGATATTTTCTTGTATGTGGGGATTGGTTTTGTTTGGTTTTTTTAGTGTAAAACTACTAGGGTTGACTATTATTTTGTTATTATTTTTTGGGCCATACTGGGTGTTGCTCAGGGATTATTCCTGGCTCTGCTCTGAGGAATCACTGCTGGCAGGGCTCAAGGGACCAAATAGAATACGAAGGTTCAAATGCAGATTGGGTGTGTGGACATGTCTTACCTGCTGTACTTCTCTCCAGCCCCTCCTTTGGCATTTTTCTTCAAGGTCACGTCTTTTGTCTTTGCTTATGACGACTATAGAACTTTGGCACTAAAGAACTTTAAAATGTTATCTTTTCCCTATTTGGTTATTTATGTATTAACTGGAACCATTTGGCCAGATAGTGAAACTATTTTTTTCTGGTGCCACACCCGGTTGCTGGAGACTCCTGCCAGCTCAATGCTCAGGAATCACTCCTATTGGTGCCAGGGATTGAGCCCAGGTTCCCACATACAACATATGTGCTGCAACCCACTGAGCCATATCACCCAGGCCCCCAAATCTTATTTTTTTCTGCTAGTAAAAAGGACTCAGTAAGTTCATTGTATTGTTTGAGAGAATTCTCTTCTGTCTGTATATCCCATTCTGAGTTCTTTGACATCCCTTATTTTGGGAACTTTAGAAAGTATGCCGTTGCCAACCTGGTCTTCTCTTCCAGATTCAGCAACTTTCCAAAAAGGAAATAGAAGATCTGCTTCGAAGAGGTGCCTATGGTGCCATTATGGAAGAAGAAGATGAAGGTTCAAAATTCTGTGAGGAGGACATTGATCAGATCTTACTGCGTCGTACAAAAACCATTACAATTGAGTCAGAAGGACGTGGGTCAACATTTGCCAAGGTAATATTAGAATGCTATTTTATAAATACATCAGTTAATGTTCCCTTACTCTACTATTTGTTGAGCTTCTACTAAATGTTTCAACAAACTGAATTACCCTGAAAGAAATAGATATTTTTCCCTTTTGTTTTCTGATATCATGTCAGGTTTCACGTATACTCTTCTGATGCTAATGAAATGGAACAAGCATAATTAATAACTGAAAATAATTATGAGTACAACTCTAAGTAGAACATATAAAATCAAATCTAGATATTGTTGAATATAAACACAATACACACATACATCCCAAATTAGAACAAAATACAAGTAAAATGCTTAAATTATAACTATTATAGTGGTTAAATCACCTTGTATTCATGTGCTGATTTAAAGTGCTTAGAGGAAAGAAAGGATTTTTAATTTCATTTCAAATATTTAAACCTAATTTGAAGAGGGCAACATGAAATTTCTTAAAAGGAAGATCAGAATTTTCTAACTACATTTATATTCCTTCCCTTTTAAAAATTTTCTTTTTAATTAAAAAAATTGCTTTTTGGTTTTTGGGCCACACTTGGAGATGCTAAGGGTTACTCCTGATTCTGCACTCAGGAATTATTCCTGGCTGTACTTGGGAGACCATATGTGATGCCAAGGATCTAACTCAGGTCGCTCGCATGCAAGGCAAGCACCCTACACATTGTAGTATCACTCTGGCCCCCGTTCCTTTTTTTTTTTTTAATGGAAGCATAGCTTATGTTTTATAATTTATCTAAAGTATTCATTTTATTTTCTGTCCCATTTGGACTGATTCATAGAATTTTTCTCCTTTCACCTTGACTTTCTTTCTATATTTTCTTCTCCCTCCCCCTCACTAATTTCAAACTGCAAGTTTTTATTTTTTATTTATGTAGAACACTATGTTATAGCAGGTAGTACCAAGTGCTGTACCAAAGATAATGATATATGTCATCAAATGAAAAATCTTTTATTTTGCATTCATTCAACAAACTTATGAAATCTGTGTCCAGTACTTTACTAGATGCTGGGACACTAAAAGGATTCTAGTTGTTGAAAACAAAAAAAAAGTAAAGGAGGAAATTGAGTAATTCTGCATAAAATGGAAGAAAAGAGAATGAGGAAAGCCTTTGCCGAAAAACTAGCATTTGAGCTGAGGTTTGAAGGAAGTGTGGATATCACTGTTACAAAAAGTTATGAATCATATGTTGATAAACTACAAGGAATGTTTTAAGGAATATTTAATAGGTATGTATGAATGTACAAACTGAATTAAATGGAGATGAAAATTATGGGTATGGAAGGTTAGATCCAAATTGTGAAGGGCTAAAAGAAATTCCATTTTGAAGAATGAACTTGATCCTAAGGCACTTAATAAGCTTCCAAAGCCCTTCAAGCAGAAAATAAACCTAGTGCAGTCTAGTTGGAAAGTTTAGGTATGTTGTAGAGAGTAAGATTGAATGGAGAAAGACTAAGACAGAAACACAAGAGAATGTGTGGGAAAAGATGGAGTAGCATAGTGGAGACACACTTGAATTAACTGGAGTTAGTGACCAGTTAGAAATTTGTGGAAGTCTCAAAATTTCCAGTTTAAAAAGAATGCACAAGAAAGAATTCATATGGGAAAAAAACTATTGGAATTGTGGTATTTATAGGGTATCTAAGTACCTAAGGGAGATGTGCAGGATACACATAAAGGATTTGAAAAAAAAAATTACCTTTTTTTTTATAACAAATAAAACAAAAGTGATTTAATTGTGAAGTATCATTTTCTCCAGTAGACTATGGTTGATATAACTGTCAAGGATTTTTTTGGTAGCAAAGTCAAAAAGATTGTTTTCCAGTTCATATAAAACACACTTGTGTTGGACTGGCTAAATCTCAAGAGGCATGTAGCAGTGAACATGTAAAGCAACTTTAGGGGCCAGAGCGATATATCGTTCAGTGGGTAGGGCACTTGTCTTCCACGTAACTGGCCTAGGTTCAGTCCCTGGCACCCCACCCCAAATGGTCCCCTGACCACTACCAGGAATGATCCCTTAACCCAAAACCAGGATTAAGCCATGATCACCACCAGGTGTGAGTCCCCCCCCAAAATTTTTTTTTGGTGGGTTTTTTTGTTTTGTTTTGTTTTTTGTATGGGGGATGTTGGGAAAGCACACCCAGAGGTACACAAGACTTACTCTGGCTCTGCACTAAGGGATCACTTATAGCAAGTTCAGGGCACCCCGTGGGGTGCCAGGGATCAATCCTGGGTTAGCTGTGTACAAGGCAAGCACCATACCTGCTGTATTGTTGCTCCAGCCCCAAAAATAAAACAAAAAAAAAATTTCTACCAACTTTATTCGAGGAACATTTTTCATACTCCTGAAAATTTCTTTCTGTAGTAATAGAGACTTGAAAATATTCTTTTCATACATTTTGGTATGAATAAAACTTGTTTTGAGGCCACATCCAGTGATGCTCAAGGGTTGCTCCTGGCTCTGCACTCAGAAATTGTTCCTGGCCATGTTCTGTATGGGGTGCTGGGTATCAAACACAGGTCAGCTGCAAGCAAGGCAAACACCCTACCCACTGTGCTATCACTACAACCCCTCCTCTGTATTGTCCTTGAGTCTTTCCCTCTGCTGCGTGCAATTTCTCTCTTCTTTCCTCTTCCAAAGACCATTGGAATTGCATGTAGAATCTGCCTGGATAATCCAGCCTCATCTTACTAACACTGAGTCCTGACTGCCATATAAACATTCTCACGTTTTCTAGAAGTAGGCCCTACCTCTCTTTGAAAGCCATTATTCAGCTTTCCCTACTCATCATTTCAGTTGAAATAAAAGACTATTTTTAGAGGTTTCAAAGTAAAACGTAAGTTGTAGGACGGTATAAAAAGGAATTTCTACCGTCCTTTTCTCCACCCCTTCCTCCCTTTGATGGCGTTCCCCTACATGTGGGGCTGTATTCTCACCATGGTGTTTACTAAAGGTCACACTTGTTTGTTTGGGGGTTTGCATGCATGCCTACCAGAGGTCAAACTCTTGGTTGAGGCCCACTAGTTGGGCTGCGGTGCTCACTGGGATCACTGGGGCTGTCACACACGTGCTTGCCAGCGGCTGTACGTCTGGGCATGGCACTTGCACATATGTTCGGTTGCAGTGCTTCTTCCACAGCTCACACTCCTTTCAGGAGTGCTTATGCACAAGCTGGCTGCAGCGTGGCCAGAAATATGTTGTGCACCAGGGCTCCTCAACTGCAGAATTCACTCTTGGATCTTGTGGGATACTGTGGGTTTGAACTTGTGACCATGCACTTACAGAACACACTCCCAACCCCAGTGCTAGAAAGAAATGTAAGTTCATTTCATGAAAACATTTCGTTTTCCCCGTCCCTTGTATTTCATCAGCACACCTCTAGAAAGCACCCTTTTGCCTTTCGTTTTATAGAAACAGTGAGGGTCCGGCAGTTGTTGGTTCGGGCCCGGCAGTTGTTGGTTCGGTCCCGATGGTGTCTTGGTTGTATCTGGGGTTTCCCGGCGCATACCCAGCAGTGCACAGGGGAGAATGTGGCTTTCTACCGTGTGGTTTTACACCTTCATCCCAGAATGCACTTTAAAAAAAAAAAGTTTTAATCTGAACCTTCACCGAGTCTAAGAATTTTAGCAATAGAGGTGAATGCACTTTTTACTTTGTAAGCAAAATGAACAGAAACTGAAGATTCAGTGACTCATTTTTGTTTATTTCTCACATCTTGTTCATTTTTTAAGGAGGTAGCTCTCTCACAATATAAATTAAAGTAGATGGGGCCCAGAAAATAGTGTGTATAGGACAGGGAGGCCTGAAAGTTGTTTTATTGAATTCTTAATATTCATATAATATTTCTAGAAAACATATTTTTACCTTGGATAAAAGATTTATTCTTGCTTTGTAAAGGTTTGAATTGAATAACACTTATTTAGCCCTGCTCTAAAGCTCTATTCCTTATTGGCATTAAATGAAGTAATATTTCAAATAGATTTTTTTTCTCCTACGCTTCAAAACATATTTTAAGTCTGCTATTAAATTTTTCAGGCGAGTTTTGTGGCATCGGGAAACCGAACAGATATTTCTTTAGATGATCCCAACTTCTGGCAAAAATGGGCTAAAAAAGCAGAAATAGATATAGATGCCATCAGTTGCAGAGTAAGTATTTCTTTTCCTATGTTAAAAAAGATACATGTTGAGATACGTGACTAACATTTTAATTTTTTAATTGTTAGATTAGTGTGTACTCCTTTAAATCCAGTGCACTGACAGGACCTTCCTGGTCTGGTCATTGCTTCTGTTATCATTTGTTCTCTCCTGCTCTAGTACTTGACCCTACATTTATAATTACATGCCAGGCCTCTCTATCTCTCGTCTGCTTATAAATGGTAATTCCTTACATTCCTAGCATATCCTCGTTCTTAAACATTTCTGTCCAGTATGACTGCTACAAAGCTTTCTCTGATTTTATTTGTTGGCATCTTGTATCAAGAAATATTTATTTTTTGAATAGCATTTATTTGCTTACACATTCATCTGATCCTATACCTTCTGGCTAACTTCACTCGGCAGGATTCTCTCCAGACCCATCCACACAGAGGAAAATTGCATGATAATTATCTTTTTTTTTTTTATAGGCAAGTGGTATTCCTCTGTTTGTGTATATAGTTTCTTTATCCAGTCATCTCTGTTCAGTACAATTTAATTTGTTCGAGACAACTATGGTGACATTTTTCACCTTTATTGAGGAATTTCATTAATTTCCTAGCTTTAAATAAAGATAAGGAAACAGTTCTTCACCCACAGGGAATCCATGATTTTATGGACCAGATGAATGTGTAAGCAAATAAATATAGACAGAGAAAGGTCTGTCATGTGGGATGTGAAGAAACATGGTGGAGGAACAGCAGGTGCACAAAAGACACAGAAACTGAGAACTGGTTTCCAACTGTAACTGGTTGATAGTTATTCCTTTTTTTATGGGTTTCTTGTAAAAGTATAAAATTTGTTTCGACATGACAGTCAAAGGACCCTCGAGTAATAGCTGTTAACTTTTACAGAACAGCTTGGTTATTGACACACCAAGGATTAGGAAGCAAACCAGACCTTTCAGTGCTACGAAAGATGAGTTGGCAGAGTTATCTGAACCAGAGAGCGAAGGCGATGAAAAACCCAAACTCCGGAGACCCTGTGACCGTTCCAATGGCTATGGGAGAACCGAATGCTTTCGAGTGGAGAAAAACCTGCTAGTCTATGGGTAACAAAAGTGTTTTTGATGTTTATGGTTACTGCTGTTAAGTGTATATATTTCTTTATTTGATAGAATCAACAAAATTTGTTTTTATCATACCTTGAAGTTCTGTGTTCGACCTATATATTCAGTGGCAGATTTTTTTTAACCATGCTGCAGATGGAACCCCGGGTCTCACATGTGCAGGCTCTCTTCCTCTGGGTCACAGTCCTTATTGCCTTAACTTTGCATGCTCGGTAATATTAAAGGGATATTACCATTTTCCATTGTTGAATAAAATATAGTAGGAATTTTATGCCATGACTCTGCATTTTATTCATGGGGGGAAAGTTGATTTAGACAAACCTATATAGGACAAGATGTGTTTTTTTGCCATTTTCAGGCCTTTGTTCCATGAATTAAGTTTTTCTCTAGAACTTGACTTAATATTGCTGTAACTATACCTTTTGTGTTTTGTTTTGTTTTGTTTTGTTTTGTTTTTTAACCAGATGGGGCCGATGGAGAGAGATTTTATCTCATGGTCGTTTTAAAAGGCAATTAAATGAACATGATGTAGAAATAATTTGCCGTGCCCTCTTAGCATATTGCCTTGTTCATTACCGAGGAGATGAGAAAATTAAAGGCTTTATCTGGGATCTCATTACTCCAACTGAAGATGGACAGACACGAGAGCTACAAAACCATCTAGGTAAGGACATTCTCTTGTTTTCTGTATGGACTCAGTTTTTAGATATATAAAAGTTGTACTTCATTGGGATGGGGGGTAGTATGTGCGACCACATTAAGTAGTGTTTTGGGGTCTCTCTGGCTCTATGCTTAAGAGTCTCTCCCTGCAGTGCTCAGGGACTCTGTTGCTGGGGTTTGTCTGGGGTTGGCCACATGCACTAGTTCATAAACTGTTGGTTCCATTATATGTCTTGAGAGATATTTGCATTTGTGTTTCTGTCTCATTTTTTATACTTGTGCTCAATAGTTCATGGTATAAATAGTTCATAATTTAGTAATGAATATTTAGGAAATTGTCAGACCTACTAAAACAAGTTGTTTTTTTTCTGTGAAGATTTTATACATTTCTTCATATGAACATGAGTCAGTCTTTCACTAAAGAAAATACTTAGAAATGAAATTGAAATGTAACCTATATACTTTCTTAGTACCGGGAATGTGATTCACAAATATACAGTGTCAGCATCTCTCTGGGTGCTTCTCAGAAAAGGAAGATCATTTGTCCTCATACTTACTGACTAAAAAATTGCATTTTAACAAGTTCCTCTATATTAATGTTGAGAAACATTAATATATAATTTATATTTTTTAGGTAATGTGTTTTGGTATTCATGTGGCTATCAGTTTACAATTGTATTAGATAAATACTTCTTTTTCTCCATAGCCTTGCAAATTAAATGTTCTTTATAAAATAATTAGGACAGGGGCTGGAGAGATTGCACAGCGGGTAGGGCATTTACCTTGCACATGGCCGACCCAGGTTCAATTCCCAGCATCCCGTATGGTTCCCTGGACACCGTCAGGGATGATTCCTGAGTGCGGAGCCAGGAGTAACCCTTGTGAATCGCCAGGTGTGACCCAAAAAGCAAAAAATTTCAAAAAAGAATCTCTAAATGGGTGTTACAATTTTGTTCTGTTTAATCAGTAAATACCTGTAAAATTTCTGCTATATGTTTCTCGTACAAGGTGCCAGCAATATTAGGAGCAGCAAGATAAATAGGATCCCTGAGCTGATGATCATTTAGGCCACAAGGACAGATATAGTAGCAAGTAGATAATTTAATCAAATAATTATGGATGGTGACTAGTGCCATGAGTAAATCCAGTGCTAAAATTAAAACAATTCCAATTTTACACCATGTGATCATTAGATGTCTATCTCAATAGAAGTCAGTGAGGGCTGGTAAATGGCTCAAAAGGCTGGAGCACAGAGCTTGAATGTTAAGAGCTCTTGGTTTGATCCCCAGCACTATACAGTCCCCACGCACTGCTAAGTATGACCCTTGAGCATTGCACTGAGAATAACCTGCACACTACTAGGTGTGAACCAAAAACCACCACCATAACCAATGAAAAATATAGTAGGGAGAGCTGACCTCTGGTGAAGATGGAAATTTACACAAAGCAATTGTACTGTTCTTTGAAACCTCATTTATTTGTAAATAAAGGGGAAAAAATACTGCAGTACTTAAACTTGATAAATTCTGCAGCACTGAAGACCTAAATGATTTTTTTCCTTTTTTTTTTTGCTAAATCACCATGAGGTAAATAGTTACAAAGTTGTCCGTGATTGGGTTTTAGTCAGTTAGAAAATAGAGAAAACAGAGATGTTCTCTAAAATCCACTTGCTGTCAGTTGAACATTATTTTTGTATCTTGGTCACCTCCTCCCAGGTTGTCATGAATTAAGCATATTACTGACGTCTAGTGAGTAGAGGACAAAAGTCACAGTCTGCAAGCTCGAAGGGTGGTACAGATTATAATATCAGTGACAAAGTTAAAGACTATGCTATATTTTAAAAGGATTAGAAACTGCAAACAGGGTGGGAGGAAGCTCCTAATGGGACTTGAGAGATAGGGCAGTGGGAAGGGGAGCCTGCCTTTCTTGCTGCCAACCAGCATTCAATCCTCAGCACCCCCACCGATCCTAAGCATAGAGCAGGTGTGGCCCCCTTCCCTAGGAAACAAAAAGCTCTTTACAACATTACAAGCCTATGTACTCATGAGTTCCAATGCCCCATGTATACTGAGAACGATCCTGGCAGCTCTGTGCTTCCGAGCCTTTCATCCTGTTTATGTGTAGTTTCCAGTGCCACCAAGAAGAAAGAACTGCCTCTATTTCACAGACCTGCAGCAGTTGCTTGTCTGCTGCCAAGCTTTCCCCTTACAGTTTTAAGGAAAAACGTCCTTGCGCTTTCTGCCTCTCTGATTGTGCCTCAGCTATTAATGAGATGCTTCATGTCTTAGATTTATTTCAAAATAGTATGGGAGACTGGTATGTAACGAGTATAAGTGAAACAAAACTGACTTTGAAATGGTAACTGCTGATGTTGGGTGAAGGTAATCTCTTGTTCTATTCCATGCATTTTGTATGTGCTGAATTTCATAATTTAAAAAGCAAGCATGAATCATCCTGAGTGTAGAGTTAAGAAACAGCAGCAAAATGCTGGAAGCTAAAAACAAATACATTAAGGGTTACTAGCTCAGGGGCTGGAGTGATAGTACAGCGCATAGGGCGTTTGCCTTGCACGTGGCCTACCCGGGTTCAATCCATAGTATCCCACATGTTCTCCCAAGCACTGCCAGGAATAATTCCTGAGTGCAAAGCCAGGAGGAACCCCTAAGCATTGCTGGGTGTGACACCCCCCAAAAATGGAGGTGGGATAACTAGCTTAAATCAGCTAGAATTGCATCTTTAGGCAGCAGTGGCACAGCCATTGATTCCTTTGCTTCAGATATCAGGAATCAATGGCTGTGGCGCATGGCTGACTCTGGTTCATTCTCAATACCTCTAGGAGTAATTCCTGAAAATCTGGCTCAGTAATTCCTGAGCCATACGTCAGCCCTGGGCACCACCAATTGTATCCCAAAATCTCCCACACCTCCCCAAAACGATCAGAGTAATTTATTTTTCCCAAAATTACCAACAACCCAATTCTATTGGGGAAGATTGTGTTGGCTATGTAGGGAAAATTGTGTTGATGTATGGGTGTAAAAATCCATGTAGACTTATTTTGAGATTAGGTCAGTATTATTGCCATTGATATTTTAAAGATGGGGACTGGGAAGTTTGTACAGGGGGTAAGATACTGGTCTTGCATGAACAGACCCATTTCGAATCCCTAGCACCACATATGGTCTTCCAAGCACTGTCAGTGCGACCCAAAACAAACCCCCAAAATTGATATTTTGAACATCCCCTTATAGCCTCCACAGACCTGATGATCTCCAGAAATTTCTTGTACTGAATGTTTTTAACTTGCCCCTCTTCATACAAATTAACTCATTTCTCATGTTCTCATTTTGCTAGGCTTATCAGCACCCGTACCTCGGGGTCGAAAAGGGAAGAAAGTAAAGACTCAAGCAAGTTCATTTGATATACAGAAAGCAGAATGGCTTCGAAAATATAATCCTGAGCAGTTACTTCAAGATGAGGGGTACAAAAAACATATAAAACATCATTGTAACAAGTAAGTAGTAGGGTATTTTCAACTGTTTTTGAAATTGTGGTTGTTTTTTTTTTTAATTTCTTTTGATTGTTAAAATGTGCAGATTTTATGTAGTGACAGTGTGGTTGAGGACCGTCCTAATCTTAATCTCACAGGGTATCTAATCGTCAGTAAATTATGGTACCTCTGTGTTTCTGTGTGCATCAACAGAGAAAAATAAAAATGGCCTCCGAAAGATAATATATTTTATTTGGATATTAAATAGTGATTGTGAATATTTTTGTGAAACCTATTTCATATATATATGTATGATCATAATGAAATTTAATTGGGAGTAACTACTATTATAAAAATCTTGTGTACAAATTCTTTTCTGGTTTTAACTCCCTAGATTTTCTTAACGATTAATACTTCATGTCTTTTGCTTCTCCCTGATTTTTAGGGTTTTGCTTCGTGTCAGAATGCTGTATTACCTAAAGCAAGAAGTCATTGGAAATGAATGCCAGAAAGTATTTGATGGAGTTGATGCAAGGTAAATTAAATGGCATGTTTATATTGATTTTTCAGTAGCATTGTGTGGGGAAAAAATAATGTGACTAGACAAATTGTGTGTTGAGTGGTTCCTTTCTCGGTGAAACTCACAGGAATCAAAATCCACCAAAATCATTCCGTGCCAGTTTGTTGCATTTCTTCTATTAATCTCATCTTTAACTCTGCCACTAAAGGTTATACATAGTAATAGCAGTAATAACTACAGCAGTGATTATTAGATATACAAATATCTTAGTCATTCCTGAAACACTTTTTGAGCTCTCATTATGTAGGTGCTGTAAAACTCTAGTGATACAAAAACAATGCAGTCCTCATCCTTAAGGAAAATTTGACTTCAATGAGGAATATACAGACCAACATAATTGTAACGTAGCAGTGTGTTACGTGCTTTGTTTACCAGCAGTTGCATCTTGGTCTTTAATACTATAAGTAATTCTTCCCATTTTTCTCAGCCCACTGTCTGTAGCAGTTATTTTTTAAAACCTCCCTGCATACATTGAACTCACTGGCCCTATTTTGTAGAGGAAATGTAGGTACCCCATCAAACAGAAATTAATTCAGAAACAAAAAGGAACAGGAACTTCCTGGCTCCAAATCTAAAGCTTAATCTCTCTGTGCTCATTTTTTGCATCTTGCCTGTTATGTTTTACTGGAAGAGATTTGATGGTGATTGACTTTTGTTGTCTACATGTGACCCATCCAACACCCTGCCTGGTCTCTCAGTTCCTGTCCTTTATCTTCCATCATCTTTTTTTTCTCTCTGCTACGACCACATACATAAGTTATGTACTTAAACTTGGCATCATCAGTAACAGTGTACCACTTAAATCTGGATTTCAACCATCACAGCCTTCCTTCCAACTTGCTTAACTTGGGTACTTTTCATTTTAAATCTCTAACTAGATCATATTGCTCCCCATCATACTACTGCCTCACCGGAGTCACTGCATTCGTGTTTCCACTTTCCTCATTATTCAGTCTATATTCTCTATATCCTGATACTTGTCTCACTAATTGAAGTCCTTTGCCTTTCTTTCTCTCTCTTCTATTTACTTCTTGCTTGCTCCCAAACAGTTGAACATTGCTGGAGAAAATCAAGCAAATCCTGCTATATCAAGGCACTTCAAATTTATGAGCATTGTCCTCAAGTGAGATTAAACACGAGCTGTTTAACCCTGGTAACTGGTAAATTTTGCTTTCCTACTCTTGAAGAGGACCATTCCACCCTCTCTCTGCAAACCATCTTTCCACCCTACCATCGCCTTCCAGTAATGATTTTGCTATATATTTCTTTTATTTGGGGGGTTGGGGCCTTCCAACTCTAGTGCTCTGGGACGCTGAGGCCATCCTGGCAAACTCAGCCAACTGGGCTGGCAGTCCAGTTGCTACCTACCATCATTTCTACTTGCACATTGCATGGCTGTTTCTGCTGTTCCTTTCCTCGGGATAAAATAGAAGTGTTCCCTTCTCCTAAGGCACGTGTGTGTCTTGGAACTCTTCTCTGACCATGTTTTTTGCTTTTTGGGGTTTTTTGTGTTTTTTTTTTTAAGGTCACCTGGTGGTGCTCGGGGGACCATACAGTGCCAGGGATTGAATTAAACCCAGGGCTCCCGCATGCAAGGCTTGCGCAGCAGCCCTTTGAGTTATCTCCCTGGCCCCTTCTCTTACCTTCTGAGGACTTATTCCTGTAATTCTTTCCTTTCTTTCCAGAATTATTATTTTCATTTTCTTTATTGAATTATGTTGGCATAACATACGTCTTAATATTCACTTGTTTTTAAAAAAAAATAAAGGAAGAAACTCCTGTAATAACTATCATACTACTCCATCTCTCTGCCTCTTTTCCAACACTCCTTAAAACATCGTTAATGATCCCCCTGCAATGCTTGGGGGTGGCGCATGGTGCCAGGGGCTGCTGCAAGCAGAACTCAGCTTGCAACTAGCCAGCAGTGCTAAAAGGCTCCCAGGGCCTTCCTGGGCAGTGTGGTGCCAGGGATCCCACTCAGCTTTCCCCTGACTCCTGCCTCTGCTACTTTGTCATGTGTTTTCTCTTCAACTTATTCTTTCATCCCTACTATCCTCATGAGTATGGTTCTTAGCAAGGCCACCACTCATGACCTAAAGTGTGACCAATTCTCTAAATTTCTTCTCTTTATCCCTTTTTTGGCTGGAGCGATCGCACAGCGGGTAGGGTGTTTGCCTTGCACGCAGCCGACCCGGGTTGGAATCCTCCGTCCCTCTCGGAGAGCCTGGCAAGCTACTGAGAGTATCCTGCCCGCATGCAGAGCCCACGGTGTATTTGATATGCCAAAAACAGGAGCAACAAGTCTCCCAATGGAGACATTACTGCCTCGAGCAAATTGATGAATAACGGGACGACAATGCTACAGTGCAGTGCTATCCCTTTTTAAAAGGAAAACTAGGTATTCGTGCTGCACTATATAGGTCTGTGTATAAGTATTCATGCTGCTTATACCTATCTGGTTGTCCTGAGCTCTCTTCACAATCTTTCCCTTCATTGAACTAATCTTATAATGGTCTATAAACAGACGACTCTTAAATTTGCAGAGTCATCCTAGACTTCTTTCCAACCTCTAAGCTCTCCAAGTCCAATTGATACCTTAAAATTTCCAGTTATCAAAATTTTGTGGTACCAGGGATTGAAGTGTATGTTCTGCACACCCAGTCCAATGGTGTCATTCCTGATTCCTCTCTACTCCTTAAATCTTGTGAAAAGACTTGTTAGAGCATATGCCAAATCTGAACCATCTTCACTGTATTTTCTTCTAAATCCATACATAGTCCAAGACTTCATTGTCTCATTTAGATTTTTTCAATGACATCCTTATTTGATCTCTTCAATAAGAGATCAAGCTTTTGCCTCTCTAGCATCCGCCCTTTATAGAGCAGCTAACATGGTTTTTCCGGAGCAGCAGTCAAGCCATAGCACTTTTATTCTTAAAATCTTTCAGGTGTTTTTCATTTCTCAATTGATAAAACCCAAAATCCCTACAAGACCCTGAACAACTCTGATCTTGTCCTTCATTCTCACTTACTCACAGTGCTTCAGTCACTGGTGTTTCTATTCCTCATATCATAAGCTCATTCTTTGCTATTCCTTGTAGTACAGATTACTCAGTCCTCTGATTTTTTCATAGAACCACCTCTTCAAATGCACCTCTTTAAATAATTCAGACCTTACCTCCTTAGATAGCTATTTCCTGTCCACCCTACTTAAAGCAGCCCATCTGTCATTCTGCACTATTAATTTTATTCATGATACACTTTTTTTCAACTTTGTTTAAACACCATAGTTTACAAAGTCATTCATAATAAAGTTGTTATGGGAATTCGATGTTCAGACACCAATCCCACCACCCATGTGACCTTCCCTCCATCATTGTCCCCAGTTTTCCACCCACCCACCAAGCCTGCACCCATAGCAGGCACAAAATAATTTATTTTTATAGTGCTCGATACAATAAAATGGCTAATGGAATTAATGAAAAATACTTCACTAAAAGAAAATTTGTAAGTATTGTTTTGTCTCACAATGGGGTCATTCAAGTCATTGTTGGTTGACTGAGCTCTTGGTTACTAGCTGAGCCTTCTGTTTCTGCTTTTATTAATTTATTTAGTCAGCTCTGTGCTTCTTTTCCATCTAATTTGCTGTGCTCCTCCTGGGCCGTCGGTATTGTGGAATTTGGAGGTTTCCTGACTGCATGCTGCAGGAACTCCAGGATCTGTAGAACTGGGTCGATGAATTTCAGCAGTTTGGCTTAGCATGCATCTTTGCAAATAAATTAGTCTTGAAGCAGTGAAGCTGGGTTGTTAGTTGGTAGCTGTAGGGTGTGGGTGCAGCTGCCAGGGCTTCTACAAGCTGGGGGCTCGGCCTGCCCAGGCCCAAGCATTTTCAGCTCGGTGTATTGTGTACCTGTGCATTTAGCGGCTTGACTTGCAACTCTTCTGAAGAGTTTTGCCATCAGGCATGACGCTGGGCCATTGTGTTTACATGGCAGCAGCAATGGGATGTGTCTGTGTCTGTGGCTGCTTGGGCTTCCAGCAGTAGGGAGTGTAGGGGGAAGCTGCCCCACCATGACACATTTTAATATTAAAATATATATATATATATTTGTGTACTATCATTCATTCAAATTTGCCTTCATTATAATATACCTTCAAGTAAGTTTCTTGAAGGTAATTATTCTGCTTTATGACTAGTCATGATAGTCATGCGTCCAGTCCCCTGAATATGGACAATACTAAATTAGCACTTAGCAAACATTTGTTGACTTTCACTTGACTTGGCTTGATCAAATGCACTTGTGATTTCCTAGAACTGCTCTCTGTGAATTGTTCCTTATTATCTTTGATTTATCTCTCCCTTTCTTGCTTCATCTCTATTTTTACTTCTCCCTCAATATGCACAAAGTCTCTGGTCATACTTTTGGACGCAGTATCTCTTCACACTTCACCATATTAATACTCTCCTTGATTTCACAGCCTGCCTTCTGAGAAAAATCTGTGTCTGCCCTCAGCTTTTCTCTCTTCTCCCACTCACTATGCATTCTTCACAGTTGTGCTTCTGCCCTCTCTGCCAGCACTTGCAGTTGCTTACCAAATTCTTGGTGATAAATTTGATGATACCTAGATGTTTATCTTATTTCCCTTATTCGACAACTTCCTTTTTTCTATGTGTATTCTACTTTTAATCACAACACCTTAACATGGTTATAATACCGGGGTTTGATGTACAAAGTCACTTAACCTCAATACCACCAAGACCTTCCATCACTGTCCTTGACTTAATTTAAATTGGCCTCATCCAGCCCACCCCCACTATTCCCCTATTATTTGGTAATCTCAACTTTATAACCCAGGACAAAAGGTTTTTCACTGTTTCAACACTATCTCTTCCCTTGATTTTTTTTTCTCTATGTGACAGATGAATGAGATAACTTAATGACATCCATCTAGTTCTATCCAAGTTGCAGAGAACTGCAAGATTTCATTTTACCCTTAGAGCTGTTTTACTAGTCCTTTTTGTGTATATATCACAACTTCTTTTTACATTTATCTGTCATTGGACATTTGGGTTGTTTCCATATCCTGGCTTTAATGCTTCTGTGATACCATTCTCTTAGAGGTTTTCGCTTTCTGCTTGTTACTTTTGTGCATCACTCTCTTCTTTAAATGTCTCTCAGATGTTTTTAGTTCTTTCCTTTTTTACTTACCTTCTTAGGTGATCTCATTTGTTTTCCAGTTCATTTCTAAACTAATGTCTCTAGTCCACATTTCTTCAGAACTTCAGATCCATATTTCTCAAAAATATGCCAGGATTTCTGTTGCTTGTGGATCTTGGTGGGGAGGGAGGGAGACAAACCAGTGGTGCCCCTTCCCCTTCCTAGTTCTTTGTTCATGGGTCACTCCTAGCAGTGCTTGAAGGTATTGTGTGTGGTGCCGGGGATCAAACTGAGGTAGACTAAATGCAAGGCTCTCCAACCCCTAGAACATGTGTTCTTGGTGGAACATCCTCTCCCCTTCTTTCCTCCGTTCTCTCCCTTTATTATTCATCTGGCTTCAACTTAGCCTGACCTCAAGTCAGGGTTAGGCACTTACCCGGAGTCCCCTTTCATTGCATTGCATTCATCACACAACATCGCAATTACCTCTCCCGAAAGACAGGTGAAGCTTACTGTGGCCATTATTAACACTTTGTGAGCCCTCTATATTTTGAATGGCTTATATAGCCTATAGTTGTAAAGGAGAATTTATGCAGAAAATATCAAATGTGCTGAATTTTTGAACAGAAATAAATAACTGGAACACATGTGCCTTCCTATATTCCTTTTCCTACCAATTAATGGAGACTTAACATACACATGGCACTCAGGTTCAAACCATGAGGAATAAACAGTGCCTTCTGCTTTGTTCAAACAGAACCCTCCACCTCAGATGATAATCATGTTTTAAACTTAGAGTGACTCCTGATGGTAATGAAGAAGAGCTGCGTGACACCCTTTCCCCTCCTCCCCACCCCGCGTTTAGGGTTCCTGTCTCCTGTGTTCTGTTCTCATTATCTCAGTTCCTAGGCTTCGTTTTATCCTTGCGAGGAATATAATTTTTGAAAAAAAGTGGAAAAAACTCAAAGAGACAGAGGGATAGTACTAGGCTTAGGGCACTTTCCTTGCGTGCACTTGACCCCAGTTCCATACCTGGCACCAGATAAGGTCCCCCAAGCACCACCAGGAATAACCTCTCTGCACAGAGCCAGAAATATCCCTGAGCACTGCCAAGTATGGCCCAAAAACAAACAAACAAAAATTTTAACACATTTTTCCTCATTTTCAATTTTATATAACCACAGGAAAATGTTTTCCTACTATTATCTAATAAGCTTGGAATTTTTTTAATTGTCGAATTAAAAATTTTTAATTTTTAAATAATAATTTGATGTAAGGTGTTTGTTTTAAGTGCAGGAAATTTTCTTTAACAATCTAGAAAGGCGTCTTTACTCATTTCTCCATATCCCCTGGATTAAAACACTTCTGGTAAAACATTAATGAAAATTTTAAAAGTAACTTACCAAATTTTCATTCTTCGAATCTTATAAGACTTTAATTTTTGTTACCAATTTCTTTTTGATTAACTGTATCCATGATTAAATATTTATGGGTTCTTACAGACTAGCCTAAGAACGTAACTATATCAGTTTATTTCCATACGAAAATTTATTTTGAATTTTGCAAAACAGTCAACTTACAAGTGAGCCTTATCCACACAACTTAATCCTAAGTACAAAATTCACCATTTTTTTTTAAATCTGTAGGTCTTTATTAGTTTAATAAAATTATGGCACCAAGACTAAGAGATTTAAATTCTACTTAGTATAATTGGTATGTAGTTTAAATAGTTTTCTAAATTGATGATTTATGTATATCATTAGGGAAATTCTTGGCTAGATTATTTTATTTCCTGAGGTTATTTACCCTGATTCTCTTGATTATTGAATATAAAAGTGATACATGAGCCTAATTATTATCTTCACTTGCTGAATCTCATCAAACATTCCCCACAT
The DNA here is from genome assembly GCF_027595985.1 of Sorex araneus. NCBI lineage: Eukaryota > Metazoa > Chordata > Mammalia > Eulipotyphla > Soricidae > Sorex > Sorex araneus. Next base: position 26,549,864 of record NC_073309.1, on the reverse strand, counting down.
GCTACTCTAAAGGAGACTGTGGTTAAAAAAAATCACTGGCAAAGAAGTGCATATTTCAGTTCTTACATACCTATCATGTTTTCCTCTTTTGATGTGATACTCATTGCACTTGTAGAATGTTTCTAGAGAAATAATAATTTCAGATGATAAGAAGAGTAAAAGAAAATTATGTTTGCAAATGCTACAGTTGTCTCATACTTAGAAAAGCAGCCAAATTACTGAAATACCATAGAGTTACTATAATTTTAGTAGTTTATTACATTGTCATTTTGTGACATGGTGTTATATGCAACATTAAAATTATTCTTTGAGTGTTTTAATCAAATTATGAACCAGAGACCTTCCATTTCCTTTCCTTATAAGCAAAACTAATTTTTTTAAGTATGCTTTTCTTAGCAACAATTTTTTTTAATTAGCTAATAACCGTCTTTAAAAGACATAATTTGTCTTGTAGCATAAAGTAGTTCACTTAACATTTTTGGGTCTCAGTCTTCTAGTATACAAGATGAAATTTTTGAGCCAGATTATTTTTGTCAAATTAACTGTTGACAGTTGACTCCACTTTCCAAGAAAAGCTTTGTCTGTATCTAAAGGAAGTCAGTGGAATTAATAGAAAATAATGGAAATAATATTATGACTCCTTAAAAGTCAAATAAACCTAATGAAGCTTATTTCTTGTTACACTCAATAATACTCATTTGTTTTATGGTAACTGATAAAAGTGAAATAAAATAATTAAAAATTTTTTATTGTGGTAATTGCAGAAAGTAGAATTCTTAACTTCAGTTTCTAAAAATTGCAGTGCATTGCACAGTAAATTTCTGCTTCCCCTTTTACTTGTTTGCAATAATTCATAATGTTATATTGTGATTTTTTCTTTTTTAAAGTGATATTGATGTTTGGGTCCCAGAACCAGACCACTCTGAAGTTCCTGCCGAGTGGTGGGATTTTGATGCTGATAAGTCACTCCTAATAGGAGTTTTTAAACATGGTAAGTCAGACAGACTTGAGGTAGTCTTTTGTATATTGTAATTCAACCAGTTCCGTGTATTCATTGTTTCACGTAAAGCTTTATAGCAGTAAACATGACTGTTACCAAATACGTGATGCAAAGCTTATACTGCCAAACTGTCAGCCACTTCATTTCCTCATGGCACACTCGCTCTGGTTCTCTTAGCCTCAAGAGAAGTCTCACAAAGCATTCCCTCTCAGGGGTAGTTCTTGACCGAAACGTGTTTCATATGTGCCTGTGTGATTAGTGTTTCCTCTTTTTAATTTTGGCTGGAAAATGTAACCTAGACTTTAAAATATACATATTTCCAGATCATGTAATGTGTGTGATGATTTCTAGAAAAGTTTAACCTGTATGTATCATTTTAGCCTCTAGCTTTTTTATTCCAAGACTTGTTGTTATCAGTTTGAGGAATGCCTGTGTTTCTAACTTCGTTTCACTTTTCTTTAATTGGTGATTTCTCCAGGTTATGAAAAATACAACACCATCCGAGCAGACCCAGCATTGTGCTTCTTGGAAAGAGTGGGGAAGCCCGATGATAAAGCAGTTGCAGCAGAGCAGAGGGCCAATGATTTTATGGATGGGTGTGTGCCTTTCAGAGTCCTGAATTTTCCATGTCTCTATCAGCATCCGCTACTCTATACAAGTGATGCTTGGTTTAAAACAATGTAGTAGTAATAGAACCGGAGCAGCTTATAGGCTAAAAAGAGATGTTGTTACTCAAGTAAATTAGCACTTTCCTCTGGCCAACCAAGAAAGTAGACCTGCTCCACACTCATTCTTTTTTGAGGAGTCCCTTGATTTTTTTGTTTTTTCCATTCTTTCATTTTTTTTTTCTGCTTGTGGGTTTTTTTATTTTCTTTGGGGGGGTCATACCCAGCAAAGCTCAGGACTTCCAGCTTTGCTTAGGGGATCACATGGGAAGCCAGGAATTGAGATTGGCCAATAGATTGGCCACGTGCAAGACTGTATGCACCCTACCTTCTGTGCTATCACTGTGGCCACAACCATTTTTTTTTTTCATTGTTAATTGTCAAGACTGTTAATGCCATAAAATTGTAGGGACACAAGGGGAAAGTAGAAACAAGATTATGGTTGGAAATGAAATATTCTACATCTTATAATATTGTTTATTATAGTTACTATAAGATTGTTTTTTAAACCAAAAAAGAAGTTTATGATAAAGTTATTAATAGTACATTTAAAATTGAACATGGGAGCTGGAAGTATAGAACAGGGGTTGAAGTGCTTGTCTTGCCTGTAGCTGATCCTGACTCAATCCCCAGTACCACATAAAGTTCTCCAGACACCACCAGGAGTGAGCCTTGAGCACAGACAGGTGTGTGTACGTACACACACACACACACACACACACAGGATTAGAAGTTAGAACTATCAGATTTCTTCATGAAACTGTGTTCATATTATGGCCTGGGCCCCTCTGACTTAGTTTGACCTTTGTAACATACCAAAATGTCCTTCACAAATTTCTGCTTGTCCTATTGAGAATTTTTAAGTCCAGTACAATTAATTTTGGCATTTGTTGCTACTTTAACAGGGATGTGGAAGATCCAGAATACAAACCTGCCCCAGCTCTCTTTAAAGATGACATAGAGGTATGCATTGGATCTTATTTTGAAATCACCCATTCTTGCTATCCTATGATTTCTTTTGTTTGCTTTCTTTGCAATTTTTTCCCTTATGGTGTTTATTATATACAATTCTCCTGTTGCTGAGCTCACTACTCTGAGTTAACAGATACCACGAATATTCATTCTGAATTTGCCTGATCTCCCCTTTCTAGGTAAAATGAAGGCTAGTTTGGGCATATGGATGAACTAGGGCTTGCCCACATGTTACATTACTAGAAAATTTAAGAAACACAGAATTTCCTTAGCTAAGTGAGAACTAGATACTAAAGGTACACAGTCAAATATTAAATGCCTCTTTTTTTTGTTTGTTTTAATTTAATTTTATTTTATTTTTAATTTAAATTGTATTGAATCACCATGTGGAGGGTTACATAGTCTCAGGATTATGTCAGTTATACAATACTCAAACACCCTTCCCTTCACCCGTGCCCATATTCCATCACCAACCACCCCATTATACCTCCCGCCCCCTCCCGCCCCCCCAGTCCCCGCCCTTGTAAAGTGATAAGTTTCACTTCATTTACGCTTTATCTTGGTTACAGTCCATGTTTCAACACATAACTCACTATTGTTGCTAGGGTTTCCCCCCAAAAAAGAAAAGACAGTCCCACTGTCAAGGAAGCATTTGATGGCTCTCCATTGCTGAGAATGTAGAGATGTTAAGTCCCGCTGTTTGTTACATAACTTTTCTATTTTTTTCCCCCCTCGTCCCGTGCCACCGAGTTCACACCTGTTTAGTAATCACCACGCTGCCTGACAAAGGGAAAACAAACCAAAAAAGATGGTTATTTCCCGTCATCAGCCGGCGTGGGGCTCTGGCTTAGTTGATAGTCTGGTAGAATGTCTGCAAGCAGTTTCTGGAACCAAAAGTAATACGCTGGTATCGGCCCCAGCTCGAGATTCCACCAGCGTCCCGCTGTTCCAAGTACATAATAATTTATTCCCTTGTATCCCATTCCCACGCCACCAGGTGCGTGTCAGCTTAATGGACATCATACTATGGTTAACGCCACGCCGCGTTTCTTCCCGAGAAAGAAGGATATTTCTTCTCAGCCGGCATGGGGATATGGCTTAGTTCAGTCTATAGAGATGGCTACCACTTTGGTAGCCTTCAATATTTCAGCAAAAGACTTACTATTCTTGTTAGGATTTCCCACCAAAGTCCGACCCATTAAAAAGGAACCATTTCATATTGGTGATGATTAAATGACAATAGGTTGCGCGGCCATGGCAGCGGCCTCGTGGCTTTGAATTTCTGTATAAAGTCCAGGGAAAGTACAGCCAGAAATTACACGTCGCTACAAACTTTAACCCTATTATGGTCCCCCCAAAGTCCAACCCATTACAAAGGAACCATTTCATATTGCCGATGATTAGATGACACTAGGCTGCCGCGGCCTCGCAGTTTTGGGTTTCTATATAAAGTCCAGGGAAAATTCTGCCTAAAATTCTATCGCTACAATCTTTTACCCTTCAACAAAAAACTCAGTACTGTTGTTTGGAGTTTCCCCTCAACGGTAAGCCCTGCCAAAAAGGAACATTTACACGTTGCTGACAATCAAGAGATATTAGGTTGTGTGGCTGCTATCACAGCCGCGCGGTTTTGGATTTCTATATGAAGTCCAGGGAAAATTCTTTTGGTAGTTGCATCACTCGCTGGCAGCACCTAGGCCAGTAGCTCCGAGCACACAGTTTGGAGGCATTTTGGGGGCGCCGCTCGTGTCCAAAGTGGTTCAGTTGCCTCCAGGGTCGATCTCGCGCAGGGCCGGAAAGCTAAATACCTCTTTTTTTCCCTGATGCCTTTGGTTGAATCCCTCCTCCACCTAGGTCTCGTATATATTTGTGGAACATTTGTTCTAGGTTTTTACCTGTGTTTGCAATCCAGGAGGTTTGAAATGGAAAGCTAGAGGAATTCTGAGCCAATAATTGCAAGTGCCCCTTTTTTTAGAAATTCAAAGGGGAAAAATATTGGTGAAAATAATCTGTGGAGTAAGGTTGATTGTGTTAAGAAATGAGGAATTTCTGTAGTATTTATTGCAAGATCATGATAAAGTACAAGATGATGGCTATAGATATTAAGTTTTTTTAGCTGAAATTACTCTTACAGGCCAAAGAACTTAGATAGTGATACCTAACACAAGGGCAGAGATGAGTCTTTTGCCAGTGTGTGATGGCAAAAACTGAAACTCATGTCCTTCACTGAGCTTTACATTCTGATAATCAACACAGAGCAAAACAAAACAGAAAAAAAACATATCTCAGGTTGACTTCTGGATAAAAATAATCTCTCCTCAGAACTCCCTAGCCATAAGCCTGCTTAAGAGAAGTCTTAAGATTATGCATAGTTTCGTTCTTATACTCTTAACAGATGGGCGATAAATCATTAGACTGAAAATTTTTTTTGAAAGAGGTGCAGATGATGGAGGTTTGGTTCAGTGATAAGAGTTTATGTATGATGTCCTAGATTTGATCATTAATCCATATACAAAACAGATATGAGACCACTGAGCACTTCAAGGATAGCCCTTGGACTCCTGTCACTTCCCCGCCCAAGTAGGACCACACAACTGAACCTACATGCGAACCTTGAACCCGATTGGCCGTTGCCTCTTGACCCCCTGGCCAGTGCTATACAACTTTATAAAGTTGTTGGAATTTAAAACACAACATATCAGTTTGACATTATACTAGAGTAGATTAGATAACATCTCATGAGAAAAGAAATTCAGAAAGTAGATAATGAGGAGAGTTTTGAAGTTTGGGGGAGTTTTTGGGAGTTTTTTGGGGTTTGGGTGTTTTTGTTTGGCTAGTGGACACTAAAGAAGCTGCCGGCCCTGCAAAAGCTGACTCCGGAACAGAAGCTGATACTTCACAGTAGCTGAGCAGTAGAGGACCACCAGAATCAGACACTGACTCCTGACATTCCCAGTACTTCCCCATATGCCAGTACAGCACCACAACACTGTGTGTAATCTCCAACACACCACCACTATATAGTCACAATAACACCAAAGGAGAAAAATATATATATATATATACATATTTATATATATATATTTAAAAAGCAGCAAAATTCTTTCCTCCTACAATGTTTGTTCAGCTCCTTCTTCTGACTAGCTGAGAAAAATTACTTTAGACTCCAGATCCATTTTCATATATCCAGCAAACAGTATGGGAGGCAGCATATGGGGAGCTGAGAGACAGTAAATCAATAACCAGCATAATGGAATATATAAAAAACTGTTTTAGAGACAGGACATGATAATGTCTGAACTATATCCACTAGTCTAGGAGAAAGTGGAACACATAAGGGAAAGGCCCTGTTCTTAAAAATATCAGTTTGAGAGTATTCTGACTTGATAAAAGACGTGAATTCTCAGACTCAAAAGTAAAATAAACCTTGGCAGGATAAATAAAACTAAATTCCCTCTAAAAAATGTTCTGATGGAACTGCAGATAAAACAAAGATAGAGATGATTTTGAATGCAACGGGGTGGGGGGGGCGGGAAACACATCTACAAAGGAATCAGGATTCCAACTTTAGGTCAAACTATTAGTCTTGGAATTGGAATAAAGTCACCAATTTTTTAATTTGTTCAATTTATGGTAATGTTGGGCTGCTTAATTGGTGGTGTATTGTTGACAGATTAAAAAGTTAGATACTTGGCAAAAGCAAACTGCTAAAGCTAAAAAGGAAAGATAAACAGGTAATCAGATAGTAATTGATTATCTCTTACTTGGTATAGAGAATAGAACTAAAATTAATGTTAGTGATAAAATCTTCAACATATTTACAATTAGAGGAAGGATGGAGGGGGAAAACATTGCCTAAAAATAATCATAGAAAAGAAAATGATTTTAGAAAGTAATGACTGTTCTACGTGTCAGAGGCAATGGTGAAATATGAAAGGAAAATTTAGAATAATACATTTAAACTTTCGTTTTTGCTAAATTGAATTACTAAACAAAATATTTTAAAAGATATTCTCTGTTATGAGATTTGATTTTCTTATCTAGATCTTAAACCCATTGTGATAAATTTCTGTTTTCTTTTAAAAGGATGATGTTTCCTCACCCGGAGATCTTGTTATAGCAGATGGAGGTAAAAGTGCTATTCCTTTCCTTAATTTAACTGTTATTATGAATTAACATTTTCATGAGGCCATAAGCACAATAACCTAGTGTGCTTTTACATTTGTGGTGCTCACAAGCCTCTGTCTGTCAGGGCTTGCTCCGGGCAGTATCCTGGGGATAATGAAGTGGTGGAGATCCCCGGCCCCCTGCGTGCAAAGCATATATTCTCACACACTGAGCTGTCTCTCTAGCCTTATTTCTTTAATGTTTTGATTCCTATTGGAATAATTTTAATATGAGAGAATTTTGTTCAAAGAGTTTCTTTTCAGCTTTTCATGAATTTTTACTTACCTTGCAATTTATTTAAGACAATAGTGTCGCCAGCTACTGATCATATACCTGACTTGCAACCATGGTATTTTCTGTGCAAGTGAAACTCCCTTTAGGTAGATAACATGGTGGGAGCCTAAGAGACAGAATATCAGGTAAGATGCTTGATCTGGTTCGCCCTGGCACCAAAGATGCACCCACAAGCCATGACAGAAGTGTTCTGGAGCACAGAGCCAGCAGTAAGCCTGGGCATAGCCAAGTGTGGCTCCAAAACAAAGCAAAAAAGAACCAAGGAAGCAATATATAGATGTTTTCTGCTGAGTGAATTTTTGCTCCTCTGGTAACCTGCTTACTTGGAGCTGCTCTTAAAGTCTGTTGTATTGTTTTCAGGGCTGTAATTAAAAGAAACTTTTGTGATTAAAGGATTTTCATTTCTTTTTCCACACAGTCAGTTTGTAAGGAAAATAATTTTGTTTTGTTTAGGGGCCACTCCCTGGGTGCTCACTCAGGAACTTTTTGTGGTTCTGTGTTCAAGACTGTCCCCTGGTCATTTGCTTAGGGACCATATGCAGTGCCAGGAATTAAATGTGGGATAACTACATGCAGGCAAGATCCTTAACTGGCCAGCCCTTTCTCCTGGCCCAGTAAAAAGTTATGTTTTTTGTCTTTTCTAAATGTTTATTTGTTTGTGGGTCACACCCAGAGATGCTCAGGGGTTATTCCTGGCTCTGCACTGAGAATTACTCCTGGTGGTGCTCAGGGGACCACATAGGATGCTGGGGATCAAGCCTGGGTCGGCCATGTGCAAGGCAAGCACCTTACCATCTATACTTTCTCTCCAGCCCCCCAGAAAAAAATTTTCAAGTAGGAAGGTTTTGCTCTTTATATGTTTCATTATAGTATCTGTTTAGTTTTGTTTTTGTTATTCTCAATTGACTTGAGTTTCTTTCACCTTAGATGGTCAGCTGATGGAGGGGGATAAAATTTATTGGCCTACTCAGTCAGCTTTAACCACCCGTTTAAGGCGTCTCATCACTGCTTATCAGCGAACTAATAAAAACAGACAAATCCAGCAGATACAACCTACTTTCTCAGTGCCTGCCAGTGTAATGCAGCCTCTTTATGAAGAAGCCACTCTGAATCCTAAAATGGCAGCCAAGATAGAAAGACAGCAGAGGTAAGATTACAGCACAAATTTCTAATATAAGACCTCTAAATATCACTGATAATTCTGTAGGTTGTTAGAGTGTAATTATTTCAGGTATAAGAAATACTTACGGGTAGTCAAAAATGTTATGCTTCTATACATGTATAAATACATGCTTGCACATACACATATATATACATATATATGTACATATACATATATATGTATATATATATATATATACACACACACAGATATGGTAAACCTACTAAAGGTTACTATGAATTTTGTAGTTCTTTGTCATACTTTATACTTAATTATTCTTTGCCATGTTTGTGAACTAAGATTGAAAAATGTCAAGAAATCTCAATAAATCATCAGGGTAAAATATATTTAAACTACTCATCGCATTTCTTTTATCTTTTCATTATGAAAGTATAAAATAAAAGCATTATGGAAGACAGTACTGTCTGTCCTTTATACAGAGGATGAACTTTTGAACTGAACTTGGAAGAGTCCATATTAAGAGAGGCAAGCTTCCCTAGTCCCAAAGCCGTAACTTCTTAAAAAGATAGTATACATGGAAAAGAATGAGTTTTTTTTGTTGTTTTGTTTTGTTTTGGGACCACACCCAGCCAGTAATGCTCAGGGAGCAATCTGCACTTAGGAATTACTCCTGGCAGAGCTCAGGGCACCCATATGGAATGCCTGGGATTGTACCTGAGCCCATTGCCTGCAAGGCAAATGCCCTACACGCTGTACTATTACTCCAGACCCATGGATACTAATGTTTAAGAATGTTTCCTGAGGGGGCTGCAGCGATAGCACAGCGGGTAGGGCATTTGCCTTGCACGCGGCCAACTCGGGTTCGATTCCCAGCATCCCATATGGTCCCCTGTGTACTGCCAGGAGTAATTCCTGAGCGCAGAGCCAGGAGTGACCCCTGTGCATCGCCGTGTGTAACCCAAAAAGCAAAAAAAAAAATGAATGTTTCCTGAGTCCTTGGATGTTATCTGGAAGATAAATCTCCTTTGTCTCATTTGCAGCCCATTCACTGTAACAAGATTTAATCTGAAATTTAGGTTTTTAGTTCTCTTAGAAATAAACATTCATATACTACTGCCTGTGCGAATACAGAATTCAGTTATAATTGTATAATAACACCCATCCAATATCACAGTATCAGTATTTTATTTCTCCCAATTCTATGTTGCATTTCTTCTGCTTCTGTCTTGTTGACTGGAAGGTCCAATATGGCCTTTCTCCTAAGTTTTTTGTTGCTGCCAGCTGGTAGTTCAGATTCTAAGGAGCATTCCAAGTAGCAAAATCAGAAGCCTGATTGCTGAGGTCTGTCCTCAGCATTTACAGAGTATCACTTCTGCCATTTGTTGTTGGTTAAAAAAGAAAAGAAAGAATGAATGAAAGAATTACAGGGCAAACCAAGATTTAAGGGAAAGAGAAATAGTTTGTACCTGTCACATACTTCCGTCTTTTCAGACCTGGATTTGTCTCACTAAAGTACTGGTTTTACCTTGGTTTTCAGTTACACTTGAGTACAGAGGTTTCTGGTACATTTCTCACATTGTAAATGTGTGAACAAATATTACTGTCTGATAGAAAAGAAGCATGGACGGGTCAACTCACATTTTTTATTTATTTTTTATTTTTTTATTTTTAATTACTGAATCACCATGAGGGTACAGTTACAGATTTATACATTTTTGTACTCATGTCTCCCCCATACAAAGCTCGAGAACCCATCCCTTCACCAGTGCCCATTCTCCACCACCAGTAAACCCAGCGTCCCTCCCACCCTCCCCAGTCCCGTCTCCCCCTACCCCAAACTGCCACTATGGCAGGGTATTCCCTTTCGTTCTCTCTCTCTGATTAGGTGTTGTGGTTTGCAATAAAGGTGTTGAGCGGCCATTGTGTTCAGTCTCTAGTCTACATTCGGCATGCGTCACCCCTCCCCCGCATGACCTCGGACCACATTTTACTTGGTGTTCCCTTCTCTGAGTTGCCCAGAATGAGAGACCAGCCTCCAAGCCATGGAGTCAACCTCCTAGTACTTATTTCTACTATTCTTGGGTGTTAGACTCCTAGTCTATTATTCTATAGTCCACAGATGAGTGCAATCTTTCTATGTCTGTCTCTCTCTTTCTGACTCATTTCACTTAGCATTATACTTTCCATGCTGATCCACTTATATGCAAACTTCATGACCTCCTTTTTTCTAACAGCTGCATAGTATTCCATTGTATAGATGTACCAAAGTTTCTTCAACCAGTCATCTGTTCTCGGGCACTCGGGTTTTTTCCAGATTCTGGCTATTATAAACAGTGCTGCAATGAACATATAAGTGCAGATATCATTTTGACTATACTTTTTTGCTCCTCTGGGATATATTACCAGCAGTGGTATTGCTGGGTCAAGTGGGAGCTCAACCTCTAGTTTTTTGAGAATCGTCCATATTGTTTTCCAAAAGGGCTGAACTAGTCGGCATTCCCACCAGCAGTATAGAAGGGTGCCTTTCTCCCCACATCCTCTCCAACAGTGGTTGCTTTTGTTCTTTTGGATGTGTGCTAGTCTCTGTAACTCACATTTTTTAAATGTACATACAAGGCAGCCACAGATTTAATTAATCCTTTAAAGTGTGGGGGACTTGAAATGCTTCAGACTTACTATTGTCATTATATTCATCAGTAATGAATTCTTTAGTGAAAGATATTTCATATTTCAGTGTTGCTTTTTCTTTAATCTGATTCAATACAGATGGACAAGAAGAGAAGAAGCTGACTTTTATAGAGTTGTATCAACGTTTGGCGTGGTATTTGATCCTGACAGAGGGCAATTTGATTGGACAAAATTTAGAGCTATGGCTAGACTGCATAAGAAAACTGACGCTAGTTTGGAGAAGTATTTGTATGCGTTCATGTCTATGTGTCGGAGAGTCTGTCGTCTTCCTTCCAAAGAAGGTATTTTATGTAACTTTTCCCCTTGTTTCTGACAGGAAGCAAAATTACTAAAATCAGAAATTTTATAACTCTTTTCTTCACTAATTTTTTACCAATTTTTCAGAACAGTAAATCACGATATTAATCCTACATTAAAATGAGATCTAAAGAGAATAAAGGCACATGTTGAATTTTGAGAATATAGCCAGTGTTTTTACTTAGTATGAGGTTGGTGATCAAGGGGGCAGGTGGAAAATAAAGGATAGCTTTTGGTAAAGAGGACTAACATATTTTTCACCTCCCTCTTACAGAAACTGTGCTAAAGGACTTATTTACATGAACGATCTTTACAAAAATGGAAGCCTCCAGTCAAAAGTTTTTATAAAGGATTTCAGTAGGGAAAAAGTTACTCAGGGCTTTTAGCAATAACAACCACCAAAAAATAAATAAAAATAAATACCAGCTAAGGAACTGGGATAAATATTGTCTTCAGAGCCCACAGAAATAGCTCCTGTCAGTAGAGCAGATAAAGCTATGTTTATGCAGTTATTTTTGTTATTTGTTGAAAACATCCCTGCCTACTCTGATTGCACAGTAAAATATAAATTGCATATGTATTTTAATATATGGGTGGTTTCATAAAATATATGGGTGGTTTATTAACTTGCAGTGGGTTTGGTTGGGGGTTTGGGTTAGTTTGGGTTAGTTTGCTTTTGGCTTATGGACCACACCCAGTTATGGTCAGGGCTTACTCCTGGCGCTACTCTCTGGGATCACTCCTAGCAGTGATCCCGTGTTGGGGGTTGAATCCAGATTGGCACCCTGCAAAGCAAGTACCTTACCCTCAGTATTATCTCTTTGGCCCCTTGTCTGTTTATTTTTATTTTATTTCCTATCAGGTTTTGTTGTCAGTCCACTCAACATGGTTGCCCAAATACCAGCCAGTATCAGAGTGGATTTTAATCTTACTTTAAATCTGTTGTAAAACCATACATGCATTTTAAAAAACAGATAAGGCAGAGAGAGTACTGTGTTGTGCTTTGTATTTATGATTTCCAATAGGCCTTCTTTTTATTATTCTTAATTTCCATCAGGAATATAAGTTACATCAGTAAATTTTTCACTTTTGATTCTAGGGCAGTTGTGGGGTAGAGGGGTGTTTGGGCCACACCCAACAGTGCTCAGAGCTTTTTCTGGCTCTATGCTCAGGAATCATTTCTGGGGACCACATGTGATGCCAGGGACCAAACCAAGACCAATCTCATGCAAGGCAATCACTTTACCGTCTATACTATCTCTCCTACCTCTTTGGTTCTGGTTTTAAAAGGGAAAGGACTGATTACTAATACTGGTCAACAGATGCTGTTTCCTTGTTGGAAAGTTTCCCAAACTTCTCCAGTTATAATCCCCTTAATGCCTCAATAATTGTCTTTCACCTAAAGCCAGAAAGTCTGCTCAATGCCCTGGAGGTCTAATAAGTTCTGTTTATCATCTGTTCATCTATCCCATTGGTTTTTTGACCTTTATCTGACCATGGTACCCTTCTAACCTTGTTTCCTTCCTCTGACCCCCGCCCCGCCTCATGCCACCATAGTGTCACACCATGGCCCCTGATTTCCACAATTTTCACCTCCTGTGGCATCTTTGGAATATTGTGGGGGCCCACTAGGGAGTCATATAGTTGTGTTACAAACATTGATCTAAATAACCTAATAAGTGTGACCTAACAATCTTGGTAATTTTTTGAAAATGTAGCAAATTAAAAGGACTAAAACTAACCACATTTACATACCAGTGGGATGTGTATGGTTACCGGGCCCCATACCTTGGAAGTGGAATGGAATTGTTTCTTCTCCTACATGGTCCTTTTTTTCTTGGTTTTTGGGACAAACCCAGTGATGTTCAGGGGTAACCCTTGATTCTGCACCCAGGTATTACTCCTCGCGATGTGCAGGGAACTGTATGTGGTGACAAGGATTAAACCCAATCAGCTGCATGTAAGGCAAGCACCCTGCCCACTGTACTATCTCTCCAGCTCCACAGTTTTCATTATTTGCAGCTAATGTTTGATTACTCTCAATTAGAAAGCGTCCCATTTTGGTGGTCTGGGGACTGCCCTCAGGGTTCACTCCTGGCAGGGCTCAGGGGACCATATGACATGCCAGGGATCGAACCCAGGTTGGCTGCAGGCAAGGCAAGCACCCAACCCATTATTGTTCTCCTTTAAGTTTTTATTTTGAACTACTTTTATGCTTTTGGAAAAGTTGCAAAATACAGGGAGTTTCCATATAACTTCTCTCTGCCTCACATAAAGTTAACGTTTTCCATAGCCACATTATTGTATAATTATCAGATCAGGAAATTAATATGTGCGTAATGCTTTAAACTATCTGTTTCAATCTTATCAGTTTTTCCATTGATCTTTTTTGTTCCAGCATTCCACATTGTATTTATCTTCCTTTTTCCTTAGCCTCCTGTTAACAGTCTGTGAGTGCTCCTTAAAATTTTTCTTGTCATGAAAGATAACCTTGAAACTAATGATCAGCGATGTTGCCATGAATCTCAGTTTGTACAGAGTTTGCATTTCCCATGACTGGATTGAGGTTATATATTTTTACAGGAGTACTGCAGAATGATGAGTCTTTCTAAAGCATAAGATCTTGGTGTTTATTAGGCCAATGTGTCATTACTGTTGATGTTGCCTCTTATTGCATGGTTTAAGTAGGTGAAGCTGTTTTGTTTTTTGTTTTTTTGTTTTTTGTTTTTCAGTATAAAATTATCCTCTCCTGCAGTTAACAATTATCTTGAAATATGCTTTTTGTCCTAAAACTTTTTAACCTTTTGACTGTTGACCATGACAGTTTTTACTATAAATTTGTACTACAAGTAAAAACTATTCCCTCCCTCATCTGCTTAATCAGTTATTCCTGTCAGTTTCAGCTTACAGTTGTTTATTTTATTCTACATCTTAGAACCCAATGCTATCACTTATTGTGATTCTCATTTTGTTCCAAAGTTAACAATTAGACTCTCCTTTAGGTGGCTCCTGTGTTAGTTCCAGTTTTAATTCCCTCTCTGTTTTAGGACTTCTCATTTCAGGCATCTCTCCTCATAAAGTAATGCCCTCAAGCTAGGAGCTCTGACCAGTATTTGACACTTGTCCCTTCTGAGTACACTGTAGTTCCCTAGTTACCTTGGTACGAGTAGAGAGGAATGGGCTTATGTTTATGGATAATATTTAGTAGCTTTAATCCTTTAATATACAGCTTAGTAAAGACACAGGATGTAGAGAATTTCTTGAAAGTAAATTCTTGGCAATATGAACATTACAAAATTTTCTATTATTTTCCAAAAAGCCATTGTTATATAGTTTGATTTTTTTTTTTATTTTTCAAACCTTTTACATATGCCTCCTTGTTTAGTAATATTAAAAAGAAATTCTAGAAACTGTATGCTTATATTTAGTAAAAGTATTATAGAAATTGCATTATTTGTTTTAAATATATAGTGACAATAGTTCTGAGGTTAACATTTTTTGTTCTTGCCCCAATGTAGAATTGGTAGATCCGAATATTTTAATCCAGCCAATCACAGAAGAACGGGCGTCTAGGACTTTGTATCGTATTGAACTTCTAAGAAAAGTACGGGAACAGGCCCTCAGACATCCACAGTTGTTTGAACGCTTAAAGCTTTGCCATCCAAATCCAGATTTACCCGTTTGGTGGGAATGTGGCCCTCATGACAGGGACTTGCTCATTGGAGCTGCTAAGCATGGGGTAAGCCGGACAGACTACCACATCCTCCGTGACCCTGAACTCTCATTTATGGCAGCTCAGAGGAACTACAGTCAAAGTAAGATGGCTCACTCAAGGACTCCTACCCCACTTTTACAGCAATATCAAGTAGCACTTTCTGCTTCTCCCCTTACCTCTCTGCCTAGGCTCCTTGATGCTAAAGGTATTCTAGAGGACATGAAAGTTAAGAGTGAAAACCTTAAGGAGGAGCCTCCATCTTCTGAAGAAGAATCTATGTCTTCTGAGGAAACCAGGACATTAATAAAGTCCGAGCCTGTGAGTCCAAAGAATGGCGTTTTACCACAGGCTACTGGCGACCAGAAATCTGGGGGAAAGGGCGACACAGACAGGCGCATGGTGGCAGCCAGAACAGAACCCCTGACTCCAAACCCAGGGTCTAAGAAGCAGCAAGTCCACAAAAGAGGATCAGAATCGAGTTCAGATTCGGATTCGGATTCTGAGAGATCATCCTGTTCTTCCAGATCGTCATCATCTTCGTCTTCATCCTCCTCTTGTTCTCACTCTCGGTCAGGCTCCAGTTCTTCTTCATCCTCCTCCTGTTCTTCAGCTTCGTCTTCATCCTCGTCCTCCTCCTCCTCTTCCTCCTCCTCATCTTCATCTTCATCCGAAGAAAGTGACAGTGAAGAAGAGGAAGTCCAAAAGCGAGGTATATGCTTCAAGTATATTTGCTACTTTGCAGACACTGTTGCAAGCAGAGAATGGAAACAATAGATTCAGAGACTTAAGCATGTTTAAAAATATATATCTACAAGTTTTCCCTAGAGAAGCACTGTTTAATAGCAAGCTTGAATTATGGTCTGCAGTCCATGTTTAGTATTCCAAGTTAGAAAATAGAGATTTTGCATAATTTTATTCCTTTGTGATTGCCTTATAGTCAGAATTTTATTTTTTTTATGGAACAGCTTTGTCAGTGAACAGATGTCTGGATTCTGTAATAGCCACAAAGACTCTTCAGTTAAAAAGTCAGATCTACATGTTCTCGTAGGCTCTGCGTGGCAGGTCCCTACTCAAATGACAGGAAGCATATATAGTTTGTCAGTCAAGTAGTGGTAGATGGGTCCTCTGCTATGGATATCCTTGTGGTAGTCCAAAAGGTCAAGTGAAAGAAAATAATTGGCATCAGATAGACACAGGAGTCATCCTGACTTTAGTGTCTGGAAACCACCAGGAGCCAGCATCTATCCCAGAGACATCACTTTCAGAGCAAGCATAGGGTCATGCCCAGTTATAAGTGTCATCCTCATCAAGCTGTATTATATCCCAGTTATCCCCGTCAGGTACTGGTGGTCTTCCCTGTTCAGATTGCAGTCTCAGCCATTTTATTTCCAGGGAAACAAACTCAAGAATTAACTGACGGTCAAGTATACAGAGAGGAATGTTTGCTTAACTCTTTGACCTTAGAGTCCTTAATATACCATGGTTTTAGTTTTTATGCTCATTTTTTAAATAATGGATACTTTTTTGTATTCTAGGTGAATTGTAAAGATTTGAAATTGTTAAAAATAGACCTTTAAAATTTTAAAGCAATTTGTAGAACTGTTTTATTCAGTCTTTCTTTATACTGTTATTGTTCTTAGCAGAAGGTACCCCTCATATGAAAGCTTATGATGAAGAAAGTGTCGCATCTCTGAGCACAACACAGGATGAGACCCAGGACAGTTTTCAGATGAACAATGGGACACCAGAGTCAGCTTATATCTTACAAGGTGGATATATGCTGGCAGCTTCATATTGGCCAAAGGTAAATGAATTAACTGAGTTAAGCCAGTTTTGAATTTCATCTGATAATCACTTTTTTAACAAAGAAAATCATGTTTCACTTGTCATTTTAATAACAGATATTATGTAGAAAAACAGGTCACTGTAAAATGTAGGATAATATCTTGATATTATCAAAAATATCCATTATTACTGAAGTAAGTTGACTACCTAGCTGTGCTTATTTCTCAATATATGACCTCAGAATATTTAGAATAAAGCATTATGTTTACTTAAAAGCTAATAAGCAAGTGCTTCTTTATAAACTAAGGACCAGGAATGTAGTTAATTGTAGAGCATTTTCCTTGCATATGTGAGGCCTTGGGTTTGATCCCTGGCACTGGAAAATAAAGAGAAAAAAAGAAATTTCTGTAGCCAGTTGTAATGTAGAAAAAAAAAATTAAGTACATGTACATGTAAAAGTTAATATAGATTAATACAGTTCTTCCAAAGTAAAAATAGATTGATACCAAAGGACTTAGCATTTAGAAGTGAGATTGGGTAATGGGGGAGGTCCTCAACTCTCTCTCTATTCCTAAGTTGTCTTAATTTTTTTTTTTTAATACTGGTCACTCCAGGCAGTACTTGGGCCCACTGGGAGCCTGGTGGTGGTAGGTGGGGAGGAGGCATGTAAGATAGCTCTTCCTGAGTTATCTTCCTGGCCCTAGTTTGAATTTTTTTAATAAAACTTCTATATTTATAAAAACAGAATATAGTGGAGCTGGAAAGATAGTATAGTGGGTAGGGTGCTTGCGTTGCATGCGACTGACCTGGGTTTGATCTCCAGCACCCCAGATGGCCCCCTGAGTATTGCCAGGAGTGATTCCTAAGCTCAATACCAGGTATAAACCCTGAGCACCTCCATTTTTGACCCAAAACACATAACAAAATTGCAGAAAAGTATCTTTGCAATACATTTTTTTTTCTTAATTTCATCAGTGAGTATATGTATTTGAGTAACTTCTTAAAGAACTCTTGTTCAGCAGAAGCTAGAGCCACAGAACAGCGCTTAGGATACTTGCCTTGCACAAGGCTGGCCCAGGTTCGGTCCCTGGAACCCCATATGGTTCCAGAGCCCAGCCAGGAGTGATTTCTGATACTGGTTATGGGACTGGGAGTGGGAAATTGTATGTTTGGAACTTGATCATGAGTGACTTTGTAAATCATGATACTATGAACAACTTTGTAAATCACAGTACCTCAATTTAAAATAAAAGTTTATTTTAAAGAATTCTAGTAAGTATCTGAAGGTGTGTATGCATACCAAATGCCCCTTAGTTATACCAGCATTAAATCGATCCCACCTCTGAGCCTTTTCATTCCCCAGAAGTCTAGCCTAGTTTTTTGTTTTTTTTTTTTTTTTTTCTTTTTGGGTCATACTCGGCAGTGCACAGGGGTTACTCCTGGCTCTGCACTCAGGAATTACTCCTGGCGGTGCTCAGGGGACCATATGGGATGCTGGGAATCGAACCCGGGTCGACCACATGCAAGGCAGACGCTCTACCCACTGTGCTATTGCTCCAGCCCCATAGCCTAGTTATTAAAGTAGAACTTTGATGTTACATGCTTTTCCAGGATCGGGTGATGATCAACCGGTTGGACAGTATTTGTCAAACAGTTCTGAAAGGGAAGTGGCCTTCAGCTCGAAGAAATTACGATGCCAACACAGTGGCCTCTTTCTATACCACAAAACTGCTGGACAGTCCCGGAGCAGCCACAGACTACAGCGAGCCCAGTGTCCCCACTCCTCCAGGTGCCGGTGTTAAAGAAGAGCATGACCAGTCAGCACAGATGTCAAAGGTGAAGAAGCATGTACGAGAAAAGGAGTTTACAGTGAAAATCAAAGACGTATGTTTATTTTTATTGCCCTAGGGCCTGATTGCGATTGCGGTGTGCAGCATGCTTTTCCTGCAAATGGCTGCCTGCTCTTAACTCTCACTTCCTTCACATACTTGTTTTCTGGTATTTGGACTGTTTTCTTTTTGACATCCAGGTTATTAAACTTGAACAGTCTACTAGGAGGATCACCATTAACTGTTTCCCTACCTAGACCTGAAAATAGTCCTGCTGATCAAGACGCTTTCTTAAAACAATCTGACAATTTCTAGTTGTTTGGGTTCTTTTAAATAATAGATGAATGGTATGTCAGTACACCTTCGGTTGAAACATTCAGCATGCCAGTTACATTTTATTTTTCAGTATTACTTTTGAGCTAAACTGATTAGTCGGTGACTGAAGCGTAGATTAGATTGCATCCTCTCAGCTGTCGTGTGAATAGGAGATTTGTGTCTGGAGCTGAAAGTATCACATGTACTAGTAATATTTTTTTGAAATAAATACATAACTTTGTTTAGCTCAGGAAAGTAGAGGTAGGGCCTTTATTTTCCAAAGATTTAAGAAAGAAATTTCCGTAGTTCTTACCCCCGCAAAATGATGTTTTCTTCAGTTGATTTCTGAACAAGAAGAGAACATGAATGAAGTTTCAGGACATTTTACTTCTTTTTTCCCTAAGTAAAAATTTTCTCTAGCTATCCTGCAGCCAGACTCTCGTGTTTTAATCGTGTCTTTGTCAATAATGGTGTTCATTTCGCAGGAAGGTGGCCTGAAGCTGACCTTCCAGAAGCAAGGGCTTGCCCAGAAGCGGCCGCTGGACAGTGCCGACGGCGCTGCAGGCCAGCAGCAGTACCTCACGAGGCTCCGGGAACTGCAGAGCGCGTCGGAGGCCAGCCTCTCCACCTTCCCGAAGGCCATGCCAGTATCAGGTGAAGATGCGCAGAGCAGCTGCCTTAGAACAAAACATCCCCTGTCACTTTCACATCTTTTTCTTTTGTGATTAAAAATGCTTTTTTTCCCTCCCTGTACAGGATGGTAGGGATCTCTTTTAAGTCAGTGCAGTAATTAATACTTACATTTTGGGGGATTGGGTTTTATGTTTGTTTCGTTGTTGTTGTTGTTTTGGTTGTTTTTTGTTTCCTTGGGGTTGTGGGAGCATACCCAAATGATGCTCGGCGCTCGCTCCTGGCTCTGCACTCAGGACCCACTCCTGGCAGTACTCAGAGCACGTTGCTGGGGATTGAACTCGGGTCAGCAGCGTGAAAGGCAAGCAGCACCCTGCCTGCTGTACCATCTCTGGTCCCTGCAATAAAATTTTAAATCTAAGTATTTATCGGGGGCTAGAGAGTTAAAGTTGAATGGCCGGAATGCGTGCTTTGAATATGGGAACTCCAGGTTTGGTCCTCGGCAGTGTTGCCCTGGCAGTGTCACATAGGAACGATTGCGATCGTGAGCACCACTCTATATGTCCCCTGTGCCCCAAGCGCCCTCCCCTCCCTGCGTCCCGAGCGCCCTCTCCCCCCCAGATCATTGTTGGGATTTTTTTAATGTGTGTTTTAAAGAGTAGATAGTAACTTCATGTGTGGAGTTTGAATGCTAGGAAAATGTTTTGTCAGTTTAAACATTTAAAGTTCAAGCATTTCTTTTTTTTTTTCTTTTCCTCTCTTTCTCCAAAATTAAAGCACCCATTCCAAGATAGCAGAACTGAGTAGGACCAGAGTTGGTGCTGAACTCTTCCCTTTTGTTTCTTGTTTTATCTTGCTTGTTCTCTCGCCCCTCCCCCACCTTGGATTCTAGTATGCAATCAATCAGTAATGTTTATAAATATCTCACTATTAAGTTAAGATAGTTTTTCGATTGTTCTTTTAGGTTTTTATGTTTGTGGGGTTTTGGTTTTTCATTTTTTTTTTTTAATTAAGAAGTCAAGGAAGGGGCCAGAGAGATAGGCCAATAGGTAAGGCACTTGCCTTGAATGCAGCCAACCAATAAATTACAATTTAGTTATTTCCTAGAGTGAATTAAGGTACCTTTGCAGTTAAGATATGAAAACAGCCAGCAATCTTGATTTAGTTACACAGCCAGCCAAAGGGCAAAGGAAAATTAAGGGATCCATAGGACTTATTTTAAAAGTTCTCCTTAAAAGCTGGAGTCATAGTACAGCGGTCAGGGTGCTTGCCGTGCATGCAGCCAACTTGCATCATACCCTTGGCACACCTGGTACCCCAAGCAACACCAGTAGTGATCCCTGAATGCGGAGCCGGAAGTAAGCTCTGAGCACCTCTGGGTATGACCTGTCCTCCCCCACCAAAAACTGTTTTCCATAAAAGATGTGTTTCTGGGGGCTGGAGCGATAGCACAGCAGGTTGGGCGTTTGCCTTGCATGCGGCCAACCCGGGTTCTAATCCCAGCATCCCATATGATCCCCTGGGCACCACCGGGGTAATTCCTGTGTGCAGAGCCAGGAGTAACCCCTGTGCATCGCCAGGTGTGACCCAAAAACCAAAAAAAAAAAAAGTGTTTCTTACTATCAACTGCTATTTTAAAGAAGCATCAAGGGTGCCAGAGGTTACTGGGTTAGCCCTGTGCGAGGGCAAGCACCTTACCCGTTATACTATCTCCCCGGCCTAATATTTTCCTTGAGCAAGGGGGTTCACGATTACTTGCTCTTTGAAGACAGTAACTGAGTTTTACTCTTCTTTAAACCATCATACTATCTTATGTATAGTTATTTGATGAATATGTGTATGAAAATGTTAAAGGCATGGAACTGTTTCATACTTTTATCAATATTTTTATTGAGTGCATACTGAAATAAGGAATGAGAAAGTTTAATTTGGCAAGTAAATAGTGTAATCTTTTTTTTAAAAAAAGTAATGCCTAAAGGGTGCGTTTATTACAGGAATGGAGTCTAGAAAATTTTAAAAATTAGATATTAAAAAGAGGACCACAATTAAGACCAATGTTTCAAAGTTTTGAGAGTTAAAAAAAGATCCAAAAGTCAACCTAATTTAATATTTTGACACAAGAAGTAAAGGTCAATCAAGCTTTTTTTAGAAACAAAGTAGGGATTAATGGGTTCAAAGCAAGGAGACAAGTTTTTTTCTCACACCTGTGAGGAGAAAGTCATACTTCTTTCTCTACAGGGGGATGTAAGAGATGTCTGAATATTGGGGAATGACAGGGGGCAGAGTGGACAGGAACCCAGAGGGTGACATAGTAAGACCGAAAATCCAGCCTGGACACTTGCCTCATGTTGAACAGTCCTGGCAGCTCTGCTTTTTTGTGCCTGGCAGGTCTTGGGTGGTCACCATAGCTAAATGTGTGACTGTGACAGCCAGGTGGGGGTGTGTAACACGTGGTCCATTACGAAAGCAGTCAGACAAGGGAAGGGGGAAACAGGAGACAAGTCAAAGGTGGAAGAGGGGCGGGCCAGTAGCATAGCACTTGTGAGACCCTCAGCCTTCTCTGGGGACTCACACCCAGTCGAGAGAAGCCTGATGTGATGGATAGTCACCAGCTCCATCAGGGTAAACAAAAATCAGGAACCTGAGGGTTTTTTCCCTTGACTTGGAGTCTTAACTGCTCCCTTTTTATCTTGTGTTTCTTTTTCATAATTTCTCCTCAACATCTGTCCTTGTAATTTCAGTCATTTGCATTAATTATAGATTAAGCATTTATTTCTGAAAGAAAAAATAGAAGTACCTGCCTTGCATGCAGCTGACCCAGGCTTGATCTCTGGCACCATATAAGGGTCCACAGAGACCTTCCGGGTGTCACCCAGAAACAGCACCAAAGTGGAAGAGGCCTAGGTGACAGTTTTCCAAGATTTTAAATGAGAAGCAGCAGTGTTTCTGGATTGCTTGCAGTGTGGTATGCAAATAAGAACTGACACCGTGTGTGTGTGTGTGTGTGTGTGTGTGTGTGTGTGTGTGTGTGTGTGTAGAGAGAGAATATAATATATAATTTAAAAACTGTTATGCTTTTTTTTTTATTTGATTAGGTTCTTCCGTTCAATCAACCCTTGGTGCCAATGGAGTTATATTAGACAACCAGCCTATAGTCAAAAAACGACGGGGAAGGAGGAAGAATGTGGAAGGTGTTGACCTCCTCTTTTTTAACAGAAATAAACCGCCTAATCATGTAAGTAATGCAGTGCTTAGAAACTGCTGGTCCTGTGGCCAGAGAGATAGCCTAGGGACCAGTGGCACCTTCCTTGTATGCACGAAGACCCAAAGTTTGGTGCTTTTGAGCACCAAATGATCACAAGTCCCACCAGATGCGCAGTGGCTCCTCCCCCGTACTCCTGGGCCCAAGCTGCTCCTTATCTTCTTGGCTTGGCATTGAATCACCTGCCCCATCAGCTCAGTATTGCCAGGAATTAGCCCCTGGGCTTCTGAATACTGCTTGGGAGTCCTAGAAAAAATTGATTCACAGCTCTGGGGACTGGAAGATACCCCAAATGACTTTTGCACATGCTTTGCAAGTGGGAGGCTCAGGTTCAACCCTCAACACTACATGGTCCCCTGTGCACAGCTGGGTGTGGCAAAAAAAAAAAAAAAGGCAACGACTGATCCTCGGGTACAAAATTCAGTCCTAGTAAATGTACATTTTCTCTCTGTGAATGTTTGAATAGTAATAATAATTAGGAAATTTTAAGAATACTGCATGGTTTTAGATTATTACATCTTCACTGTATCACTGTCATCCCGCTGATCAACAATTTGCTCATATGGGCCCAGTAACGTCTTCATACATCCTAGCCCTGAGATTTTAGCAGCCTCTTTTCACTTGTCCTTCCCAACAGTGCCGTATTACATCTTAGTAGAATCTAATACTAGCCAAGATCCATGAAAAAAAATTATTTGATTTAACAGAATTTTTAACAGTTCATTGGATCAAAACATAAATAACAAAGTACGGGATTAAAAAAAATTGTTGGGGCTGGAGAGATAGCACAGCGGGTAGGGTGTTTGCCTTGCACGCGGCCAACCCGGGTTCAAATCCCAGCATCCCATATGGTCCCCTGAGCACCGCCAGGGGTAATTCCTGAGTGCAGAGCCAGGAGTAACCCCTGTGCATCGCCGGGTGTGACCCAAAAAAAAGCAAAAAAAAAAAAATTGTTGTTGTTTTTCTACAGGTTGCTTTAGGCTTAACCACCTCACAGATATCTGCAGGGATCAATCCAGCACTATCCTATACTCAGTCTCAAGGAATTCCTGATGCCGAAAGTCCCGTTCCAGTTATTAATCTTAAAGATGGCACAAGACTTGCAGGTGATGATGCACCGAAGAGAAAAGAATTGGAAAAATGGCTTAAGGAGCACCCAGGTTATGTGGAAGATTTAGGAGCTTTTATTCCCGTAAGTGATATCTTATAAATATTAGGATATTCACGGCTCATGAAACCTAGAGTGATGCAACATAAATTCTCATTCATATAAGCTAAATATCTGTTCTGCCCAAGATCTAGAAAAGTTAGCAGGAAAAAAAAATCATTGCAGTGTTTCACAGGATACAGGAGTCATATTTCATTTTCTCATTCTTCATTCAGTAAATTTTAACAATAAAACTCTCCTTCAGTATACAGAGTGTTAGAACCACTGAAGGTTGTAAAGATATAACACTTTAATTCCTTTCCTCATTTCTACTCCTTTACAATAGCTGTAATAATCATAGAAAAACACTGATAGACTTTGCTATTTTACAAAGAAACTGAAACACTGATTTTTGTTTTTTTTGTAGTTAAATAATCTAAGGCCACGTTGTTTAAATTCTATGTGTGGGGTGTGGGATATTGGGGACATACCAGGTGGTGCTCTGTGCTCACTCTTTTTTTTTTTTAAGGACTCTTGTCTTTTTTTGCATTTTGGGTCACACCCGGCGATGCACAGGGGTCACTCCTGGCTCTGCACTGAGGAATTACCCCTGGTGGTGCTTAGGGGACCATATGGGATGCTAGTAATCGAACCCGGATCATCCAAGTACAAGGCAAACGCCCTACCCGCTTTGCTATTACTCCAGCCCCCTGTGCTCACTCTTGACTCTGCTCAGAGGTCAATCCTCAGTGTGCCAGAAATCAGACCTATTCTGGCCACATGCAAAGCAAGCTCCTTAACTCCTGTGTTATCCCTCTGGCTCCTAAAGTCTTAAATTCTTGTCCAATCTACTACTCTTAAGCTCTTCTTCATATTATAGAACTTCAATTTCTATGTCTTTTTAGATGTACAGTGAACTTTATTAGAAATGAGAATTAGGCTGGAGAGAAATTACAGCAGTTAAAACACTTAACACTCTGCCTCAGTTTCATCCCTCACATTGCGTATGGGCCCCCAAGCCCCTCCAGGAGGGAGCCCTGAACACAGAGCCAAGAGTAAGCGCTGAACACTGCCTGATGCGGCTCAAAACCCCACTCCCTCACCACAACCCCCAAAGGAGAATTACTACATTTCACTTACCTTCTCATCATGCTCTTAAATGTTTATTTCTTTTCTTTTGCTTTGGCTTTTTTTGGGGGTGGGGCAAGGGGCCAGGTTGTTTGTGGAGCAACAGGCAGCGGTGCTCAGAGATTGCTCCTGGAGATCTCGGGATCATATTGGGTTCCAGGAATCAAACCTGGGTCAGCCACATGCAAGGCAAGCCCCTTACCCACTTGACTGTCTCTCCAGTCCTCATTCATTGTTTCATGGGCATATAGCTTTTTTTACTCATAGAAGTCCATTATTTTGTTTTTAAATATTTTTCTATCCTTGACATATAAAATATTGTGTCAGTCTTCTTGATATTTCTGTGGACTTCATATTGTAAAAGAGTTATGGCATAACTGCTATGCCAGCATTTCTCAGCCTGCAGGCAAATGGCCTCATTAGCCCCCAGGATATTCCAAAGGGGTCACAGGTAAAAATTATTTAAATGGGAGATCATGGCATGAAACTTAGAGGCCAAGCAGTAGGACAAGGGGGACACAGGTTGACAAAAAGATTAAAACAAGAGTGTGGTTGAAAAAAAAGGTAAAAGCACTCTGCTGTAGGGGCGGGTGAGATGGTACAGTGAGCAGGGCCTTACATACCAGACCGTTGGCTTCCAAGGCAGGTCCTCTAAGCCAATGTGTTATTTGTCCAGGCCCTCCCACCCCACCCCCGCTGCCTCTTTAAATTTTATTTAAATTCTTAGCCTCAACCCCAAGGGTTCAAACACTACTCTGAAAAGACATTTCCTCCTATGTTCATTGAAGCGCTTTTTACAATAGCCCAAATCTGGAAATACCCCAAGTGTCAAAGAGGAGATGACTGAATAAAGAAATAGTGTATATACACAATGCAATATAATCATACAATTTGCCACTATCAGGGATAGATTTAGAGAGTCTCATGCTGAGTGAATTAGTCAGAAGGAAAGGAACATACACAGAATGATCTCCTGTCTATGGGATATAAAGAAACATAGTGAGGAAATAGTGTTCTGTGACCAAAGGCAGCAGAACACAAGAACTGATCTCTAGAACTAAGCTTACCAAGGGCAGGGTGTATCGGGATGGACAGGATGGGACCCTGGGAGAGTAGAGGGAAGTGAGTATGCTGGAGGAGGGAGAAGTAGTAGAACATCATATACAGGAAACCCTGTCATTTGCAGAATTAAGAACCACCGTGCCTAAAATGGTTCAATTATATAAAATTAGTCCAAGCCTAATTTTCAAATGCAGAAATGAGCTAGTATATTCAGGCTTCTAGAACTTACACTTTTCCTGTGGTGGTAATGGTAATTTTGGTGGGTGGAGGCCCACACCTAACAGTTCTCAGAGCTTCCTCCTGATTCCTTGGCAGGGTCCCAGAATCCATGTGGGGTGCCAGGGATTAAGCCCAGGTCAGCCACATGCTAAGCAAGTGCTCTAACCAGTGTACTATCACTCCCGTAACACTCCAGCCTCAAAAGTAGTATTTTCTATCAAAATTAAATCTTCCTTTCTTCTGTAGTTGTCGGATTGGGTTATTAGTTTGAGCCCTTTATTTTTTTAACTGATGTAAACCTCTATTGATATGAATTTACTCTTTAGTACTGTTTCTGTTGTGTCTGATAGTTTATTTCATTATTTTCATTTGTTGAGCATAATCTTTTTGTTTCTTTTATTTCATCCTTAAGCCAGTGTTATTTAGCAGTCAGTAGGTTGATTGGTTTCAAATTAATAGAGTTTTCCCCAATCTTTTCTTATGCCTAATTCCATTCCTACTTTCCTGGCATTATGGTAGGTGAAGGCGCTTGTTATGGTTGCTATTTTTGTCACTGAATGGGTATTATATATATCTCTTAGATTGGATACTTAAATTGAACTCTATTGTACAGTTTTCTGAAGAATGTTCCATGTGCACTGGTAAAGAATGTATGGTCAGGGGCTGGATAGCACAGCAGGTAGGGTGTTTGCCTTGCATGCAGCCGACCCGGGTTCGATTCCCAGCATCCCATATGGTCCCCTGAGCACCGCCAGGAGTAATTCCTGAGTGCAGAGCCAGAAGTAACCCCTGTGCATCACCAGGTGTGATTCGAAAAGCAAAAAAAAAAATAAAAATAAAATAGTATGGTCAGATTATTGTGAATGGGGAACCCTGTATATGTTGGTCAATCCCAGTTCTTCCATGTCCTCATTTTGAAGGTCCTATTTCCATATTGTTAAGATACTGTGTTTTGTTGGTCATTCAGTGGTGAGAGTTCAGTCTCCCACTGCTGCTGTGTTTTCATCAGCGTGCTGTTTTAGGTTGTTAGCAGTAACTTATAGCTTTACTGCCCCGTCATATATGTGCCTCCTGCATATATCCTATCATAAGAGTTACATCCACTTGCCCTATTGATCCCTTAACCTTTAAATAATGTTCATCCTGTCTTATTGCTTTCTTTAGCTTGAATGCTATTTGTTTTGATACAAGTGTAGCTGTCCCTGCTTTTATTTGCTTATATTATGCCTCCCAGTGTGGGTGGCAGCCCTGGAACAGCCCGGCCTGGAGCAGTCAAGCCTGGGAGCATGCAGAGCTGGAGCGGTCAGTTACCCCCGCTATGCCAAGGACCCCCAGCTGCAGGCCCTGTTGCCTTTCCCGAAGAATTCTCCTGCCAGGGATTTGGAGAGCATCTTGGAAACCGCTGGGGAGACTCAGAATCTCATCCAGCAGACTGAATTATTTTAGTACTCAGCAAATGGTGGATATATTCCCTAGTCTCTCCACGAATGTGTCATTGGGAGAGTCTTAGAGACAGGTGGATTGTGAGACTGGTGGCTGCATTATTTGGGTGTTGTCATTTAGACTTTGGGGTCTCTGCCTTGATATCCTGTCTATTTGTGGAGGGTGGTGATGGGAGGTTTGGGAACCTATGCTGCCGCCCAATATCTCTCTGCCATAGATAATCTGAGGAAATTCTCGCTCGGTCTCTATTCTAGACTCTCATCTCAGGAATAGGATAGAGGTTGGCTCGTGTTCTCACACTGTAAATTACCTCTGCCACTTTTGCTCTATTAAGACTCCTTTTTTTCCTCATTAATCTCATATTTTCAGAAAGACCCTTTCTTTTTCTCCTTTGTAATACCAACATCAGTGATCAGCCAGTTGGTTTAGAAGTTTAAGTACAAATAAAGAAAATCTACGTGTTTGCCTTTGAAAAAAGCTATCTGCCCTTAACATTCCAGATATAAAAAGAGTTCACTATGTTCAGCATTGTGGAATAAAGTGTGAAGAGGCAAGTGAGAATAGAATTGTAAGGCATACTCATAAAGCAGTGAGTAGTCTGACATGCCAGAATTATGTAGAGAGATGAACGGGATAACACTAACTATATTGAAAACGTAAATTGGCATCAGGCTGTGATGGGACTGGAGAGTTAGAGCTTTGATCTCTTAGATTGTTCTCATTGGTTCAGAATGGCTACGAACATCGTGCTAACAGTTGTAGAGGTATGCAGCATGATTTAGGGAAAGGAATTTTTACTGCCACTTGCCAGCTCTGTGACCTCAAGAAAGTTGACCCGCCGAGCCTTGTTTTATTTGTGAAACAGTATCTTATATGGCGAGTGAGGTAGCTCAGAGGTCAGGGGTGTGTGGATGCTGGACATAAAAGTTGATACCTCAGCACCACATGGTGTTCCCCTCCTGCGCCCCACAGGCTGTCGCCCTGGTGGTCCTGGGCATCCTTGTGTCCTGGCATTGAATGTCCAGCCTGCTTGGCTGAGTTCCACCAAGGTGTCTTGAGCACTGCCTGGGAGGACACCCCCATCCCTCCTCCCCAAAATATTAAGTAAAATAATTTAAAAGAATAACATCGTAAAGAGTATAGAAGGGCTATTAAATGAAAAGGAAAGAAGAACCATGAGCACAACTGTCACAGCTGTAGATTGTCTCACAACACAGATTATCTGATGTTTCGGGTGAAATTTATCAGGAAAAAAGAAGTGAAGAAATGTACATTGTAGAGAAACTACTCAAGCATTATGGGTAACACTTCAGGTAACGTTCTTGGGATACCGTTGTCTTTGATAGTATTTGAGGAAAGAACTGTGTCATGCTCATTTCATATCCTTTGGTAAAGCATTATTCCTTACTAGGGCGATAGTGGGAAATTATCACTCTGGGCAGGAACTGAGTGCTGAAAGGAGATAAAGGGATATACATGATAACCTTTCAGTACCTGTACTGCAAACCATAATGCTGAGAAGGAGGGAGAAGTGAGTGAAGGAAAGAGGGAGGAGAGAGGAGAGAGGCCAGGGGGAGGGCGTACTGTAGGGAAATTGGGGACATGGGTGGTGGGAAATGTGCACTGGTGAAGAAGCAAGTTGTAGGAGCATTGTATAACTGAAGCTCAATCATAAGCAACTTTGTAATTATCTATCTCATGATGATTCAATAAAATTTTTTTAAATAATAGTAAGGCAGGCCGGGGCTGGAGCGATAGCACAGCGGGTAGGGCGTTTGCTTTGCACGTGGCCGGCCCGGGTTCGATTCCCAGCATCCCATATGGTCCCCTGAGCACCGCCAGTAATAATTCCTGAGTGAAGAGCCAGGAGTAACCCCTGTGCATCACTGGGTGTGACCCAAAAAGCAAAATAATAATAATAATAAGGCAGGGAGAGATGGGGTGGGGGGAATTACTCCTTTACATGCTTGCCTTACACATAGCTGACCTGCGTCTGATTCCTGGCGCACAATATGCTCCCCAGAACCCACCAAGATCTCTGAATACAGAACCAGGAGTAAGCCCTGAGCACAGCCAAATATAGCCACACACCCTCCTTCCACCCCATTCCCCACCCAAAAAATTTCTTGGGCCAGAGCAGTAGTACCAGGGTATATAGTACAAGTGGTCAGCCAAGCCTTGCCAGGGGTGATCCCGGCAGTAAGCTCTGAACATTCCCAAGAATGGCCTAAAAACCAAAATCTAAAAACTGCAATTGTTTTTATAGAATAATTTTGATCATTATGATCACACTATCACTGTATCATTGTCATCCCATTGTTGATTTACTCAAGCGGGCACCAGTAATGTCTCTATTACACTCAGCCCTGAGATTTTAGCACCCTTTCCTTACTGTCTTTCCCAAAGATTGGAGTCTCTTTCAGGGTCAGGGGAATGATGGTTATGATGGTCTTAAGTAATGGTTTTAATATATTAGTTGTTGAAGAAAAGAAGATCTTGTAATATTTACTAAAGTTATGTATTTTTTATTT
The DNA here is from genome assembly GCF_027595985.1 of Sorex araneus. Taxonomy (NCBI): domain Eukaryota; kingdom Metazoa; phylum Chordata; class Mammalia; order Eulipotyphla; family Soricidae; genus Sorex; species Sorex araneus. The sequence continues at coordinate 26,519,592 of NC_073309.1, read as the reverse complement.
AAATGTTTTGCATCTAAATATTTAAAATGTAACTAGAGTGTACAATTTTCAATAGTCTTGTCTCCATATAATACATATTTTATATATTAAAGATAAAAGACTATAGTATTTACAAAATAAAGATAGTAGTAATATTATATTTTTTATTATCATAGGATTAAATTGCTTGGAGCAACTCATTCGTACTATTTGTACTGATAAAGATTTTAAAGCTATTTCTTTGTCTATATATTTCAGAGAGTGCAGCTCCACGAAGGGAGACCCAAACAGAAAAGACACCGTTGCAGAAACCCCAATAAACTAGATGTCAACAGTCTCACAGGAGAAGAACGTGTCCAGCTGATCAATAGAAGAAATGCCAGAAAGGTATTTATATACACATTAATCTCTTTATATATGTGTGTTTAAATATTTATTTATTTGTATATGTTTTATATTTTTTAAGTGTATTTATATGTATGTTAGTCTTGAACATCTTTAGATCTTAACTTAATCTTTAGATCTCCAAAGAGGTCTTCATTCAGTAATTGTAAAGATCTTGATTTATTTTTTTCCCTTGTCCCTTACTATTTTTTTCTTTTAATTGTGAAAGACACTCCTTGTGGTGCTGGGAGGGCGGGAGCCCGGCAGGGGCACGAGGCATGTGGTACCAGGGCCTCCAGGAGTCGCCAGAAGTCTCCGTTTTCTGTTGTGAGCCCAGGGATCACGCAGCCGCAGCGTCCCTGGGGTCCCTCGCAGCATTTGGGGCTGTGCTAGAAATGAACCTGAGGCCTCGAGTGTCATGTTCTGTGAAAATGAAAATATTGCATAAGTTTATAAGAGACATAAAAAGTCTTCAGAACTGGTCCCTGTTGTGCTCATCTTCTTGCTTTAATGAGTGGTGGATGGTAAGTCAGGTTTTTCTAACTACTGCTCTGCACATTTTCCCAAGTCATTTTTATCATGATCTGGATTAGATATTTAGCCATTCTTGCTTCTCCGAGTAAACCAGAGAACACTCATTCATGTAAGTTTATAGCTTTGTTGTCTTTGATTTTCTATGAATTTGATTTGGGTTTTATGGTATTAGAGCTAGAACCCAAGGCCTCCCATGGGTGCAAGGCATGAAATATACCACTAAGCCATATTCCTAGCCGCTGGCTTTTTTGTTTGCGGGTTTTGGTTGTTTTTGGAGTTTTTTTTTTTTTATTATTAATTAGTGAGTCACCATGAGGGTACAGTAACAGATTTACACATTTTCATACTTGTGTTTCCCTCATACAATGTTCGAGCACTCCTTCCTCTACCAGTGTCCATTCTCCACCACCAGTGAACCCAGTATCCCTCCCACCTCCCAGTCCCATCCCCCCCACCCCCACCCTCCCTGCCTCTGTGGCAGGGTATTCCCTTTTGTTCTCTCTCTCTCCTTTTGGGTGTTGTGGTCCGCAGTAGGGGTATTGAGTGGCCATCGTGTTCAATCTATAGTCGACTTTCAGCATGCATCTCCCCTTCCGAGTGAGTCCTCCAACCAGAGCTTAGTTTATGTTCCCTTCTCTATCTGAGCTGCCTTTTCCCCCAGCATGTGAGGCCAGCTTCCAAGCCATGGAGCCAACCTCCTGGTACTTATTTCTACTATTCTTGGGTGTTAGTCTCCTACTCTGTTATTTTATATTCCACAGATGAGTGCAATCTTTCTATGTCTGTCTCTCTCTTTCTGACTCATTTTGCTTAGCTTGATACTTTCCATGTTGATCCACTTACATGCAAAATTCATGACTTCATCTTTTCTAATAGCTGCATAGTATTCCATTGTGTAGATGTACCAAAGTTTCTTTAACCAGTCATCTGTTCTCGGGCACTCGGGTTTTTTCCAAATTCTGGCTATTGTAAACAGTGCTTCGATGAACATATAAGTGCAAATGTCATTTCGACTATACTTTTTTGCTTCTCCGGGATATATTCCCAGAAGTGGTATTGCTGGGTCGAATGGGAGCTCAATTTCTAATTTTTTGAAAAGCGTCCATATTGTTTTCCAGAAGGGCTGAACCAGTCGACATTCCCACCAACAGTGTAGAAGGGTTCCTCCCCACATCTCCCCACATCCTCTCCAACAGCGGTTGCTTTTGTTCTTTTGGATGTGTGCCATTCTCTGTGGTGTGAGATGGTATCTCATAGTTGTTTTGATGGGTTTGTTTTTCTTTGTGGGTTCTTTTGGTTTGTTTTGTTTGTTTTGGTTTTGGGGTCACACATAGTGGTGCTCGGAAGTCACTCCCAGCAGTGCTCAGGGTCTGTAGGGGTACTTGGTATCAACCTCCAGGCTCCTGAACACAAAACTCAGCCCACACAAAGAAAAAAAGAAGAGAGAATCTCTCAGAGGGGCAGATTACTTACTGAGTTCCTTTACTTACAAGTAAACTCAGGTAAATTATGTTTTCTAATTCTATTTACTTTGTTAAATGGCCTCACTGCTGGTATAAAAATACACAAAAGCATTTGGATTTCTTAGAAGAAATAATTGAATTTGGAAGAGACCATTTATCCTGTTGCTTGTTGCTGCTGTTGTGGAATCATCACTGATGACATTCGTGGCAGCCAGGACCATACCCAGTGACACCTGGCCGTCAGGGCCACGCCAAGCCGTGCCATAGGAATATTTAGAGTAGGCAGTGGACTTTGACATGTTAGTTTAAAAGCTGGTCCTGACATTCACTTTGCACTTTATAAAACTTCTCTGCTCTTAGTCCTTTATTTGTGAGATAAAAGTAAGACTTCCTGGGGGCCGGAGCAGTAGTACAGCAGTAGGGCATTTGCCTTACATGCAGTTGACCCAGGTTTGATCCCAGTCACCCCATATGGTCCATGAAGCCCACCAGGAGTAATCCTTGAGCACAGAGCCCAGAGTAATCTCTGAGCATTGCCAGGTGTGGTCAAAAATATGTATGTGAAAGAAAAAAAGTAATACTGCCTCAAAAGAATACAATGAGAATTAAAATAAATTATATATTTAAAGTCCTTGGGGAAGGATAGTACAGTGGATGGGTCGTTTGCTTTGCACACTTTTGACCCAGGTTCTATCCCTGGCACCCCATATGGTCCCCTAAGCACCACCCGAAGTGATCCTTGAGCCCAGAGTCAGGAGTAAGCCCTGAGTACTGCCAGGTGTGGACCCAAAAAAACAAAAACAAAACTAATAACTTATCGGTAGAGTCCTTAACATAATACTTGGGAAATAATAACAAGAACTACTTGTACTGCGTCATTTTATCATAAAACCCTATGAAGAAAGTATTGCTGTTGCCCATTTTTTACAAATCAGAAAACTGGGGTTCAGAAATCTTCCGTTCAGGTTAACATAACTCAAGTGTGAACTAGGCTATATTTCCTGTTAAACCTAGTAAATGCATAGTAAATAGTAATTATTTCTAGTTACTCTATAAAACATTTAAACTTTACTTTGCCACATGTTTATGTTATATATTAATATTCCCGATGGATTCTGATAATTCTGTTCAGCATAAAGGAGACTGTCAACAAGAGGTCAGACAATACATGCTTTAAGGAAAGAAACTACAGCACAGAATAAAAAATTTTAAATGTGTTCGTGTTTCATAGTTTTCAGATACCTAACCATCTGTTTTTCATTTATAGGTTGGAGGTGCATTTGCTCCCCCTTTGAAAGATCTATGTAGATTCCTGAAAGAAAATTCAGAATATGGAGTGGCTCCTGAGTGGGGCGATGTTGTTAAGCAATCTGTGAGTATTCATAAGTGCCAACCCAGACATCACTGGGAAATTAAGTGCTTTTAATTAACTCTTAAACTTTTAGTTACCAAAAAAAAAAAAAGGATAAGGTCAGGAAGATAAAGGGCATGAGCACGTGCTCTGCCGGAGGGAGCCTGGGTTTGATCCTCGCCATCCCACCAGCTCCTAAGCACTGTGCTAGTCAGTAGCCCCTCACTGTGCCAGGGATGGTCCAAAAAAACAAAACAACAAGGCCAGGGACAAGGCTCAGTGGGAAAGTGTACTTCTGCTTAACAATTGTCCATAACAAACTGTACTCCTTTTTTATCACACTGCGAAAAAAAAAAAAAACACTCCATGAATTTGTGATGCTCTCAGCCCATGTTTTCTCCTTTGCATGGTACATATTTTGCAGAAATTTATTGAGTTAGGCTACACAATTAGGACTGGAGCGATAGCACAGAGGGTAGGGCATTTGCCTTGCACGCAGCTGACCTGAGTTCGATTCCTCCGTCCCTCTTGGAGAGCCCGGCAAGCTATCGAGTGTATCCCACCCACACGGCAGAGCCTGGCAAGCTGCCTGTGACATATTCAATATACCAAAAACAGTAACAACAAGTCTCACAATGGAGATGTTACTGGTGCCCGCTCAAGCAAATCGATGAACAACGGAACGACAGGGCTATGGTGCTATATTTTCTTTGCTCCCACGTTTTCTTCTAGTACTTTTTTTGTTTGTTTGCCCATTTGTTTTTTATGGTGCTGGCAATTAAACCCAGATCCCCACAGCCACACCCCAAGCATACCCTAACAGATTTTTTGAAGAGAATAAGATGATCATTGTGAAACAGAATTTTAAAAGTAGTCCCATGAGAATCCTTCAGGCTTACCTTACCAATTGATGTTCCCATAGACCACCATGCACGTGACTGTCCAGCCCCTGCAGTGTGGTTATCTGAATGAAGATGTATTGTTCAGTAAATACACACTTGTGTAAAAAACAAACAATCAAAACCGGTTTTGCAGTTTAGCAGATGGGGGGGTCTCAACAGGTGCGCAGTGCTAGGGAGACTGCACATGCCAGGATTGAACCCAGGGCTCCGAATAAGCCAGGCATACGCATCATGAGCTGTTTGACCTTCTCTCTGGCCCCGGTTTGGGGTTTTGAAGACTCCGTTTGGCGGGGGGGAGGGGAATGAGTGTAAAATATCTCACTAATTTTATATCAGTGACAATATTTTGGTTGTGTTATGTTCATAAACTATACTAATAATGGTATTGTTAACTGGGTTTGTTGTTGTTTTGGTTTTGGGGGCACATATGGCTTGTACAGAAAAATAGCAAACACCCTCCCTGCTGGACAGTCGGTCCACCCCAATATGAAAATGTGTTATCTCTTTCACAGTTGACTGCATCCATGCAGGATAGAATTTTCCATAATAGTAATTATAAATAATTACTCGTTTTTAACAGAATATTTGTATAACAAAGTCCTACCTACTGATAGGATTTTAATAATATGACTGTTAGTAACAAATACATTTCCCCCCCGCCCCCAGGGATTTCTTCCAGAAAGTATGTTCGAACGCATTCTCACTGGTCCTGTTGTAAGAGAGGAGGTAAGCAGGCGAGGGAGACGGCCTAAGAGCGGAATTGCAAAGGCGGCGGCAGCGGCGGCGGCTGCAACAGCCTCTAGCGTTTCCAGCAGTCCTTTGCTGGCCAATGGCTTACTTCCAGGTGTGGATCTCCCAACTCTCCAGGCCTTACAGCAAAACCTACAGAACTTGCAGTCGCTGCAAGTGACCGCGGGGCTGATGGGAATGCCTGCCAGCCTTTCTTCCGGAGGAGAAGCTAAAAACATTGCTGCAATGTTCCCCATGCTGCTGTCAGGAATGGCCGGACTACCAAATCTGCTGGGCATGGGCGGACTCTTGACAAAGCCTGCAGAGTCTGGAACGGAAGACAAAAAGGGAAATGACTCTAAGGAGCTGGAGGGCAAAAAAGAAAGGACAGAGAGCCAAAATGCAGAGAACGGGGGAGAAAACTCTGTGTCAAGTTCTCCTGCGACATCCTCTACTGCTGCATTAAACACAGCTGCGGCTGCCAACCCCTTAGCTCTTAACCCGCTGTTACTATCCAATATACTTTATCCAGGGATGCTTCTCACTCCAGGCCTTAATCTTCATATTCCAACTTTGTCCCAGTCCAATACTTTTGATGTACAGAAAAACAAAAACGATGAGATAGGCTCCTCCAAGTCTGTCGAAGTAAAAGAAGAAGATTCCAGAGTCAGAGATCAGGAAGACAAAAGGGGAACTGAACCAAGTCCTCTCAATGAAAACAGCACAGATGAGGGTTCAGAGAAAGCCGATGCTTCATCTGGGTCTGATAGTACATCATCATCATCTGAGGATTCAGATTCTAGTAATGAAGACTGAATCCCCGGCTGCACTTAAATTATGAACTGATTTTGGATTTTTTTTCCTTTAATTATTAATTGTAAATACCCAGTGTTGAGTGCATCAATAACTTACTGACCGAACATTTCAGTTATTTGTTTAGAAGTGCAAACTGCTTTCAGAGACGTTTTGCATGTAATATTTCTTAAGATTCATAAGTTTCTGAACTCGTATGTACTATCAAATACATAAAGGTGTAAAATTACAACAAAAGGCATTATAATTTTGTTGGGGGTTAATTTTATGAAAATTATGCTCAATAAGAGTTGTATATTTAATATATTTGCAGTGAACACAGAATACTTTATGCATATTACTGATTTAATTTGAATATAGTTTTACAGCCTCCTTGACACCTATAATTTACAGATCAAAACTCAGCAATAATTTGGGCAGCTAATGAATGTCATGAAAGCTGTAGAATCTACGTCACCATCCATTGCTTTAATTACATGAAAATGCTCTAGTGTTGTGATGCACTGCTGATGTTTCCAATTCAGGTACAAGTGTGTTTTAAAGAAGAAATAAGTTTCCCAATCAGCCAATTTGGCTACCTGTTACCTCAGCTGAGTTAGTTTAGGAAGTTTACATTCATTTCTAATTCTATACTTGTTTTCAGGGGTTTTTTAAACACATCCTATCTATCATGTTAATCTGGCAAGAAATAATGACTTGCTTTTTGCTGAGCCTAACTCTGATCGCAGTAAAATCAAGTCATAAAATAATCCTGTGTCATGTAACTTTGGCACCCTCTAGACATACTTAGTTTTAACTTTTAAAAGTTTGGCCTCCTACTAGAAATAATTATGTCTCCGATGAGTAATGTCTGTTTCCAGGGTTCAGAAAAGGCAAACTCATGAAATGCCACTGTAAAAGAACTTTACACACAGCATACTTCATGTAAAAGAAAGTGTTTGTTCGCTTTATTTGTGTAGGTTTCTATTTGTGTTGTATGTCCTGGAAATCGATCCAAAATTAACAGAATAGTGATTAAACAATATGCAGAGAGTCTAAATTCATTTTCAGTTGCTAGATATAAGCAGACTACGTGTTGCCCGGAATCAGTGTTGGGTAGTCAGTATATATTAAACATGCTGAGTCACCCATTTTGAAAATGCACTTTGAATAATCAAAAGTACACACGTTATACATGTAAACAGCAAAAATGAAGTCCAGAGCTTCTGATCAATTTCTTAGAACCCTTTACCGTGTAAAATTTGTTTGATATTTGATTTGTGATATGATTTCTCCTGCTAAAGCTGCTATTATTCTGACAAGGTAGAGGTCCACGTTCATCTTCATATATATTTAAAACAGAACTGAATTTTATGTCAGATATCATCTACATCCAAAGGAGAGATAAGTTTTAACATTTCACTGGTACTTTAATAAGCCAGTGGTGAGTTAGTGAGGGGATCAACAGGGGAAAATAAACCCTACTTCTCTCCACAGGGGGAAAAATAACTTTCAGTATGTTTTGATAAAACTGTTACTTTGTCATGAATTAAGCAATTACATTGGATTTTCTAAGACCTTTACCAATAAATTATGTTTCTGTATGTAAAAATAACTAACTCCTTATTAGAGAGACAGTGTTATATGTATTTACAAAATTATGAAAGTTTCATTGGGATTGTATTGATTTTTGTAATTTCCCAAACTAGTACTTTGAATTGATAGTCCTTTATGCAATGTCTTAGCAATAGTCACTCTAATACCCATCCAGAAGTGGGTAGTAATTCTTCATCATGAAAATGATATATTTACTATTTAGTATCTTCCCTTTGCAGTATTGCACTTTTGTTTAACTAGAACACCTATGAAATAGCCAAAGTTTTTCAAACACAGTTAACTTAGTTTGCCAGTGAAGTATTTCAATACCATCTATATTTTCCTTCCCTCCCTCCGGTTCTACCCTCATGATCTTAATTCCTTTCCTTCCCCAAATTGAAAAAGAAAAAAGAAGAAGAAGAAGAAAAAGGGGAAAATATCCCTCGGTGTTGTCACTAAAATCTAATTTATATCAAATGTATGAGATAAAGTATTTTCCTAATTATGGTCAAATGAATTTGGTTAACATCTTAGTGATTCTCTTTCTATGTAATAAGGCAATTGCATTTTTCAAAGCATTAAGAATAATATTAACTTTAGACATTCTTTTGGGTTTCAAGACACTTCTATTTAGTATTGATTGAGGGAAAGTTGTCCAGGTATCAGCTATAAAAAACAAAATAAAACATGCAAATATGGTTGTGTAAAGTTAAGGGTTATGAGGAAAAAAAATCAGTAGAATTACATAATACTAAAGTTGCAGTTGAAAGGATATCCAAGTATGTGTTGGTAGTTACTAAAAGAATTATAGCTGTTATTGCCTTGTATTTATAGCCCTTGTTTCAGGTTTCATGATTCAAGTCTTAGTCCAATTTTCCTTTTGGACATTTGCAATATTTACCAGTTGTGTTTTGTGTAGTCTGAATTTGCTTTCTGTAGTTCAGCAAACGTCTTAAAAAGTCATTTGTAATTTATTAAATTACTTTCTATGATGTTCTATAGAGCAAATGGAAGTTTAATTATTTTTTATTAAACATATTCTTTGACTACCCATGATGTCAGCCTCTGTACATGATAATACTTTTGATTGAATTGTATATATTTTTTTCATCTTAGTTATAAATGGAGTAAGTTGTTCATCTTTAGAAGGAAAGTATACTTTGGAGGAATTTTTTCATAGGGCTCACATCCGGTGTGGAAAGGGTGGGGCCTCGGAGCTAGCTGTGCAGTGCCACGCATCTAACTCAGGCTCCCCTACATGCTGGTCATGAACGGTCTCCTCGGGCCCACGTTCACAACTTTGTTGTTTTTCTTTTTAATTTGGTTTCGGGCCATATCGGCCTGTGCTCAGGAATCACTCTGGGTGCTACCCACTGTACTGTCATCTCACTGGCCCCTGAAATAAAGTGGTAAGGCAGAAATTACAGTTCACAGTATCATGTATTTTTACATTCATAGTGTCACAGTGTATCACAGTAACACAGAAATTACAGTTTACAGTATCGTGTATCAGTCACATTTTTACCTCAGTTTTGGGGAGGGGGCTTTGGGCCACAACCCAGCAGTGCTCAGGGCTTAATCCTGGCCCTGCTCAGGGATCCTGTGAGCTCAGAGGACCATATGCTTGCCCACATCGAATTCGGGAACACTGTGTGCCAGGCAAGTGCTGTGCCCACTATATTATATCTCCGACCCCTCCAGTTTTTTACCTCTGCCTTAAAAAGCAAAATCCAAAATAACTCACATATACCTAACCTCTTCAGTCCATTTTGAGAACCTGTAATTATATTTCCCTTGCTCTTTATCTTTCCTAATCCTTTGCTAATGTTAATAGCATTGGGGGGGTTTGTTTTTTGATAAAAAAAAATTTGTTTTCCTGTTACAAAGGTGAAAGTGAAATCCCTATACACATAATTATCTTAAATGCATTCAACTGTATTTTTATTCTTATAAAACATTCTTTGTGGTGTGTGATAGCAGGGAAACAAGCCAATTCTTGCACCCAAATGCCCACCCAGAGGAGTTTACTCCAGTGCTGGAGGGGAAAATAGCTATGTTAGAATTTATTTTGTGTGTGTGGGTAGGCGGGTAGCCACACCTGGTGGAATTCAGGGCTTAGTTCTGGCTCAGTGCTAAGGAATTGTTCTTGTCGGTGGTCAGGGGACCACACGGGGTGCCAGGGATCAAAGCTGGGTCAGTCACGCGTAAGGGAAGTCCCCTGCCCGCTGCACTCTCTCTCACACCCTTGGCTAGGTTAGATTTTTTTTTTTTTTTTGAGAGTAAATACACTATATAACATTCTGTGTGACCTATTTTGTGGTATAGAAGAGAAACACTTTTGCTGTTATTTTTCCCAAACCCAAAGTCAGGGCTTACTTCTGACTCGGTGCTCAGGGACTGGATGAGGTGCCAAAGATTGAACCAGGGTAGCTTCATGCTTTACTATGGCTCTGACTCTAGAAAAGTTGTTCGGTGTTTGTTTATTTTTGTTTTTGTTTTTTCCGGGGGTAGGGGAGGGTATCACTACGGAATACAACTTGAGTACAAGGCTTAATTTTAAATACAGAAGTTCACGAAGAAAAGAAGGCAATCATAATCCCACTCTGATACACTGTTAATGTAGAAACTGAGTCATAAATATGTTATGTACTGTATCACTGTCATCCCGTTGCTTATCGATTTGCTCAAGCAGGCACCAGTAACGTCTCTATTGTGAGACTTGTTACTGTTTTTGGCATATCACATACACCATGGGTAGCTTGCCAGGCTCAGCCGCGTGGGCGAGATACTCTCGGTAGCTTCTCTCGAGAGGGGCAGAGGAATCAAATCCAGGTCAGCCATGTGTAAGGCAAATGCCCTACCCATGTGCTGTTGCTCCAGCCCAATTTTTGTTACACATAACAAAATTCATGCCGACCTCAATGTGACCTTAATTGGCAGTACATAGGGCCTCAATAATTAAAATGTGATCATTTTACAATATCGGTTTCAATATTGGGTTAAGGTGGGCTTTAAATTCAATGACTGATGTCCTTTTAGAAGAGTGGAGGAGGGGGGAGGTCATGGGACGACAGGCAGAGTGATGGACTCATGCAGTGAACAGCCAGCCAACAAGAAAGCTTACTAGCAAACAAGCTGAGAGGGAGAGACAAAAGATGGTGCTTAGGAGCCTGCCAGAGTCTCAATCTTGTCAACATGTTGATTTGGGGCTTCTTGCCTGAATTGTGGAAAAATTGTATTGGCCACCCAAGTTCACCGTAACTTGTTACATAAGACCTAATATACAGTAACTTTCTACGTAAGAAGCTAATACCCCATAGAGCGATACAGGCTACTTTAAGTATCAAACACCACAAATAATCTAAGCTCACACCTTAAAGGGCTAGAAAAAAATTATTAGATGAAATAGTAAAACTTAGAGCATAAATGAACAAAATAGACATCCCAAAGGCCATCTGGAAATAAATGAAAAAGGTGGCTTTTTGAACAGAACAAAATAGATTCATTTGTAAGCACAAAAAGAAAACAAAAACGGGAAGTTAGCAAATGTACTGCAGAAATGCAAAGGATCGTAAGAATGTTATTTTTTAAAATATGGTCACAAAGTGGCCAACCTAGAAGAAATGGACACATTTTTAGAAACATTCCAGGACAGAATCAGGGGCTGGAGAGAGTACAGCCTAAGGCACTTGCTTTGCACACAGTCCATCTCTAGAGTTCTACCCCTGGCACCACATACGGTCCCCCCCAACCCTCTCAGGAATGATCCCGGAGCACAGAGCCAGCAATAACTCCTGAGCACAACCATGTGTGGCCCAAAATATAAAACAAAGAATCACAGTTTTTTTAAACCAGAGACCCATCATAAGTAACAAAAGTGAAACAGAAATCAAAACCCTCCCCAAAATTCAAATCCTAGGGAGTAGGTCAGTGACTCAACACGTTGCAAGCGTGGCATCTATTCAATCTCTGCTGCCTCCACATGCCCACATACGCCACGCAAGGTCCTTGCAGCTTTGCTGTGTGAACCCAAGGTTCTGCTGTGTGTGATCTTTTGCCTCAAAGAGTTATAGATCTGGGATGCTACAACTATTAAAGGAGCATCACCGCTATCGAGTATTACTAAAAAATGTGCAAGCGGGGACTGAGAAACAGTTCAGAGGTTAGGGTGTTTGTCTCTCACACACAGTCAACAGTGGTTTCATCTCTGGTGATGTATATGGTCCCCTGGGCCCCACAAGGAGTGACCCCTGAGTATGGAGCCAAAAGTAAACCCTGAGCTTAGCTGGGTATGGCCCCCAAACAAAAAGGAAATAAATAATAATAAAGGAGTGCATTGCTGACTAGTACCACACCAAGTGAGCATCACAACCTGGTGTGCAGCCCTCAGTGTACAGCTCCCAAAATTATGCATGCATCACCGCCAGCATGTGTGTGAACTCTGCTTATCAACAACAACAAATGAAGAGATGAAAGGAGGGAAGCGAGGGATCAGTTCTCTTCCCTAGTGAGTTCAACGTCACTTTCAAAGAATTCCCACCTATTCTCAAAACTCTCCAACAATTAAAAAGAAGCTACAACTTGTGGGCATCCTGTGAAGCTAGTATTACCTGGTATCTAGCCCAGGCTATCTGATGAAGATAAATGTCGAAAAAACTCAACAAAATGCTACTAAATCAAATTCAGCAGCACATTAAAAGACATAATCATTTATATGGGCTTTTGAAATAAAGTGTTGAATAGGTGAAAATAAGACCTTGAGTTTTTCATTATTCTTCCCTTTTGAGGGGGTTTGGGGGGAGCCACACCCAGCGATGCTCAGGGGCTACTCCTGGCTTTGCCCTGAGGAATTATACCTGGTGGTGCTCAGGGGACCATATGGGATGCCTGGGATTGAACCTGGTACATGCACGCAAGTGCCCTACCCACTGTACTATTATTCCAGCCCCTGTCTTCCTTTTATTAGAAAATAAGATGTGGAGTCAGAAAGGTAGCTCGAGGTCAAGCGCATGAGCAAAGCTGAGATTTGATTCCTGTTACCACACGGCCCCCAAAGCAGCACCAGGTGTGGCCCTGATGTCCCTAAACATTGCCAGGCCAAATGCTAAACATTCAGGTGACATGATCCCTTTAAAAAAAAAATAAGGTGTTTACTATCAAAGACTTGGTGCAGGGGTACACAAAGTGAAAAAACATTAGTGCAGAACACAGATAATTTTTCCTCTTTCTATCTAGAGACACAAATATTAATAAGGCTGCAGTTACATTGTTCACCATTTGATAGCCCTTTTTCGTCGAATACAGCATGGTTCTCTTGTTATCCGACACGTTGATGCTGATAAGCACCAGCAGTGGCTCTCACTTGGATGTGACTTACCACATCTTGCAGGGCTGGTATCGACATGCTAAAGAATCTTCCCTATGGGGGTGGGGGCGCATTCCCAATGGAGCACAGGGCTGACCCCTGGCTCTGCATTCAGGGGTTACTCCTGGCTAGGCTCAGGGCACCCTATGGGGTGCCAGGTACAAAGCAAGTGCCCTACCTGCTGTCCTATCCCAATTCTTCATATTTTGGTGGCTGTGTGTGGTGGGCTCTGAAGTATCCCATATGCCTTCGTATCCGTACGCCTCACACATGAAAGGCTCTACTGCTGGGCTCCATTCCCAACCTTCCCACGTGTGGGGGGATTCTTCTAAGCAGTGCTCAGAGAGCTGGGGGCCACTCCCAGCAGTGCTCAGTGCTCAATCCTCAGTCAAACAATGCCAGACCTGAGGTATTCACCAGAGCCACCCCAGCGGGTGCTCGAGGGACCATGTGGTGCCAGAGATCACACTTGGGACCCTGAGCATGCTGGACACGTGCTTCAGTCCTTTGAGCTATATCCTTGGACTTTCGAACATTTTTAAGGATTTTCCCATTCTACTCTTTTTCTTTTTTCTTTTCTTTCTTTTCTTTTTTTTTTTTTTTTTTGGCTTTTTTGGCCACATCCAGTGGTGCTCAGGGGTTACTCCTAGCTCCGCACTCAGGAATTACTCCTGGCAGTGCTCAGGCAACTTTATGGGATTCTGGGAAGGGAATGTTGGTTGGCCACATGCAGATAAAAGCCCTACCTGCTGTATTATCGCTCCAGCCCCTTTACTCTATACATACATCTTCTTTTTTTTTTTTTCTGCAGTGTCAGGATCAAACCCAGGGCCTCACACATGTAAGGCAAGTGTCTACCACTAAGTGACATGCCTGGTCCCTGTAATTTACTTAAGACTCAATTATTGAGCATCTAAAAATTTTTTGTCTCTAAACTTATCACTGATTTGTGATGATGCATTTTAATAAGTACTGTATAGGCATACTTAATAGGAATTATTTAAATACAGAATTATTTTTATGAAACCTATCATATGTATGCACAATGTATCTATGGAATAGCATATGAACAGTAACCATAAGAAGGCGACAGTGGCTTCCTAATAAAAGAAAAGGACTTTTTTCCCCCTAACTTTATTTAAACTTATAAAGTTATTTAGAATACAGTTGTTTGGGGCATCCAGTGTTCCAGTACCAATCTCACCACCATTGTGACCTTCACCACTGTCCCCAGTTTCCCACCTGCCCGCTTCGCAGGCAAAAAAATAATTTTAGATGGCAACAAAATGGTAAGTGGAATTATTAAAAAATAGTTCAGTAAAAGAAAAGTTGTGAAAATTGTTCTATCTCACGATGGGGTTACTGAAGTCACTGAGGATTGACTGAGCTGCTTGTTGAGACTCCCGTGTTACTGCTCTTGCTTACTGAGCTTAGTGAGTTTCTATGCTACTTTCCCATCTGATTTGCCGTGCTCCTACTGGGATATCAGCACCGTGGAATTTGGAGGTGTTGCGCAACCGCATATGTGCTCCTTAAACTCCAGCAGCTGTAAAAGTGGGATGACTCTCAGCTTGCCCCCTCCTGAGGAGGCCCCAGAGTTTTCAGCCCGAAGACCAGTGTCCCCAAGAGTTTCATCAGCTTGGCATCGGCTTCAAGATTGGTTGTAAATAGTCAAGCTGGGTGTTTACATGGCAGAGAATGTGGAGTGTGGGTGCGGCCACCAGGGCTTCAGGCAGGGGACTTGGCCCTCCCTCTTCCCAAGGGGGCCCCAGAGTAGAAAAACAGACTTTAAAACAGAAGTTACTCAAAATAAGGGAAAATGTTTTCTTGTAGAAGTATCAATCTAGCAGAAAAGTTTGATACAAATGAATATGCATGCACCTAACAGCAGTCACAAAGTACATGAAGCAAAAACTAGCAAAATTGAAATGAAGAACTATATAAGTCAACATTAATAGTTAGAAAACTTATTATCCCACTTTCAAAAATGCAATAGAGACCGTAAATGATATATGCCTTAGAAACATCTTCCAAATACTCCCCTTAATAATAGCAGAATACTTGTTCTTTTAAATAACACAAGGACCATTTTTTTAGGGTTGATCATATGATCAACCGTAAAATAAATCTCAAATTTTAAAAGGTTTAAATTATACATGGTATATTTTCAAACCCAATGGAATTAAATTAGAAGTCAGAAACAAAACTTGGAAGTTCACAAATAGTGGAAAATAAACAACACACTCATATGTAAACAATGCGTCAAAGAAGAAATCTGAGGAACTTAGAAGACAAACATAGAATCCAAACACATGAGATGCAGTCTAAGCATAAAGGAAAAGGAAGAGCTAAAAATGTTTACATTAAGAAGAAAACCCCTCAGGGGGCTGGAGCAATAGCACAGCGGGTAGGGCTTGCATGCCTTGCATGCCTTGCATGCGACCGACCCGGGTTCGACTCCCAGCATCCCATATGGTCCCCCGAGCACCGCCAGGAGTAATTCCTGAGTGCATGAGCCAGGAATAGCCCCTGTGCATTGCCGGGTGTGACCCAAAAAGAAAAGGAAAAAAAAGAAAACCCCTCAAATCAACCTATATGTCTTCTTTTAAAAAACTGGGAATAGGAGGGGCTGGAGCAATAGTACAGCAGGTAGGGCATTTGCCTTGCACGCGGCTGACCCGGGTTCGATTCCCAGCATCCCATATGGTCCTCTGAGCACCATCAGGAGGAATTCCTGAGTGCAGAGCCAGGAGTAACCCCTGTGCATCACCAGTGGTGACCAAAAAAATCAAGAAAAAAAAGAATAAGATTCACAAGAAATCTTTTTTTTTTTTTTGGTTTTTGGGCCACAATTGATAGTGCTCCAACTTTTCTTCTTGCTCTGCACTGTAGAATCGCTCCTGTGGGCCACAGGGTACCATATGGGATGTCAGAGATTGAACCCAGGTTGGCAGCGTGCAAGGCAAGTACAACCCTTACTATCGCTCTTGCATGCAAAAGCATTTCTTACAACCTCTCCCCTCAGGGTCTTTGCCCGCTTCCTTAGTCCTAAGAGATGTTCTCATGCTGTGTGTTAATGTGGAACCCAATCCAGAGGTAGATTGCAGGCACAAGGGGGTTTGGGGGTGGCAACATGCCTCTGAGAACACTCCAAGTGTCATACCCAAGGACGAGTCTCTCCCTTGGACAGGAGTCTACAAAAGGCCGTGGAAGGTCACCATGCAGACCCCGGAAAAGGTCGTTCATTTGAGCAGACTGAGCTCTCCTCCTCCAAAGGATTGACTGCTGACCACCAGCCCAGAGGGCCTCCAGACAGAATTCCCTACTCCGACCATAGCCATAAACGTCTAACTTATACTCCCAACCAGCCCTGGGTAAACAAGAAACCCATCATCTCATCCTCTCAGGTTGCTAAGCGCCTGAATAAGTCTTTTTCCCACACCAACCCTTATCTTGTGAGCCTCCAGACTCGGCTTTGGTCAGAGCGGGACCGCTGCTTGAACGCTGGCACCACATGGCCCAGGTGGAATATCGCTAGGAGTGGCTCTGGAGCCCCTCCTAAAGCATTGCTTAGGGGGTGCCCCAAAACAATAATAGCAATACTCCTGAAATTAATCTGTAGATTCAGTGGAATCCCTACAAAAATACCAAGTGGCCTCTATCTAGAAATTCACAATTCAATCTTAAAGTTTATATAAAAATGTCAGAACACAGAAAAGCAAAATCAACTTGAGAAAAAAGAATAAAGGAGAGAGAGAGAGAGAGAGAGAGAGAGAGAGAGAGAGGGAGGGAGGGAAGGAGGAAGAGAGGGAGGACGGAGAGAGGGGAGGAGGGAAGGAGGGAGAGAGGGAGGGAGGAGGGAGAGAGGGGAGGAGGGAGAGAGAGGGGGGGGGAGAGAAAGAGGGAGGGAGAGAGAGGGAAGGAGGGAGGTAGCGGGGAGGGAGAAGGCTCAACAGGCTGAGGGCTTTGTACGGGGAGGCTCAGTTCTATCCCTGACACTTCATGGTCCCCCAAGCACTGCCAAGAGCAATCCTCGAGCACTTCAGTATCCCCAGAGCACTGCTAGGTGAGACCCCAAACAACAAACGTAGAAAAAGAAAACTGGAGAACTGATACATCCCATTTCAAAACTTATCATAAAAATCTACAGAAACCAAATAGTGTTGGTCCAGGAATTAAAATAGATGCACGGTCCCAATGGCACAGAAATGAGAGTTCAGAAAATAAACCCACTTTGGGGTCTATTGATCTTTGTTTCTCTGGCTTGGGCTTGGTTTTCGTTTGTTTGGTTTAGTGTGAGGCAGGAATTTGGGCCCATCCAGCAACGCTTAGGGGCTCTTCCTCTCTCCGTGCTCAGGAGAGACCTCTGGCCGTGGGGTTATGGGCACTGCTGTTATTCAAACCGGGGTCTGAACCCAGTACTACCTCTCCAGCCCAGGTCTCTTGCTTTTTGAAAAGGACGCCTGAGGACCATGTGGGTTATTTCTCGCTCCGTGCCTGGGGTTATTTTAGCCATGCTCAGGGGATCATGCAGTGCTGGGCATCTAATCAAGACCCCTTGCATGCAAAAATAAGTGCTCAGACTGTTGAGTTGTCTCTCAGCTCTGGATTTGAATTTTTTTTTTAAATTATAAGATCATCACCACAATCTTTTTTTCTTTTCTGAGGGGATGGCCTTTGGGCCACAGCCCCTAGTGCCCAGGGGGTGACTATCCACTTCCCGATCAGGGATTGCGCCAGCAGTGCTTAGGGGTCCATGACATGGTTGGCCACAAGCAAGGCATGCACTTTAACCCCGTGCGGCCTCTAACAAGGCTTGCATTTCAACCCCTGTGCTACCTCTAGAGCTACCTAATCGTAGAACATTTATATCACTTTTTCCAAAGAAACTTCAACCTTGGGCTGGAGATTTAGTACAGCGGGCAGGTGGCTTACCTTCCATGCAAAATAATGCTATGCTCTGAATATTTGGGAGTTGATTGACTCTGAAATATATCTGCTCCTGGGCATCCATTATAATTACTTGCTTCAGGCTTCAGTTGCTGTAGTTCCTAACACCCCAAAAGGGAGATCCTGCCCTGGGACTGGGATGGACCCCGGGTGAGTGGCGAAGCTACCCTGGGACAGTCTAGGAAGCCTAAATGCATGATCTTGATGCAAGCTGTTATGACTTAAAAGATAGGACCCCCATGGGGAAGGGCAAACTGAATTGGCCTGAGGACTTAGTCTGGGATTAAAGGACTTAGTCTGGGACTTAGTCTGGGGTAAAAGCCTTGCTTGCTCTCAGAGAACTAAGAGACCAGAGAACTAAGTTTGGGATCTTTATCTCTTTTACTGTGTTTATCCAAACAAACTGCAAGTATTGGTAAGAAGTGGACTTAATTGTTTGATTAATTCTTTGACTTATTTGTTTGATATATTTGACTGGAAGGAAAGAGAAAAGCAATATAGAAGTCCCTGGGAGACAGAGCATCTCCTTGAGTTAATCTCCCCCCAAGAATTGCCTCTGCTGGAATGTTTTAGCTCTGTAAATCACATAGACATGCAGTCCTACACCTCTGACCCCTTCCGATGCTCTGTAAGTATGCTAGCAGCTCTGCATTAAATGGGGCATTTTCACCATCAGGCTGTGGTCCCCTATCTCTCTGTGTCTCTGCTGGAGAGACCTGGGGAAGACAGGACGAGGCTCTCTGCTACTGAACGCCCGAATGCCCGTGTCGTGCAGCAACCACGCATTTTGTGAACTCACACCTGCAACACGCATTTTTTTTAAGTCCATTTTGCAAAGAGAAATATTTTGAATGATTTTCCCTAAACACAGGAGATGGTTCAAAGGGCTACTTTGTATTAGAGAGTTGTTCTGGGTTCGATTCTCTGTACCACACAATCCTGCAAGTAAATACTGCTGAGAGTTTCCCCAGAGCACTTCCAGATGTGGCTGAAAAACAGAGAGAGAGAGAGAGAGAGAGAGAGGGAGGGAGGGAGAAGGTAAGGAGGACGGGAAGGAAGGAAGGAAGGAAGGAAGGAAGGAAGGAAGGAAGGAAGGAAGGAAGGAAGGAAGGAAGGAAGGAAGGAAGGAAGGAAGGAAGGAAGGAAGGAAGGAAGGGAGGGAGGGAGGGAGGGAGGGAGGAAGGGATGGAGGGAGGGAGGGAGGGAGGAAGGAAGGGAGGAAGGAAGGGAGGAAGGAAGGAGAGGAGGGGAATGGGGGGAGGGGAGGAAGGTTAAAGGGAGAGAGGGAGGGAGGGGGAGGAAGGAGAGGGGAGAGGAAAGGCTGATGGGGGAGGAAGAGGAGAGGGGAGGAAGAAAGGAGGAAGGGATGCAACTGACCTGGTATCCAATATGATCCCCCACGGTTTCCAGGAGTGATCATGAGTACAGAACCAGGAATAAGCCCTGAGCACAGCTGGGTGTGGCCCCCAAACAAACAAAAAAGAAATGGAAATGTGGAGGGCTAAGGTTCCAAAAATGCCTGCTACCACTGCACTCCCTCCCGGTTTAGCTCTGGGACCTGATGCCCCCTGGTAATGAACTTGAGACTTTTCTCTGCACTTAGCTTGTCTCCACCACAGGCAGGTGAATTCCTGCTCTGTGCACTGGAGGCTGCAGGTTTCAGGCCACTGAGGGCACACAGCGCATCCTCCCCCCACTCCTGACAGCCCCGCCTCCAGCATCCTCACGCTCACTCTGACTGGGCACCCACCTACTAACTCTCACCCACACTGCTGGATCCTCCAGCTGTTGCAAGCCCGATATTGTCCAAGACGCACTCATGGACTTTGCCACTGACTTTCCAAAATGACTCTTATAAACTCCCATAGAGGGGAAAGTCAAGTCACATCCTCAAACTGTTCTCCACCCTCATCACCTTCCTTTAAAAAGGAAAGACAATCCTGCCTCTTCTCTCTCTCTCTCTCTCTCTCTCTCTCTCTCTCTCTCCTTCTTCTTTGACCATACCTGGTGCTGCTCAGGGATTACTCATGGCTCTGCACTCAGAAATCTCTCCTACCAGTGCTCAAGGGACCATATGGGATACTGGGGATCAAACCCTGGTCAACCATATGCAAATGTGTTATTAAGATACAAACACATATATGTTTGTGTATATGTATATGTATATATATATACGGTCCAGTTCATATATATATATATACACACACATATACATATACATATGTGTGTGTGAGTAGAGTGATAGCACAGCAGGTAGAGCATTTGCCTTGCACGTGGCTTACTTGTGTTCGATTCCTTCATCCCTCTCAGAGAGCCTGGCAAGCTACCTACAGTATCCCGCCCCCACCCTGGCAAGCTACCTGTGGCATATTCATATGCCAAAAACAGTAACAAGAAGTCTCACAATGGAGACGTTACTGGTGCCCGCTTGAGCAAATCAATGAACAACGGGACAGGACAACAGTGCTACGGTGTGACATATATATATATGGTTAAATTGATTAGAAAATAAAGGGAATTATTAACACAGCAATTAAGTTAGCAGTTACCTCATGGAGAACTGGTTATGGCCCAGCAGTAAAAGTCAGCATCCTCAGCTACCTTAATTACTTAGTTTCATGTTACTCTCTCTAATAAAAGAAAGGAGGAAGGTTACCAAAAGGTCCTTCTGGTGACTAGGTGGAAAGGAAATAGCCTGAATACCAGAAGAAAGATAATAGTTGACACAGAAGTGTTAAAAGCTCAAGTGTTTGAGGGTTTGTTGCCACCAACCCCTCCAATAACGCCATCAGCAGTAATTGTGCATAATAACAGAGGGACTGGGAGATCGGGCTGTGCTTATTCCAGACCATCCGGCTGCCTGTGACTGAAATCTGTAGCTATTACTGTGGGTTCAATTTTCAGTGACAGCTTCACATTCACAATAAACACAACCTGTTTGGGGGGGCAGACCTGCTGGCTCCTCGGGGCGCTCATC
Organism: Sorex araneus; assembly: GCF_027595985.1. Lineage (NCBI taxonomy): Eukaryota > Metazoa > Chordata > Mammalia > Eulipotyphla > Soricidae > Sorex > Sorex araneus. Next base: position 26,498,570 of record NC_073309.1, on the reverse strand, counting down.
AGTCTACAGGCTGGCTGAAAATGATGGCAAATAAAATACCAGGAAGCTCAGATCTCAACAAGAGACGTTCCATCCACCAGTAGGGTGGTCTCTATCCTGCCTAAGTTGATAGCACCCTCAAGTGGAAATCTAAATCTAAATCTAAAAATGCTACAGGCATTTTTACTTGTAGCAACCCATCTTTTAAAAATATTTATAGAAATGTGACAGCCTCTCAGTGTCTGTATTGCAAACCATAATGTCCAAAAGTAGAGAGAGTATGGGGGAAATTGTCTGCCGTAGAGACAGACGGAGAAGTGGGAATGGGGGTGGGTGGGATACTGGGGACATTGGTGGTGGAGAAGATGCACTGGTGGAGGGATGGGCGTTGGATCATTGTTTGACTGAAACTCAAACTTGAAAGCTTTGTAACTGTATCCCATGGTGATTCAATAAAAAAAAAAAATATTTGTAGAAAGGTCAGAGAGACAATATAGTGAGTAGGATGGTTTGCACCACCATATGTGGTGCCAGGAATGACCCTGGTCGATTCCTGGCACCACATATGGTGCCCCAAGTCCCTCCAGCCCAAGAGTGATCTCTGAGCACAAAGCCAGGAGACCCTGAACATAGCCAGATGTGCCACCTCCCCCCACATTGTAGGAGACACATAAAAAAATTGCAAATAGTGTGGTTTCCCTTAGTGCTAGAGTGGCCTTTTAATAAAATAACAAGTCCTTGGCAGGACTTTGGCTATGGGCCCCAGGTTACAACTTACTTCCTTCTTCCTTCCTTCCTTCCTTCCTTCCTTCCTTCCTTCCTTCCTTCCTTCCTTCCTTCCTTCCTTCCTTCCTTCCTTCCTTCCTTCCTTCCTTCCTTCCTTCCTTTCTTCCTTCCTTCTTTGCTTTCTTCCTTCCTTCCTTCCTTCCTCCCTTCTGAGCAAAAGCATTTTTTAATTGAAAAAGATATGCGGAGAGAGAGAAAGAAACATTACTCCAGAGTAGGAGAGGAAATCTAAAACTGATTTTCACTAGTAGCTAGTAACCTGTAAAAAATACAAAGGCGCGCACATGTGAGGGGGTGATGTGATGTGTGTTGTGTTGTTCACGGGCTCTCGCGTGGCAAGGCTAAAAGGACAACCCCCATGTTATCCTACAGTAACCCATGTTTAAAAATACTTGTAGAAAGTTCCGAGACAGTGTAGTGAGTAGGAAAACACGAAAGAGAGAAATACGCATTCAAGAGAGAACACAGGTTTGGAAGAACAACCTCCCAACATTTTTTTCCCCCTTTCCAGCTCAGGGATCGAATCTAGAGCCTTACTCATGCAAAGGAAGGGCTCTGCCCACTGAGCTGCACCCCCAGAAACAACTTGCTTTTTGAAGAGGTGGGAAAAGCACCCCTGGAGCTTACACAACGCAGTCAGCCAGGGTTAAGGTGCATGGGGAGAGCAAAGACACCCCGGGAAGCAGCCCAGCAGGGTGAGCTCTTGTACCTGCCGCCTGCCTGACTCTGCAGGGCTGGAGAAAGCCCCTCGAGTTCCTGCGGGTCCTGAGACCCTGCCAGGCTCACTGAGGCTGGGTGGGAGGCCCCTCAGCGGGCTGCATGGGTGCTGGTCCCCACACCGAGCTCGCCAGGAGCCCTGGCTCTCAGACTGAAGGGAAATTATACTCTTGGCGGGAAAAGGAAATGTCAGTTCTGACTTTCACTCGCGTCTTTCTGTTTGTTTTAATATATTTATTTATTGTTGATGTCACAGAAAGGTATCAGAGAGACACTTGCCCGCACGGCTGGCTCTCTTCCCTGGGGCTCCTCAGAGGGGATGGGCTCCAGCTTCCCTCCCCAGCCCGAGCAGAGCTCCCGGCGGCCGAAGACCACCGGAAACTCGCCTACAGCCATGCTCGAGGCCCCTCTCCACACGTTCAGACGGGCCTCACGCATGAAGGTACCGGCAGAGGAACCCAGGTGTGTGTAATCCCATCAACGGCCAACATCCAGAGACTTAAAAGCAAGCTCTCAGAAGCGCACGGTCTCCCTCTGGGAGAAACTGGCAAGCTTCTGAGAGTTTCCTGCCCACATGGGACAGCCTGGCAAGCTTCCCATGGTGTATTCATATGCTAAATCCATTAACTAGCTGGATCTCATTCCCCTGACCCTGAAAGAGCCTCCAGTGCGAAGGCCAAGGCCTGGAGAGACTTCTAAGATCTCAGGAAAAGGACGAATGGAGAGCTTACTGAGCCCGCTCGAGAAATCGATGATTAATGGGATTTCGTGATTCGTGATTCGTGATCACAGAAGTGCCAGGGCTGCCAGGGCCACACTTAGTACTTAACATGCTCTGCCACTTGAAGATCAGAACTGCCATTGTGATCGTTGATGTTCTAGTACCACCCGTGGTGGTTTGCAGTCTCCGGTCTGAGTCAGGAGCAGTGAAGGATGGAGAATCTTCTTCCAAATGGGCTTATTCACTGCAGCTGGTGGAGGGGAGGGGGTAAAGGCCAGCCAGGGGTGAGAGCATGGCGAGAGCAGCAGAACTAAGATGGTCAAAGTGAAACATGGACTTAGCAGCTTAAGGCTTGCCCCAGCCCCACTCCCCTCCCAGGAAAATGCCTGAGAAACTGCCGAGTTTCCAGTGTTGACTGTTTGTCCTAGTCAACACCTGATGATAGGCTCTTGACCTTCTCTTAGAACATGTTCTTGAAGGGGTTTAGAGTTCTGACTACTTCTGTCCCATTGAAATCCGTGTATAATCTTTTTAAGGCAGGAATGTTTTCCTCAAGGACCTGAAATCCATTCCTTTGAAGTGGAATCATCAGCTAGGAAGGGCCTTGGAGCGCTGTGGGAGGATGCAAACCCCGTTCAATATTTGCCTGCTGGCTGACACAGCTGCTCTAATCACATTTTCACTCACATTTTCACTCACCAACCTGGTAGGATTTTTTCTTCTTTTTTTTTTTCCAGCTGAGCTCCAAGCTCTCCCCATTCCTTCTTCTTTAAATTCTCCAGTTAAGTTACCTAGTCACCTCTGCATAAATAGAATGCCCTCTCTCTCTCTCTCTCTCTCTCTCTCTCTCTTTGTTGGGGAGTGGGTGGGCAGGGTGTACTTGGCAGTGCTCAGAGTTTACCCTGGCTCTGTACTCAGGAATCATTCCTGGCAGTGCTGGGACTATATGCATTGCTGTGGCTGAAACCAGCATCATCACTCACAAGCTAGGCTTTTGTCCTCTCTCTCTCTCTCTCTCTCTCTCTCTTCTCTCTCTCTCTCTCTGCCTCTATTTTCTTCAGTTTTAACTTGCCTGGCTTCTTTACAGTATGGTGGCTGGTTCAAGAGTAACGTAGGAAAGAGGTGGGATGCCTAGATCTCCCTTGACCCTAGAACATTTAGGGCAGAGGACAGAAAAGGAAAGAAATCAAATGAGGCTCGGGCTGGAGTGATAGATAGCACAGCGGGTAGCGCATTTGCCTTGCATGTGGCCAACCTGAGTTCGATTCCCAGCATCCCATATGGTCCCCTGAGAACACCAGGAGTAATTCCTGAGTGCAGAGCCAGGTGTTACCCCTGAGCATAGACGGGTGTGACCCCCCCAAAAAAAGAGATCAAAGGAGGAGGTGAGGAAGAGGGTGAGAAAGGGAAGTCATGGGGGCACAGGGGCTGGAGCTTCGGTTATACTGTTGATGTGAGAGTGTATAGCCGCATATCCAAAGCACAGACGCAACATCACTGAAAACATGGATTTAAGATGCAACCTCCAAACTTTGTAAATTGTCTGCCCTGTCAAAGTGGGGGGCAGGCAGGGGGGCAGGAGAAGGACCATGAGAACACTGGGAGTGGGAAATTGACACTAGTAATGGGATTGGTGTTGAAATATTGTAACATCTCCAGGAATAATCCCTGAGCAAAGACCTGGGAAAAGCACCCAGCACACTGGGTCAGCAAGGAAAAAATGGAAGGAAGGAAGGAAGGAAGGAAGGAAGGAAGGAAGGAAGGAAGGAAGGAAGGAAGGAAGGAAGGAAGGAAGGAAGGAAGGAAGGAAGGAAGGAAGGAAGGAAGGAAGGAAGGAAGGAAGGAAGGAAGGAAGGAAGGAAGGAAGGAAAGGAAGGGAGGGAGGAAGGGAGGGAAAGGAAAGAAAGAGAGAGAGCTGACTGGCCTGGGTTTGATCCCCAGCATTTCATATCGATCCCAAACCCTCCAGGAATAATCCTTTTTTTTTTCTTTTTGGGTCACATCCGGTGATGCAGAGGGGTTACTCCTGGATCTGCACTCAGGAATTACTCCTGGTGGTGCTCAAGGGACCATATGGGATGCTGGAAATTGAACCTGGGTCGTCCGCGTGCGAGGCAAATGCTCTACCTGCTGTGCATAGCTCTAGCCCCCAGGAATAATTCTTGAGTGCAGAAACAGGAGTAATCCCTGAATACTACCATGTCTGGCTCAAAAACAAAAAGACAAAACAAAAATTTTAAAAGAGACTATTTCCCAAGATACATAAAGTATTCATAAATCTCAATAACAAAAAAACAATAAACCTCATCTAGAAATACGGGGAGAAAAATTGAACAAGTATTTCCTGAAAAAAGACATAATGATGGTCAACCCCCTTTAAAAGAATGCTCATCATCACTTTTCATCTGGGAAATGCAAACAGAAATGACAATAAGTTATAACCTCGTGCCAGTGAGAATAGCCTATATAAAAAAGAATGGAAAAAAACAGTGTGGGTGCAATGCAGGTTTTTCATTTGTTTATTTTTGCTTTTTGGGTCACACCTGGCAATGCACAGGGGTTACCTCCTGGCTTGGCACTCAGGAATTACCCCTGGTGGTGCCCAGGGGATCATATGGGATGCTGGGAATCGAACCCGGGTCAGCCGCGTGCAAGTCTGTTAAAGTATGTGCACAAATATGTTCATTGCAGCATTATTCACAATAGTTGGGATCTATTTGAAACAACCCAAGTGCCCATTAACAGAGGAGTAGATAATGAAATTAGGCAAACGTACATAATGAGAAAATGAGATTTTTTTTTAGTGTGTTTGGGGTGACACCCAGAGGTGCTTAGAGCTTACTCCTGGCTCTGCACTCAGAGATCACTCCTGGTGGAACTTGAGGACCATCTGTCGTGTCAGGGATCTAAGCAGGGGCCGTCGCATGCAAGGCAAGCGCTCTACCTGCGATACTATTGCTGCAGCCGTGACATAAAAGAACTCTTACAGCTTGCTGCAACTTGAGTGGAATTGAATAAGTCATGCTAAGTGAACTAGGATGGAAAATAAAATACCAGATGATCTTGCTTATAAAGAAATGAAGTAAGGAAAGAGAGCATAAACCTACCCTGAGATACTGCCAAAGGAACCTTGAACTGAGGCTGCAGAGGTGGGGTGTGAGGGACAAAAGACCTTGGAAAGCGGTGGCGGGTTATTGACATTCTGGTGGTGAGAGTGGTAAAGTGACGCTGCAAATAAAAGAACAATAATACAAAAACTATTACACACCACAACACATCACCAGATTTTTTTTTTCAGAAGGAGAAGGACAAATACTGGATGATATCATTCATTTATTTTGAAGAAACAAAACAAGGAAATAGACAGTATAGAACAAGTCCTTGGGCTTGGATTGCAACATTGAGATTACCAAAGTGGGAGGCAGGAAGGGGATGGGCGTGAAAGAGTTGGAGGAGAAGTACAAGTCTTTACCCCCTACAAGGATATTAGTGAAAGGCTTGGGCACTTTGCTGGCGGTGATATGTCATTGCTCTACATCAGAGCCAAAAGGTTAGCACTGCTGCAAATGTATTCCCTTTAACTACAAGCGTAATTTTTTTTAATTTTTATGAAAAAATCAATCTCAAGGAAATTTGATTCCTCCTCCCACCTCAATGTCTGGAAGAACAAGAAATTACAAAATAGCTCTGTTTATTTTATGTGGCACAGGAAGCTTTGGAAATATTCGTACTAACAAGCAGAGCATATTTCAATAAAATGCACATTTAGTGGTATGTGACCATCATTGTATTTAAATCGCTTCTCCTGTTTTTTTTTCGGGTTTTTTTTGGGGGGAGGGGCTCACACTCAGTGACCCCAAAAGCCGTGGAGTTACTGCAGCGAGGTGCACTGGGGGCAGATGTGGAGCTGCTAGGAACCAGGGGAGCTAGTGATGGAAACTGAGTCTCCCATTGACCTTCCTAGCTCTTAATTACATTTTCTTCAGTACATGGAATCCAACTCTGAGCATCACACATGGCAGTCATGAACACCATGACCGAGTCACTTCCCAGGCATAGAATTTTTTAGAAAGATCTAAGGAAAAATTTACCACAATAAATAATAATAATAATATTTTCTCTTTTTTCTCCAGCTTGCTTTCCAGACACTCTGGCTGAGCCTCACACATGAATGAAACCCACGGAACCCAGATAATGCAGAACTTTGTGACATTGGACTCTGGACTCAATGGACCAGAAGCAGAGATCCTCTGCCTGCTATCCCCCAGTCTCTGGTGACCCAGGGATCACACCCATAAGCCACACTCTGCCACACCCTGCCTGCACCAGATCATCTCCTCATCAGCCACCCTTCAGATCTCAATGGCTGCTCCTCCCAGAAGGAAGTATAAATGAGGTCCTCATAGCCATGCCACCGACTCCATGCCAGGCTGTTTTTACTTGGGGCGCCCCAGAGGGGGGCAGGTGGGAACCCCTCCCCCCAGGGACCCAGCCCCAGCAGCTGACCTCCACTACCCAACCGCCATCACACTCCAGGCCACTTTCTGGGCACATTACAAGACATTTCCTACCCATTTTCCATAATTACCACAACATATTTGATGGAGTTCAGACAGTAGGCAACAAATCATAGAGAATGCTATATATATATATCATCATCATCATCATCATCATCATCATCATCATCATCCCGTTGATCATCAAATTTCTCAAGCGGTCTCAGTAACATCTCCATTCGTCCTAGCCCTGAGATTTTTAGAAGCCTCTCTTTACTCATCCTTCCCAACAATGCCGCATTGGAGGCTCTTTCAGGGTCAGGGGAATGAGACCCAGCATTGTTACTGGTTTTGGCATATGAATACACCATGGGGAATTTATGAGGCTCTCCCATGTGGGTAGGAAACTCTCAGTAGCTTGCCAGGTTCTCCCAGAGGGAAAACTAGGCTATAAGATGTCATACAGCTGCTTTTGGGAGCTTGGTTTTAAGTCTCTGGGTGTGGGCCATTGGTGGAATTACATGGTGCTGGGGGCAGTCCCTGGGTGTAACCGCCTAGCTAACTGGAAAATGGGAAATCTGGGCAGAAGAGGCCCGGTCCCGATCTGAGCAGGCTTGGAGGTCTCAGCCCCAGGTCTCACACACCTGGGTTCCTCTGCCGATACCTTCATGCGTGAGGCTCGTCCAAACGTGTGGAGAGGGGCCTTGAGCATGGCTGTGCCTAGGCCCTGGAGGTCTTCGGCCTTGGAGCTCAGCTTGGGGTGGGGAAGGAAACTGGAGCCCACCTCCTCCGAGGGGCCCTGGGGAAGACAGCCAGGTGTGTGGGCAAGAGATTCTCTGGCCACATCCAAAGACTTAAAACCAAGCTCCCAGAAGAGAGCAATGCAGAGAGTCTCTTGCCCGAAGAGTGACCCAAAAAAGCTAAATAAATAAATAAATAAATAAATAAATAAATAAATAAATAAAATCTCAGGGTTGGGAGGAAGAGAGATGTTACTGGTGTCCGCTCAAGCAAATCGATGAACAATGGGATGACAGTGATACAGTGATATATTATCTTAGTAAAATATTGATAATCACTTGTATCACTTGTCTTGCCGTTAATCTTCAATTTGCTTGAGCAGGCGCCAGTAACATCTCCATTTGTCCCTGTCGCATGCTAGTGTAGCCCAATGATATCTGCTCGCTCCAGGAACAGGAAGAGCCTCAAACCATTCATTCAGGGCCTTGACAAAGAAGTCTGACCATCTTGTTTGTGGGCGGCCATGTGGTCTTTTGACGTCCCGTGGAATCCAGTCAGTAACAGCTCTAACCCAATGGTCATCTCTGAATCGCATTACATGTCAGGCCCATCTGATTTTTGATGTCTTGGCAAGTAAGACAGCATCCCTGATTCTTGACCATCGATGGAGGTTGAAACTCTGGATTCCTTCTCTCACTTGAGTGAGATGTGATACTCCTAGCATAGCTCTTTTGATTCCTCTTTGGGATACCTGAATAGTGTTCTCATCCTGTTTGCATAGGGCCCAGGTCTCTGAGGTGTACGTTAGTGTAGGAAGAACGGTAGATCAAAAAGATGTGCCTGGAGTTGGAGATCCTTTGTTCTCTTAACCACTTCTTTGACACTCTTGAAGGCATTCCACACTGCTCTCTTCCTCCTGCGCAGTTCTGGTGCCAAGTCGTTCCTCATGTTGAGTTCTTGAACTTATAGCTATGAACACATAGCTGCTGCATTCGGAGATGTTCGTTCCATTGAGAACAAATGGAGTGTCAGGGACTAGTTTGTTTTTCATGAGAATCGTCTTTTTGAGGTTCAGCTGCAGTCTGACCTTTCCATACTCGTGGTCAAAGTTGGCCAGCATTTGTGCTGCTTGGCCAATGTTTGGCGTTATGAGAACTATGTCATCGGTGAAGCAGAGGTGGTATAGTTGTCAACCGTCTACCTTCAGTCCCATTCCTTCCCATTCCAGTCATCGCATGACGTTCTCGAGGGTGGCACTGAAGAGTTTCAGTGAAATAGTATCTCCCTACCGAACACCTCTCTTTATGTCAATGATCACTTCCTTGTAGAATGGTGAGATCCTGCTGGTGAATTGGCAATACAGCTCATGGAGGATCTTGATGTACTGAGTTTGAATGGCCTTTTTGGCTAGGGCTTTGATGATCGCTTCAGTCTCAACAGAATCGAAGGCCTTCTTTAAGTTGATGAATGTTAGACAGAACAGCATCTTGAACTCTCGCGAAACTTCAGTGAGCTTGGTCACTGTGTGGATATGGTCGATTGTGCTGAATCCTTTTCAGAACCCGCTTGCTTGCATGGTTGTCCTTCGTCTAGTGTTCTGCCTATTCTATTCAGGATGACACAAGTGAAAAACTTGTAGACGACAGACAGCATGCAGATTGGGTGATAGTTGCTGATGTCATGGATGTGTCCCTTCTTGTACAACAGAACTGTCCTGTTGGTTTTCCACTGGGATGGAACCTTGCATTCAGGTAGCATGTGAAGAGCCGAGCCAGTGTATTGATGAGTACTGTCAGCAGATTCTTCAGGTGTTCGGATCTGACCTTGTCTGGACCGGGTGCTCTACGAGTCAACAAGACCCGAAAATAAGATCCTCTGTCTGCCTCCTCCAATCTCCGGCACCTTAGGGAGGCGGTCAAACCCAGACACCCCACCCTACCCAAGCCAGATAAATACCTCACCGGCCGACCCCCACTACCTCCACTACCCAGCCACCGCCATGCTCCAGGCTGCTCTCCTGACCATAAGATACACCATAAGACACTTAATACCCATTTTCCATAATTCCCCCACTATATTTGATGGGGTTCAAATATGGCGTGAACCATGGGAACACCTTTAAGGGTGATTGGAGGCTGTCCTAAAAGCCTCCATCTCTCTCAGAGAGCCTGGCAAGCTACTGAGAGTATCCCTCCCACACGGCAGAGCCTGACAAGCTACCCATGGAGTATTCAATATGCCAAAAACAGTAACAACAATGGGCTTCATTCACCTGACACTGAAAGAGCTCCCAACATGGCAGCGTTAAGAAAGATAAGCAAGGAGAGGCTGAAAAAATATCAGGGATGAACTAGACTGCCAAAACAAAGAAAGACTAAAATGACTGTACTTTTAACGCACATACTCTGGCATTGGAAGCATCCATCGAGGACCTGATGGTGCAAGCACAGAAGATCAAGTACGATGTCATTGATCTGACCGAAACGAGAAGACATTGATCACATCACGCCATTTTCTTTTTTAAAAATTTTATTTATTTATTTATTTATTTATTTTTTAATTAGTGAATCACCATGAGGGTACAATTACAGATTTACACATTTTAGTGCTTGTGTCTCTCTCATACAATGTTCGAGAACCCGTCCCTCCACCAGTGTCCATTCTCCACCACCAATGAACCCAGTATCCCTCCCACTCCTCAGCCCCATCTCCCACTCCCCCATCCCGCCTCTGTGGCAGGGTATTCCCTTTTATTCTCTCTCATCTTTTGGGTGCTGACATCAAGCCATTTTTGACACTGGAGAAGAATTGTTCCTCGAAACATGCGACAACAGAGGTGTCTGTGGCGTTGGTGTCCTTGTCAACATGAACTTGGCCATGAGCATTGATTCATTCGAATGCCTAACAACCCGAATGGGACGATTACGCTTGAATAGATGTGGCTCACTGCTGGCAGTTTCTATCTTCGTCATCTACGCACCAACATCCAACTACGATGAAGAAGAAATCGAGAAGCTCTACATAGAACTGGAGAGGTTCTATATAGAAGACCACACCTTCTACAAGATCATTGTTGGTAATTTTAATGCCAAGATAGGACTGAGAAGGTCGCCCGAAGAACTCCACATTGGGACCCATGGCCTAGAATGGAACAATCGGGATGAGAGACTGTCTGAGTTCATCATGTTGACCAAGACCATCCATGGTAACTCACAGTTCCAGAAGGCCGAATATAAATGCTGGACATGGGAGTCTCCCGGTGGACAGTTCCACAATGAAATTGACTACATCATATTCAATTGAAGGTTTTGCCTGACCGATGTTGCTGTTGTTCCAAAATTCCAAACGGGATTGAACCACCGTGTCCTTCATGCAAAATTCTATTGCACAGAGTGGGGAGAAAGGTCTGCAACGTTTAAGTTTAAGAAGGGAACTCCCAGAATGACCACCAACTGGAAGCTCTTTGGCACTATTGCGGCAACGTGGGAAGATGCCCATCGTGACAACATCAACAAGGAATACAATTGACTGGTTCAGCATCTCGATGACTGCTCGAAGAATGCTGAGAGTGAGAAAGCCACAAACAGATGCCTGTCTTTGGAAACTCTGGAGCTCATTCATCAACGTGGTTTGGTGTGAGCCTCAGGCAACCACAAGCTAACGTCCGTCCGAGCTCGAAAAGCTGTGTAGAGAAAGCGATAAAGGAAGACCTGAAAGAGAGAAGAGCAGCAGTGTTGGCCGATGCGGCAGAAGCTGGGAAAAGTACTCACAATGCTCGCCTGTCCTTCGCCAACTATAAGACCAAGATGACTGCCCTCCGACGTCCTGATGGATCTATCGCATCTTCCAGAAGGGCAATGGAGAGAATTATTCACGACTTCTACTCAGATCGCTTTGACAGCCATGTCCACCTGCCCACATACCAAATTCCATAGGATGGATATGTCATTCCCAATGTCCTCCCTTCTGAAATCTGACACGGCACTTCATTGGTAAAAATATTGATAATGGCACCAAAAAATACTAAAGGAAAAAATTTTTTTTCAGTGAGTGGAGCCACATACAAGGCAAACACCACTAAGCCACATCCCTCCCTCAGTACTCTTGTTTTAAAACTTAAGCCTCCCCAGCCTAAAGAACAAGGAAAAACAAGGCAAGCACTAAGAGGTGTGAAGCACTTTCGTGGAAGCCCTGTTAAAAAAGTCATTCAGATTCGAAATAATGATGGTGGGAAGGGGTAACAGTGGGTGGGATTTGGTGTTGGAATATTGAATGCAATAAATTATTGTGACCAGCTTTATAAAAATAAAATAAAATAAAATAAAATAAAGTCATTCAGATTACTTTTACTGAAGATTTCATATGAAAGGGCTGTACAATTTCAACATTGTCCAGGGGGCAGAGAACAAGCTTGGTGGGTTCCAGAGAATGCTTCTGTTTGATTGTGGTTTGGGCCACACCAGCTCAGGGGATCAAACACGGGTGGACTGCGAGCAAGGCAGGTGTCTTAGCTACTGCTGTAAGTCTCTGGCCCCGCAGAGAATGCTTTGCAGCAAGCAAGACCCTCTTGGTTCACTAACACACAGGGAGCAGTGCCCCCCAACGCCGCTGGGTGTGGCTATCTCCCATCCTCAGTTGTTTTGATGAAATCCCTTTGACTTGTCTGTATCTCGAGCCTTCTCCTAGCCGCCCCCCCCCCTTATACTATCGGTCCCCCCAACCCTCTTTTGTTGCTTTGCTTCTTCTCCTTAGTATAGGAACATCGAGGAAAACAAAAAGCAAAACCAATGCCTTACGGCTCCTGCAGTATATAAAAAAAAAATCCATACTCTACCCATTTCTAAGTCGAAGAGGACTAGAAAGTGATTCCATTCTAAGAGAAAGCAAAATAGAAACAAAGGGACAAAGTTAAGCCCAGTGGGTGGTTGAGAATAGAAGGAATGTGTGCCCCCTTCTCAAGGTGGAGAATTGTTCTTTGAAAAAAACAATAAGCTTACAAAACAACTAGCAATTTAGGAGTCACGGAGAAATTTGAATTTAGGTCCCTGCTATTAACTTTTTTTTTTTTTTGTAAGCTTCCATTAGATTAAATCGTTTGTTTTTTAAACGACAACTTGGACATTAACTCTTCACTCGTTAATGAATCTTCGATGTTTTCTCGTCCGTACAGTCATCAGGCAGAGAGGGCCAAGATATAGACAGAGCCCTGCATTGTCCCTTTGATATCAGCCGCCAGAACACGCGCGCGGCAATGAGCCGGAATGATTTTTGACTCCCGTGGGCCCCCGCCCGGGACTACATTTCCCAGCAGGCGCAGCGCGGCTCTACGGTGGCCGCGCGGGGCGGGCGGGAGGCTAGCGAGCGAGCGCTGGTTAGCGACGGCGCAGTCGCCGTGCGGGCGGCGGACGGGCGGGCGCTCCGCGGTTTGAATGGCTGCGGGCCGGCTCCCTCAGTTCACCTGAGAACCCGCTGGCCAGGCAGGGCTCCGCGATGCCGTCGGGAGGCGACCAGTCGCCGCCGCCGCTGCCACCGCCGCCGCCGCCGGTGGCAGCCGCCTCGGAGGAGGAGGAGGACGAGGACGACGGCGGCGGCGGCGGCGGCGAGGCGGAGGAGGACGCTGGGCAGCCGCCCCGCTCGCCGCCGGCGCCTCAGATCCTGCAGCGCTTCGACGAGCTCTGCAGTCGCCTCAACATGGACGAGACGGCGCGGGCCGAGGCCTGGGACAGCTACCGCGCCATGAGCGAGAGCTACACGCTGGAGGTGCGTGTGGCGAGGCTGGGGGGCCGCGGGGGTCCGGCTCGGCTCGGCTCGGCCCGGCCGTCTAGTGGACAGCGCCCGGGCTGGAGGGGGCGCTCGCTTGTCCTCCCGAGCCCGGCCCTCCCGGGAGCAGGTGCCGCGGTCACGGTCCCGCGGTGGAGGAGGGAGGGCAGGGGGTGGGGAGGGGGAGCGGGCCGGCGTGCAGCCCTCCCACCCCCGGACGGACCTTTCGCTCCCCGAGCCCAGGACCGCGTCCCCGAGCGGACGGCGCGTCCCGGGGAGCCCCGTGCGGGGCCCGCGGTGGTGTCGGGACTTGTCAACAAAGACGCGCTTTGGGGCCCGCGGAGCGGACCCGGCTGCGAGGCGGACCCCTCTCTTCCCCGCCCCTGCCCCACACGCTCCTATCGGGCACTAGAAAATGAGGACCGAGCCCCCCGCTGCAGGGCCCGCGGGCGCCCCGGGGACCTGCTCCACCCCGACACCCCGGACCCTCACAGCGGCTGCGAGGCGCGCCCGCGCGCCGTGGCCCTTTCTTCTGCCCCGACGGGGCGTGGAGGAAGACGGCCGTGCCGGCCAATGAGGCTCCGCGCTGCAGGCACCGCCCTCCCGGCGGGCCAATGGGGAGCGACGCGGAAGTGTGCGTGTTTACGGGCCGCGCGCCGGCCGGCGTGTGTGGAGGGGGGTTAGCCCGGAGCTCTGGCCCCTGCCGGAGCAAGCTGGCGCCACGCTTTTTTTTTTGGGGGGGGGGCCGGGGGTGTGCGGGGTGCAGGGTTGGGGGGAGAGGGGAGTCGTCCGGTGACTCTCAGAACCTCGGCATCCCCAGCTGGCTTTTGGGCGATTTGCCACCTCCAGAATTCAGTCTTGTGAGACAGACGTCAGCTGGAAATAGGTGTCTCTGCCTCTTAGAGCTGTGCTGGACGGTAAAAAGAAGATGAAAAAGTGTCGGGTCCTGGCCTTTAAGCACTTGGGGACAAGTGCTTTAGAGTTTACAGAGAAAACTCTTTCATTACTTAGGTGATTTGGCTGAAAAGTCACGTTCCTCTTTATCTCTGGGTGATTTCTGTGATCAGGCAAAGAGGATGACCTTTTTAATTGCTGTGTGGGTGTAATGGGCAAAAGGACTACCCAAATGATCTCTTACTTTTTCTTTTCTTTTTTTTTGCGGGGGTCACACCCGGCAATGCTCAGGGGTTCCTCCTGGTTCTGCACTCAGGAATCACTCCTGGTGGTGCTCGGGGGACCATATGGGATGCTGGGAATCGAACCCAGGTCGGCCGCGTGCAAGGCAAACGCCCTACCCGCTGTGCTATCACACCAGCCCCAAACTCTTACTTTTTCACCCTCCGATTAATCCTGCCAATTAGAAAAGCATTATCAGTTGAGGTGTATAGTTGGGTGTTTCAGTTCATAGGGACTAAAAAATAGGAGGTCCAGTATAAAGTCCTTATAGGCGGAATGATGTGAGCAGGTGATGAATTATAGATGGCTGATAAATTATTATTGGCTTTAGCAAGTTTTTATTTAGTTCTTGGACCACACCAGCAGCTGTTTTGGGCCTACTCCTGGCTCTGTGCACAGGCATCATTCCTGGTGGGGCTCTGGGGACGCTGTTTGGTGCCAGGGTCAACCAAGTGCAAGGCAACTGTTCTACCTGATATTCTAGCTCTCCAGCCCTTAGTAAGTTATTTTTAAAACATGCTTGATTGCTCAATACTTTTACTATATCAGTCTCCGATTCTCAGCTCACATTACCTAATGAATGAATACATAAAAAAAAAATTATGGTCACTGGTTCTCAGCTAGAAACTTTCTTATTCTGGAGATGGAGCAGTGAACAAAAACATAAGAAAATCCCTACCCATGGGGAGCTTGTGATCCTGAGTGTTGTAAGATACTGTGAGATGTTTCATGTAAGTGTATGATGTAAAATAAAGCTTACATGGTAATACAGAATACTAGTTATAGAGTGTTATCTTCAGATTTTTCTTATCTTCTTGTGTTTTCTGTGTCTAACACTTGAATCTCAAGGCGCACATTTCTCAGATAAGAAAATGATTTTCTGTGCATTTTTGCCCTCTAGTATTCTGTTCTCATGTTGGGACTCCCAAGGCACATATCCTGAAAGAGCCAGGTTGAATTGTATTTCTTGTGTAATCTTGCAAGTTACTTACCATATTTTTTTGACACATCCAGTGATGCTCAGGGCTTACACCTGACTCTGTGCTCAGATACCACTCCGGGTGGCCTCAGGGGACCATATGAGATGCCTGGGGTCCAACCTGGGTTGACCACATGCAAGACAAACACCCTACCTGTTTTACTATCACTCCAGCCCACATAGCATCATTTTCACTTGTGCGATTGGTTGAGAGTCAAGCAGTGTGAGGGATCACAGACTCTTGCCCTGTTCAAAGTGAGGGAACAAGGACTTCTACCTTCCTCCAGGTACAAGAATGTCAGTGTTACATTGCCACATTAAAAGTCACATGCTGGGACTGGAGTGATAGCACAGCAGGTAGGGCTTTTGCCTTGCACGCGACTGACCCGGGTTCGATTCCCAGCATCCCATATGGTCCCCTGAGCACCACCAGGAGTAATTTCTGAGGGCATGAGCCAGGAGTAATCCCTGTGCATCGCTGGATATGACCCAAAAAGGAAAAAAAAAGCTCACATGCTAGGGGAGAGAGCTCTAAGGGCTGGTGCCCATGCTTTGCATGCAGCAGACTGGGATTCGATCCTCAGCACCACCATCAACGGACCCTGAGCACTGACAGAACTGGCAGTAGCTCCTGAGCAGCACTGGGTGTGGCCACTCAGAAAAATAAAAAGAAAGAGAGGTCTTGTGGAGGCGTAGGGTCATCTTTGAAAATACTTTCTGAAGGAAGAAAAACATCTATAGAGGCAGGCTGGGGGCTTGTGGGTAGGAGTGCAATTCGGGCTATTGGTAGCAGGAAATGTACACTGGTGAAGGGAGTGATGTTGAAACATTGTATGACTGAAATCAGGAACAACTTTGTAACTGTGTATCTCACTGTGATTCAGTCAAAAAAATATTTAATGGGGCTGGAGTGATAGCACAACTGGTAGGGTGTTTGCCTTGCACGCGGCCAACCCGGGTTCGAATCCCAGCATCCCATATGGTCCCCTGAGCACCGCCAGGAGTAATTCCTGAGTGCAAAAGCCAGGAGTAACCCCTGTGCATCACTGGGTGTGACCCAAAAAGCAAAAAAAAAATTAATTTATGCATTATGAAGTTTCTCCCATAATGCATAAAAGGAAAAGGAGAGAGAGAGCATGAAGGAAAGTGCCTCCCGTAGAGGGAGGCTGGGGGTAGGGGGTGGGGTGGGGAAACGGGGGACATTGGTGGTGGAAAATGTACACTAGTGGAGGGATGGGTACTGGATCATTGTATGACTGAAACCCCATTATGAACAGCTTTATAATGGTCTATCTCACGAATATCCAATTAAAAAAAGTAATGAAAAATAAAGTATGGTGGAGTTCATGCCCAATTCAATCAGCTTAATCAATGGCTGAATAAATAGCAATACTCTTACATTAAAAAAAAAGTTTCTCAAAAATATAACTGAGAAAAACTAAGGAGTTTTGGGGCTGAAGCGATAGCACAGTGGGTAGGGTGTTTGCCTTGCATGTGGTCAACCCAGGTTCGATTCCCAGCATCCTGTCTGGTTCCCCGAGCACCACCAGGAGTAATTCCTGAGTGCATGAGCCAGAGTAGCTCCTGTGCATCACCGGGTGTGACCCAAAGAGAGAAAAGAAAAAAAGAAAAACTAAGAAGTTTTGTATTGAAATATTTACGCATATATTTCAATGTATACTGATACTGGATATATAATTGAATCGAATATATAATACTGAATATATATAATATATATAGCTCATTACCTAAACATTAATTTTCTTTTTTTACAGGGAAATGATCTTCATTGGTTAGCATGTGCCTTATATGTGGCTTGCAGAAAATCTGTTCCAACTGTAAGCAAAGGAACAGTTGAAGGAAACTATGTATCTTTAACTAGAATCCTTCGTTGTTCAGAACAGAGGTAACTATGTTAGAGTTTAAAAGTAGAATGTCACTGAAACATAAAACCTCAGACATCATAGTGACCCTAATGATGCTTTTCATAATTTTCTGAGCGTTTTTATTTATGGAATGATTAATTTAGAAGTTGGGTCAAGGTTTTTCTTAACTATATCTGACTTAGTAATAAGTAATAATTACACTTATTACTTAGTAACAAGTAATAAGTCAGTAACAAGCTTTACTTATTTGGTAAAAAATACTTGTAGTTTGAAGTGTTAGGCAGATATGAATAGTTTTCTATTAAGTTTATGATTCATTGTATAATATTGGTGGTTTTAATAAGTATATTTAGAAACCAACAAGGAGGAAGGAGTCAGACTAAGTTTAGGACGGCGGTTATCTTTGAGGAAGAAGAGTGGAGAGTAGGGAAGGGGAGGAGGGCAAATGGGAAAATGGACAGTTACTCTACAATCTGGCAAAATTTGTTCAACATGCTAATATTTGTTGAATTTGGAAGTAAGGTATATGAATGTTGGTTAAATTGTTCTTAATATTTATATATTTTATAGTGTTTTGTACGTTCCATCCCCAATGCTTAGCTCTCAGAAATGAAAGCACGGCGGGTAGGGCGTTTCCCTTGTATGCGGCTGATCCGGGCATCCTATATGGTTCCCCGACCACCACCAGGAGTAATTCCTGAGTGCATGAGCCAGAAGTAACCCCTGTGCATCACCGGGTGTGACCCAAAAAGCAAAAAACAAAACAACAGCAACAAAAAAAGTAAAGAAATTCTCATGTGATTGCCTGGTGGTCTGAATCTGATGTGTCAGTGCTTCTGTCACCAGTGTAGGGCTTGGAGCCACCAGGACTGTGCTTGTTTTGCTCAGGGGGACGTGTGGTGCTGAAGATTGAACGCAGAACCTCACCCCTAAGCTTGTGCTCTTCTACTCAGGCTATCTCCCCAGCACTTTATTTTATGATTTAAAAAAAAATCCTCAGACTATAGCCTCCTAAGAATAGAGTAGAAAAATAGGAGAAGTGACTCAATCTGTAAGAGATTAAGCTACTGTAAGGCGTGGGTTTCAATTTCTTACTGCTGTTTAATGAGTTTAGTTTGAAGTATGTTTATGTACTTTACGCTGGTGTTAATGATACACATCTCATTCAAAAATTTTTAATAACAGCTTAATTGAATTTTTTAACAAAATGAAGAAATGGGAAGACATGGCAGATCTACCCCCACATTTTAGAGAGCGTACTGAGAGATTAGAAAGAAACTTCACTGTTTCTGCTGTCATTTTTAAGAAGTATGAGCCAATTTTTCAGGACATTTTTAAGTATCCTCAAGAAGAACAGCCTCGTCAACAAAGAGGAAGAAAACAAAGGTATGTTTCTGTAATTGTTGATGTTGCAATTTGTGTTACAGTCTTCTGGTGCCTAAAATCAAACTTGGGTCTTTTTCCATGCAAAGCATATGCTGCATCCCCTTTGGTATAGTTTTAATCCCTGTGTTTGTCCCTCAGATTATTTTAAAATTTTATTTATTTATTTTTCGGTTTTTCGGGCTATCCCCAGTGAGGCTGAAGGGCTATTCCTGGTTCTGCACTCAGGAATTACTCCTTGTGGTGCTTGGGGACCATATGGGATGTTGGGATTGAACCTGGGCCAGCTGCCGGCAAGGTAAGTAAGTGCCCTACATGCTGTACTATCCCTCTGGCCCTGTGTTCCTTAATTTAGTTTGCTCTTTTAAATTTTATTTATTTTAATTTCTTAGTCACCATGAGTTATAAAGTTACCATGTTTGTGTTTCAGGCACCATACCTTTCACCAATGTTCATCATCCTCTACCAGTGCCCCAACTCACCTCCCCTGCTGCAGCCTGGCTCTATGACAGGCATTTTATAATTTTGTTGTTGGGGTGCACACCTGGCAATGGTCAGGGGTTACTTCTGGCTCAGCACTCAGGAATGACCCTTGGCAGTGCTCAGGGCACCATATGCTATGCCCAGAATTGAACCTGGGTCTGCTGTGTGCAAGGCAAATGCCCAACTCACTGTACTGTCTCTCCAGATCCCCCTTTTAATGATAATTTTAGGCTCTGTGGTTTGCATTACTGTTATTGATAGAGTTTTGTATTTGATGGTTTTCCACCTTTCAGCACATCCTCCGACTTCAGAGTGATCACTCTTCACCACCATTGTCGAAATCTTATCTTTATCCTAGAGTGGCACCCTCACTCCCCAGAGTGGCAAGCTTTCCATTGAAGACTGCTTCTCATGTTCTTCATTTCTGTTGGCTTTGGGCATTTGTTACTCCTTCCCCAAATATGTTTCTTTGCGTTCTGCATATGAGGGAGATTTTCATTTTGGTATCTTTCCCTCTAACTTCTCAGCATGGTACTCTCTAGATCTGTCCACATAGCAGTAAATTGCATGTTCCATTTCTTCTTACAGCCGAGTAATATTTCATTGTGTATGTGAATTATAGTTTCTTTATCCAGTCATCTGTTTTTGGGCATTGAGTAGTTTCCGAATTTTGGCTGTTGTGAATAGTGCTACAATGAACATAGGGGTGCAAAAGATTTTTCTGCATTGTGTTTTTGGCCTCATAGGGTATATTCCAAGAAGTGGAATTGCTGGGACAAATGTGTGTTCAATTCCTAGGTTTTTTAGGAATGTTCATATTGTTTTCCAGAAAGTCTGGGCCGGTTGACATTCCCACCAGCAGTGAATAAGGGTTTCTTTTCCCCCACATCCATGCTAACACTGGTTGTTTTAAAATTTGCTTCTTAAAGAAGAAATGTGATTTCATAAATAATCTTTTCCATCAGTAGTTTTAGTAATAATTTCTCATTGTATATTTGTTATGAAGAGTTTGACTTTCATAGTGCAAAACATACGGGTCTCAGTTTATATAACTTTTTCCTTTACATTTAAACAACAGAAAATGGCCCATCTTAGAGATTTTATTAATTAGCCACCTTGGGTTAGATTTTGATTACTTGATTTTCTGTTATTGAATTGGCTTTTTCTGTTGTCTATTAAAATTGTTTTTTTTTTAAATTTATTGAATCACTGTGAGATATAAAGTCTATTGTTTATTTTAATTTATTTTTGGTTTGGGGCCACACCTGGTGGTGCTTAAGGCTTACTTCTGACTTTGTGCCCAGGTATCACTCCTGACAGGCTCAGGGGACAATACTGGGTGCTGGGGATCGAACCTGAGTCAGCTGTATACCTGACAAGCACCCTACCTGCTCTATTATATCTCTAGCACCTAGTTCTGTTCTTTTATGCATATTATAATATATAGTACTACTTCTATTATTTTTCTTCTTTGCGGGGTGAAGGGGTAGCACACCTGGCGGTGCTCAGGGCTTAACTCCTGACAGAGTAAGGACTATATGAGATGTGGCGATGGAACCTTGTCAGTTGCATTCAAAGCATGCACTATCCACTGTACTATCTCTATGGCCCTTTATTATTTATCTTTTTAGGTCACACTGCATAGTAAAAATACCTCCCTGAGATGGCTACACTACTTTTATTTTTTGTTTGATTTTGGACCATACCTGGCAGTGCTCAGGGGACCATATGCAGTGCCAGGGATGGAAACCAGGCCAGCCACATGAACTGGACTGTAAGGAGAGAAGGTGAACTAAACCTACTATGAGTTTGTGCTTTCTGCTATGTCTGCAAAGTCTGTAAAAACACCTGATTAGTTTTTTTCATCTTTTCTAATAGGTAATCGTAATCATCAGATAGAAATTCAAGCTTTTATCATAAAGAATTTTTCATGAGGTACAGATGAAAATTTGTTCTTAAAAAAATTGAACTAACTCCAGGCTTACCATCCTGATAAAAGTACTGAATGCCCTGAATAAATATGTAGCACTGCACTGTAGCACTGTCCCGTTGTTCATTGATTTGCTCAAGTGGGCACCAGTAACATCTCCATTGTGAGACTTGTTGTTACTGTTTTTGGGTTGTTACTGTTTTTGGCATATCTAATAGGCCACGGGTAGCTTGTCAGGCTCTGCTCTGCGGGCAAGATACTCTCGGTAGCTTGCTGGGCTCTCTGAGAGGGACAGAGGAGATGCCTTACCTGCTGTGCTATCGCTCCAGTCCGAGTAAATATGATGCCCTCCTAATACTTGTATTGCATACCATAATGTACAAAAGGAAAAGGAGAGAGTAAGAAGGAAAGTGCCTCTCATAAAGGTAGGCTGTGGGTGGGGGGCGGGTATTAGGGGTTGGTGGGAGACAGGGAATTTGGTGGTGGGAAATGTACACTCATGGAGGAACGGGTGCTGGAATATTGTATGACTGAAGCCAAATTATGAACAGTTTTGTAATGGTCTATCTCACAGATACTCAATTAAAAAAATAATGTGTAGTTCATACCTGCTCCAGTCAGCTTAATCAGTGACTGACTAAATAGCAGTACTCCTACATTAAAAAAAATATAGAATACAGGACTAGAGAGATGGTACAGGGATTAAGATTATACCCCAGTCAACCCCAGCACTGCCAGGAATGATCCCTGTGGACACAGCCAGGAGTAAACCCAGGATTTGGCTCACTAGTAGATCACATGCCTCTTAGACTTGAGGCCCTGGATTGGATCCCCAACACTGAAAAACATTTTTATAATTAAATAAAATGTAAGTTTTTGTATATACCTGTTTTAGTTTGCTTTCAGTTTTGGTGAATAACTGTTTCTAAATATAATGTTTGAATAGAAGTGTTTTTCTGAGTCAGAACAGGGCTGTTGTGATTATTTTCAGAAAGATACGTAGTAGTTTTTTTTTTTAATTTTATTGATTCACTGTGAGATATAGTTACAAGCTTTTCAAACTCCCATCCCTCCACCAGTGCACATTCCTCACACCAATATCCCTAGTATACCCCCCACCTTTCCCCCCCTTCCACAGCCTCCATGGCACATAATATAAGATGCATAGTATCTTCTTAAAACAATTTTTAAACCCCACCCAGTGGTGCTCAGGGGCCATTCTTGGTGCGGTGTGCAAGCTCTAACTACATGCAAAGCATGCTGTGAAGTTCTTTGAACTATCTCCCTAGTCCATTATATCGTCTCTGATTAGATTATATAAACTAATAAAAATCTTTCAAAATATCTTTTAAAACTTAAATTTCTTTCCCTATATATACTAATAGTACCTTTTGGCTAATAATGTTAATAGCAATTTTTACTGTAATAATAAATATGGATTGAGGTTTTGTTCTTGTTTTGAGGTTACAACTGGTGATGTTCAGGGACTGCTTTCATTTATTTATTTATTTTTATCGAATCACCGAGAACAGTTACAAAGCCTTCAGGATTAAGTCTCAATCATACAATGATCCAACACCCATCCCTTCACCAGTGCACAGTTCCACCACCAAGACCCCAGTATACCACCCTCCCACTCCCCACCCTTCCTGTGTGGCAGATGATTTTCACTTTTCTCTCTCTTTACTTTGATTACATTCAATTTTCGACAGAAAACCCACTATTATTATTTGGAATTTTCCCCCAACAATCAGACCTGCCGAAAAGGCATCATTAGATCATTTGTTTTCTATTGCTGATAATGAAGAGCCTATGATGTTGCATGGCCGCAAAAGCGGCCGCACGGTTTTGGAATTCTGGTATTTTAGAAATTAAATTCAGAGGCATTTCTGCTAGCATCTGCTGTGTTCCAAGATTGGTTTGTGTGCCTCTGGGATCATGGCTGTTAGGAGCGGAGGAGCTGTTCATGGGCAGCTGCTTGGGGTCTCATTGGGGCAGGGAGCAGGGCTGGTTTTGCCCCACCCATCTTGAGATTTCCCGAGAGAGGGGCTGCTTTCAGTGGGGTGCTCAAGGTTTGCTTTTGGCAGTGCTTGAAACCACGAAGTGCTGGGTGGGTCACACCCAAGATTCCTGAATGTGAAGCATGTGTCCAACCCTCTGCACTATTTCCCTGCCACTATTGGCATTTTTAAAAAACTGGGGCAGGGATTCTTTTAAGAATTAACCATATATTCCTCCGGTTAACCTTCTTGACACCCTTATAAGTTTGATACTCTTACAGCAAGTATTGGAAAATAAGCCTCTGAGAAGTAAAAGAATTTGACTGAGATCATGTAGTCAGCACGGAGCTGTTACTGAAACTTAATTATTCTGACTCCAGAACAACCCGTGTGCCTCACTACAATTATACTGCATGAGTCGTCAAAAGATTGTCACCAGGTGTTACTAAGCATTTACCATATAAAGTACATTATTAGATCTTATGTAGGGCATAGAAGCATCGATCTTTAAAATGCCATTGAGTGTTAATTAATTGATTTTTAGAGCGTTAAATAGCTGCTTATGATTGGGTTTCAGTCGTATAATGTTCCAGTACCCATCCCTCACTAGTGTAATTTCCTAGCACCAGTGTCCCCAATTTCCCTCCCAAGCTCTTCCAACTATCCCCCTATCCTAGCCTGCCTCTATGTTGCATACCTTTTCTCTCTCTCTCTCTCTCTCTCTCTCTCTCTCTCTCTCTCTCTCTCTCTGTCTCTCTCAATGTACTTTAGTACTTTATTAATTTAAAGTACTGTATTAGATGCTATGCAGGGCATAACCTTTTTTTTAACCATAAAGTTTTTTTTTTAAGCCATAATCTTTTTGAGAGTTTACAGTATAGTTGGAGAAAGGCGGCTAATAGATTCTACTTTGTTCAGTGCAGCATATTATAAAAGTCATGTCAATGTAAAAGGTAATAGAAATACAGGATTTCTTTATTGTGGGCAGCATACCTGGTGTGCTCAGACTTACTCCTGATCCTGAGTCCAGGGATCAGAGCTCCTGGCAGGGCTTGAAATCAGATGCCAGGAATTGAAATCAGATCAGTTATGTGCAAGGCAGGCATATGCCTGACCTGTACTATCTTACCTGCTGTACTATCTCTCCAGTCCAAAACAGAAATTTTTTTTGTTTTGTTTGTTTATTTGGGGCTATACCTGGCAGTGCTTAGGGCTTTTTCTTGGCTCTGGACTCAGAAATTACTCCTGTAATGCTTGTGGAACCATATGCGATGCCGGGGATCGAGCCTGGGTTGGCCACATGCAAGGCAAATGCCCTACCTGCCATACTGTTGCTCTGACCCCCAGATAGAGGATTTCTGAGAGAAAAAATGAACCATGCTGTGTGAGACAGTAAGGTAAGAAGATTACATGGATTAAGTAGAAATAGGTCTTGAATGATGGGTAGGATTTTAATAAATTGAGTTGAAGCTATTAATAGAATCCTTTCATTTTGGTTTCATTTTGGGGCCACATCTGCAGACCCTGTGATGCCCGGGGGGCCATTCCTGTGCTTGTACTTGGGGGATCTTGTTGTGCCGGTAACTGAGTATAGTGCAGCCTCATATCGTGCAGCACAAGTGCTCAAGTGATGAGTCACATTCCTGGCCCTAGATAGGCCTCTGATCACTGTATCACTGTCATCCAGTTGCTCATTGATTTGCTTGAGCGGGCACCAGTAACGTTTCCATTGTGAGACTTGTTGTTACTGTGTTTGGCATATGAATAAGTCACAGGTAGCT
Source organism: Sorex araneus (assembly GCF_027595985.1). Lineage (NCBI taxonomy): Eukaryota > Metazoa > Chordata > Mammalia > Eulipotyphla > Soricidae > Sorex > Sorex araneus. Next base: position 26,473,752 of record NC_073309.1, on the reverse strand, counting down.
TGCCAGGCTCTGCCGTGTGGGGAGATATTCTCAGTAGCTTACTGGGCTCTCTGAGAGGGGCGGAGGAACCGAACCTGGGTCGACTGCATGCAAGGCAAACGCCCTACCCGCTGTGCTGTCTCTCCAGCGCAGGGCCTCTGATCCAGAGAATAAAGAATAAAGGCACAGAAATAGCAAAGCAAGAGGAAATCGTGTTTGTTCTATGGTTCTTAAGTTTGTGTGTTTGTATAAGTTGGTAGACATCAAAAGTAGATGATTTGTGCTGTGCCCATGGTAAGGAGGATGCTTTTAAAGCAGTCCATTCGCATTTAAACTGTGCTATAAACTTATGGAATAAATACATTATTCCTATGCCACATAGAAAAATCTTTTGGCATACGAAGAGACTGGAAAGCTTATGTACCTAATGACAGGTTGAAAGTAAACCCCAGCCTCCTGAGACTTTCCTTAGAGTACCCTGTTTTGAATGGGGCTTTGGAATGTGGTTAATGCAGTGTCTCATCTAAACATTAGCAAGGATGGAGAGATGGTACAGCTAGCAGGGCACATGTCTTGCACTTGACCAATCCTGGTTCCACATCCCTGGCATCACATACAGTTCCCTGAGCATCTTCAGAAATGTCCCTGAGCACAGAGTCAGGAGTAAGCCATGAGCACTTCCAGTTGTGGCCTCCTAACTAAAAGTAAATGAATGAAAATCAACATTAGCAGATGTTTTGGTAGAAAGGCTAAACTTAGTCTGAAACTCCTTACAGCAGACAAACTTGGCATGTACTCTTGGAAGTAGAAGCCTATAATTAACATATTAAAAAACTTCTTGTGGTTTGATGTAATCTGGAATGTCTTTAGGAAAGGACCATTTATAGGTCAGCAGCTATGAGAGAGGGGGAAAAAACATGGAAATACCTGACTTCAAGACATGGGTCTCAAAGCAGTATTATCCCTGGGGACTGGGGTTGGCTCAGCAGGAGAGCACATACCTTACAGCTGCATTAAGACTTGCTGGTGTTAGTAAAATAACTTCTGTTGCTCATTTTGTTTTCTGCCTTAGCTATATTGACCTTGAAAGGCTTTTATTGTTCTTCACAATTAGTTTTCTGAGACGAACTCTCTCTCAGCTATTTTCCTGCCAATATTTGATTAAAGCAGCACTTCTTTTCCATGTGAAGCTGGATCTGTTATCACTCCCTCCTAATGTGGGTTTTGAATTTATACTATTCCACTATAATTTCTGTTGCTTTTTTCCTGATTTTTCTACTATCTCATGATTCATTTTTTTTTTCTTCCTCCAAAGGCGGCAACCCTGTACAGTGACTGAAGTTTTCCATTTCTGTTGGGTGCTTTTTATATATGCAAAAGGTAAGAAAAGGGTAGTATTTAGATATCAGTTTGAATATTCAGATACTAATGAATGTATCAGAAAAAAAAATTCTCAAATTTTCTCAAAGGATTTAATTCCAAATACATTTTAGGTTTTTTTCTTTTGTTATGCCAGGCATTGAATATAGTCTCATGTTTGCAAGCCATGTCTTTTACTATTAATCCACATCCTTGACCCCTCCCAAAATACTTTTTTTTTTTTACATGGATCACCATGAGGTACAGTTACAAATTTACAAACTTTCATGCTTACGATTTGGTGCCATTCTCTACCACCAATGATCCCAGTATCCCTCCACCACCCCCTACCCCTTCCCCTCACCCCGCCTCCCCTCTGTGGCAATGCATTCCCTTTCGCTCTCTCTTTTTGGGTGTTGTGATTTGCAATGTAGGTATTGAGTGGCCATCATGTTCGGTCTGTAGTCTACTTTCAGCTCGCATCTCCCATCCCGAGCGGGCCCTCCAAATACCTTTTACTTGGTGGTCCCTTCTCTATCTGAGCTGCCTTTTCCCCCAGCATGTGAGGCTGGCTTCCAAGCCATGGAGCAATCCTCCTGGAACACAGCTCTACTATTCTTCCCAAAATACTTTTTAAAGTACTGCTTTTTCATAAGAGTATTCTGAATTCTTTTAGAATACCTAGATTTCTTATTAATTGGAAATTCCTTTTATTATAAAACATGTTAGATCTTTTATACCCAAATTTGTTCTTCAGAATCATAAACTAAAATCATAGAAGTTCTGCTTTTGTCTTTCTTGAAATGTATTTTTCACAAAACATGTGTTGTTTAGTTGAGTGGAAATGCTCACCCTAAGAAGCAGTTTAGATTATTTTGTTTTTGGGTCACATGCTAGGGATTTGCTTCTGACAGTGCTTTTGGGGAGAACATGTGGTTCCAGGGAATGAAACTGGGGCTCTGACTTTCAGAACATGCATGCACCCTAGCCTTTAGTTGTCTCACCAACCTCTAGATTACTTTTTGTATCTTGTTTGGATAAATATGCCTTACTAAAAAATTTTAGAAACATTTTATTTTCTTGATTTTTACTTATCTCAGATAACCTACTTGTCATCTGCATTTAATGAAATATTTTTATTATTTTTGTCCTCTATTTATTTGTAAAAGAGATTCTGCATAGAAATTCAGAGAAAAGAAAGTATTATTTGTATTTGTTACATAACATTCCTCTGTTGACAGTGTAAAATGCTTTGCCTTTAAGATATAGTTCAATAAAATGCAAAGCTGCAAAGACTCATTTGGAATTTTCTGTCTTACTTGAGATACCAAACCTCCTTCCTGATAAATTAACAGGATCTGGAAGTTAAATATGTTATCTTTGTTTAGAGAAAGATAAAATGGCTCCACAAAGTCTATTTTCTGAGGTCAGGATTTGAAAATATAAAATGTATCAGTTGGGACCTTCTAGAGTTTTAATTAGATTCTGATCCTTAGAGGCATTTCAGATTATTTTTATTTTTTTAAATTACAGTACTGTTTTTTGCTTCTTTGGCAAATGTACATAAATGACAAGTTTAAGCTTTTCAAGTATTATGGGCTTTGTAGCTTGAAATTGGTGGGTGACACTTCCAGTTTCACTTTTGAATCACCTTTTGCGGGTGGGGTGTAGGACGAGGGTTTGGACCATACCTGGCAGTGCCTTGGGTTTACTCCTGGATCTATGCTCAGGGATCACTCCTGGTGGGCTCAAGGAACTACATAGGGTGCTAGGGGTCGAACCCAGGTCAGACGCATGCAAGGAAAGGCACCTACCCTCTGTACTATAGCTTTGGCCCCATGAAGCACAGAATATTTTAATATTAAACTGCTCTATAATGGAACCAAGCAAGTTAGTCTCACTTTGTCAGTGCAGTTTAACCTGATAACATTTACCTTTCTGAATATAGAAAATTATTCTCTAATGTTTACAACTGTACCAAAACAATCCTGATACACTGAGTTAAGTGGTAACTTGTTTTGATAGAAAGGGGAGGAAAAGTTTTTCAAAGTAGAGAAACCTTGAAACAAATTGTATGTATTTATATAGTTGAGGAGGAATTATATGGGAAAACATTGAGGTTTTGACATAGTTCTTCAAATGTATGTTACCTATTGAAATCATCTTGGGGTCTAGAGAGAGAATACAGTAGGTAGGGTATTTGCTTTGTATGCCACCAACCCAGGTTCAATCCCCAGCATTCCATATGGTTCCCAGAGCACCATCAGGAGTGATTCCTGAGTGCAGAGCCAGGAATAATCCCTGACCATTGCCTGGTGTGACCTAAAAGCCAAAATAAATAAAGATAGAAAAAAAAATAAATTGAATTCATCTCATTCTAAGAATATGCTTCCTACTCAAATCAATAGGAAGCATATAAAAAAAGCATACTCAAAGTTATCTAGAAAGATTTTTAATTTCCAACACCGAAAAGACATATCCACCTTTAAAAATTGCTTTTAATATTAGACTTGCATAAATGGTGTATTTCTGCAATTTAAAAGTCTTGGCTTTCTATTTCTTTGTTATAAAGCACCAGCAGTTATCCCCATATATTAACTCTACAACTTAAGTATCTTTAATTATGGCCCTGTTCCATTAATTTTTATGAGCTTATATTAATATGGTAAAAGGTATTTTAAAAGCTGTTATAGGAGACTGACTATAGGTTCTGGTATTTTTAAAATATGTGAAAAAATAGGGGCTGGAGCAATAAATAGCACAGCGGGTAGGGCGTTTGCCTTGCACATGGCCAACCCGGGTTCAATTCCCAGTATCCCATATGGTCCCCTGAGCACCACCAGGAATAATTCCTGAGTATACAGCCAGGAGTAACCCCTGTGCATCGCCGGGTATGACCCAAAAAGCAAAAAAGAGATATATATGTATACATATATATGTGAAAAAATAATTACATGACTCATTTTTACAGTTTTTATTATCAAGTATTTTTGCTTATTTATTTATTTTTTTGGGAGGAGGTCCCACATCTGGCTGTGCTAAGGACTTATTCCTGCCTCTGCACTCAGGGATTACTCCTGGTGGTGCTCAGGGGACCCAGAATCCAGTCTGGCCACATGCAAGGCAAGCACCCTACCCACTGTACTAGTTTTCCAGTGCTCAATGCTAGTATTATTATTATTTTTGCTTTTTGGGTCACACCCAGCGATGCTCAGGGGTTACCTGCCTCTTCACTCAGGAATTACTCCTGGTGGTGCTGCGGGACCACATGGGATGCCAGGGATTGAGCCTGGATCTGCAGTGTGCAAGGCAAACGCCCTACCTGCTGTACTATTTTTTAAGTAAAATATTTTCTTATAGATTGTTTTTGTTTCTGGTTTTGGGTCACACCCCAGGGGTTCTTAGGGACTGGGCACTTGTGGCTCTGTGCTCAGACCCTACTCCTGGTGGTGGACAGGGAACTGTACGTGATGCTTGTGGTCAAACTGGAGGTCAGCCACATGCAAAGCAAGCACCTTAACCCCTGAACCATGTCTCTGGGCCAGAAGTTTTCTGTATTGTGAGGTAATTTATGAAATAGTTTAGGGTTGGAACTTTTGGGGGAAAAATAACAATGATAAAATTTTGATTAGCTTAAATGCATTTGATGTTTTTAATGATTGTTGAGTGAAAAATGGTATTTTAGTAAGATTTCTACTTTCACTAAACTTCTAGAAGCATATTAGAATTATTAAACTATAAGAGTGATGTTTCAAAATGTAAATTTGCCAAAACACTTTATGCAGCTTTTGTATCAGCTTTTCACTGTATGGTGTTGTAAAATGTCATTTTACTACAGAGAAAAAAAATTGTGACTTTGATAAAATTTAATTCTACAACTGTTTTAATCCTGTAGGCAATTTTCCCATGATTAGTGATGATTTGGTCAATTCTTACCACCTTCTGCTTTGTGCTTTGGACTTGGTTTATGGAAATGCTCTTCAGTGTTCCAATCGTAAAGAACTTGTAAACCCTAACTTTAAAGGTAAGTTTGTTAGCAAAGATTATTGGGCAACCCATCTTTCTCCATTATGTTTAATTCTTGGGAATTGCTTATGTAGTGCACAGTATGTACTTAGAATTAGAGAACATACATGCATTTGAAAGTTTCATCATCATACATACCCAACAGACTTATAATTAGGGGTTGAGCTCTCTTTAAGAATATTTAGGTTTGGGCTTGAGCGATAGCACAGCGGGTAAGGCATTTGCCTTGCACGTTGCAGTGCTCAGGGCTTACTTATTACTCTATGCTCAGGAATCACTCCTGTCAGACTCAGGGGACCATATTGGACGTTGGGGATAGACCCAGGTTGGCTACGTGCAAGCAGTTGCTCTGTCCCGCCCTACTATTGCTCCAGCCCCTGTTGCTGCATTTTTAATTTAGTTTGTCCCTTTGTTGCTGTTGTGATGACTGAAAGTCACATGCATTTGGTTGTGATGCCCACACAATCACATTGCTTGCTGAAGGGTGCACACATCATTTATTTTATTTGTAATTAATTTAGATTTTAGGGCCGTATTCAGCCGTGCTCAGAGCTTACTCCTGGCTCTGCACTCAGGGATCACTCCTGGTGGGGCTCAAGGAACCATATGGGGTACTAGGGATCAGACCCGAGCCAGCCATCTTGTACAAAGCAAGTGCCCTGCCATTGTACTATCTCTTTCACACCTGAGGTATACTTAGAGTTGAAAGTTAGGCTTTTTGCCAGAGAGATAGTACAGGGGCTCAGGCGTTAGCCTTGCATGTGGCTGGCCATGTTTTGATTCCTATCACCACATGGCATCTTCCAAGCACTGCCAGGAGTGATCCTGGAGCACAGAGCCAGGAGGAAGCCCTGAGCACTACCGTGTCTGACCCTGTTGCCTCTTGCCAAACCCTCACAAAAGGATGTAGACTTCCCTGTGCTCTTTCCTATACGTGAGTGCTCACTATATACTCACTATATTATTCATATTTAATTTACTATAACCTGGTTTGTGGAATGTTTCTTGATACCTTTGTTCTATGATTCTATGTTTGTAGGCTTTTCTGAAGATTTTCATCCGAAGGATTCTAAACTTTACTCTGACCCACCTTGTGTCATTGAGAAACTTTGTTCCTTACATGATGGCCTAGTTTTGGAAGCAAAGGGAATAAAGGAACATTTCTGGAAACCCTATATTAGGAAACTTTATGAAAAAAAGGTTTGTAAGTAGTAAGGAAATAATGTAAATGTATTCTCCGGGGAAAGGTTTGATTTAATGTGATGACTCAAGGATCTCTTCTTTCATCATAGCTCCTTAAGGGAAAAGAAGAAAATCTGACTGGGTTTTTAGAACCTGGGAACTTTGGAGAGAGCTTGTGAGTATTACTGTAAACTCTTTGAATATTTTAACTTGTATACTTTGGGAACCTTAGGACTCAATGTTTTTATTACTTTTTGGAAATTGAGACTGTATCTTGTGAGAGAATATAAGGAAGCAAACAAAAAGTGATCAGCTGCTACTCTAAGCACATGTTTTTAAAATTTATTAAAAATAATATAACCAAAACTTATTAAAAATAATATTACCAAATAATCAACAGTTACTTCACTGTCACTGTCACTGTCATCCCATTGCTCATCAATTTGCTCAAGCGGGCACCAGTAACATCTCCATTGTGAGACTTGTTGTTACTGTTTTTGGCATATCAAATACACCACAGGTAGCTTGCCAGGCTCTGCCATGTGGGCGAGATCCTCTTGGTAGCTTGCCAGGCTCTCCGAGAGGGGCGGAGAAATCAAACCTGGATTGGCTGTGTGCGAGGCAAATGTCCTACCTGCTGTGCTATCGCTCTAGCCCAACAATTACTTAATAATTTTTATTTTTGTTTTTTTTTTTGGGGGGGTGCATTCCCAGCAGTGCCTGTTGCCCCAGGGGATTCAAATGGGCTCCCACATGCAAAGAATGCACTCTAGCATAGATTGTAGTCTTGGAAGTAACTAAATTATTTTGGCACTTGTACAGTGATAACGTGAGATGAACAATGAAGATTTGTAAATGCATCCAGGTCTTCAAAGGTACCTGGAGCATCCAGGAAAGAGAATTAAGTTCCAGCTCCTTTTTTTTTTTTTTTTAAACAAGGACCTCCTTAGCAATTCTTAGGGCCCTGGAGGCTACAATGATACTTGGCCTACAGTGAGACCTGAATGTTTAATGCCTCATTGGCCTGGGGATTCTGGCATCCACCAGGACTACCTTGTGACATTCAGGACCAATACCTGGGCTACACCCTGCAGTATTTGGGGCAGTGTTTTGCTGGGTATTGAATCTGGGCATGTAGGACACATGCTCTACCCAAAGACTATCCTCCCAGCTAAATACCTTGAGCTTCATATTTGAAGCCTCAGTTACTAAGTAGATTGGTGTATTCTGAAACACGATCACTGTATAGTGACTGAACTGATCTAATGTAGCAAGCTTGTATTTTATTACTTTTTTTTTTATGCTGGGTATTAAACCTGGAGCTCTTCATAGAAGACATGCGCTTTACATCATAGAAGACATTAGCTGATCTATATCCCTGCCTCTTCAGGTGTACATTTTACATCCCTCAGGTTTTTGCTTTTCGGGTCACACCCAGCGATGCTCAGGGGTTACTCCTGGCTCTTCACTCCGGAATTACTCCTGAGAGTGCTGGGGGACCATATGGGATGCTGGGGATCGAACCTGGGTCGTCTGCGTGCAAGGCAAATGCCCTACCCGCTGATATATCTCTCAGTTTTTATAACAGTTTTCTCACTAAAATTTAACTTTCACAAAACGTGTTGTAGCTTTTGTTTATTTATATTTTGGTTTTTGTGTCACACTCAGCAGTGCTCAGGGCTTACTCCTGACTCTGTGCTTAGGGGTCACTCCTCACGGGCTTGGGGGAACCATATGAAATGCCGGGGATCAAACCCGGTTGCTGCATTCAAGGCAAATAAAAGCCTTACCCACCGTGGTATCATTGCTCCAGCCCCAAAATATGGTAACTCTTAATAAATAAAAATAAAAAGTAACTAAGCTTCCCCTGAAATGTTACTGAAATGGCAGTTCTTTGAATGTACATTTTGTCTGTTTCTTCCCCCCCTTTAGTAAAGCCATCAATAAGGCCTATGAGGAGTATGTTTTATCTGTTGGGAATTTAGATGAACGGATATTTCTTGGAGAGGATGCTGAAGAGGAAATTGGGACTCTCTCAAGGTGTCTGAACACTGGTTCAGGAACAGAGACTGCCGAAAGGGTGCAGATGAAAAACATCTTGCAGCAGCACTTTGACAAGGTGAGTTGAGCAGTTTAGAAGAATAGAGATGTGGGGAACAGGCACGCCACAGAGGCTCTGCTTTATTTCAGGGAGGAAGAGAAAAGTGAGAGAATACTTTCATTGTTTTCAGTGTTTGTTTTGGGGCCACACCCAGTGGTGCGCAGGGATGACTCCTGGCTCCATGCTCAAGGGTCACTCCTTGAGGGCTCAGGGGACCGTATGAGGTACTGGGAATCAAACCCAGGTCTGCTGTGTGCAAGGCAAGCACCGTATCTGCTATACTATGTCTTGGGCCCCCTCAAATTTCTTTTCTATTGATCTGAGAATAAGAGTATTTCATTTAAATTAATGTACCAATAATACTTGTTTTGAAAAGATGGGTTGCAGCTAATTAGAGAGAGAGAACAGAAGGGAATACCCTGCCACAGTGGCAGGGTGGGGTGGGGGGAGATGGGATTGGGGAGGGTGGGAGGGAGGCTGGGTTTACTGGTGGTGGAGAATGGGCACTTATGCTTCCCTCATACACCGAACTTTGTATGAGGGAAGTATAAGCACAAAAGTGTATAAATCTGTAACTGTACCCTCACGGTGATTCACTAATTAAAAATAAATAAATTTAAAAAAAAAAGAAAAGATGGGTTGCCTATACATATTGGACATAATGGGTATATAAAAAATGTTGATTGATCTAAATTGGTGCCTTCATCTAAGATAGTGTTTTTCATCTGGAGACCATCTGGCACTCTGTGGAAGCTTAGGTTATTCCATGAGTACTAGAGGAGAAAAATCACATAAATGGGGGGCTAGTGCACAAGACTAGGGAGTCAACCAGTAGGACAGGGCCATGGGAGGGAAACAAGATCAGAAGGGGACATAGTTGGTGCTAGCGTGAAAAACACCTGATCTAAGAGACTGATAATCCATTGTCTTTTTATGGTTCATATCTCATTTTATTTTATTTTATTTTGGGGTCTTTTGGGTCACATCTGACTGTGCCTCACTCCCAACTGTGCTCAGAAACCACTTGGTGGTACCTGGGGTACTATTTATAGTGCTGGGTACTGAACCCGAGTGGACAGTGTGAAAGGCAATCACTGTAACCACTGTGCTGTCTCTGTGGTGCCTAATTTTATAGTATTGTGACCTGAAAAATACTTGGTATGATTTTAATATTCATAAGTCCATTAGTATTTGTTTTGTGTCTTAACATATGATATATACTTAAATGTTATGTGTGCACTTGAAAAAAATGTGTTTAGCTATTTGGGAGTGAAATAGATGTCTATTGTCCCCATCTGTTCTAACTCATCACTTAAGACTATTACATCCTTATTTATTCTGTTTAGTTGGTCTGTCCGTAATTGCAAATGGGTTATTAAGGTGTCCTCTCTGTAGTACAGGGTATCACTCTTTGAATCTATTAATAGTTTCTCAATGTGCTTTGGTGTTCTTTCATTTGGCGCATTAATTAGCCTAATGTCTTCTTGTTTTCTTAAGCTCTTAATCAGTAATGTCCATTCCCATCTGTTACAGCTTTTTAGCTGGAAATCTATGTGATCAGATATAATTCATTTTTTTCAGAAGTGACACTTATTGGGGCTGGAGCAATAGCACAGCAAGTAGGGTATTTGCCTTGCTCGTGGCCGACCCTGGTTCGATTCCCAGCATCCCATATGGTCCCCCTGAGCACCACCAGGAGTAATTCCTGAGTGCAGAGCCGGGAATAACCCCTGTGCATTGCCAGGTGTGACTCAAAAAAAAAAAGTTCTATTTATTTGTAGGATTGTTTTTGAACTTTTTGCTTTGAGCCTACATTTTTTCTTGGAAGCTAAGGTGTGCTTCTTTTAGGTAGCAAAATATTAAGACTTTTTTATTATATGATTCATTTCTGCTATGCTATGCCTTCTGATTGGTAAATTCTGACCATTAACATTTAGGTAGTTACTGAAATAGTTATTGACCTTATTTAGATATTTCTTTGATGTGCTGCTATTAATTTTGTCTTTCTCTTTTTCTGGGGTCACACCCGGTGATGCACAGGGGTTACTCCTGGCTCATGCACTCAGGAATTACTCCAGGCGGTACTTGGGGGACCATATGGGATGCTGGGAATCGAACCCGGGTCGGCCGCAATAGAACCAGTGCAAGACAAATGCCCTGCCCACTGTGCTATCACTCCAGGCCCTCTCTCACATTTTTTTCTTCCTATACTTGAATGCCATTTGTTTTTGGGGAGAGGGGTTCCCAAGCAGTATTCTGTAGGTCCTAAACTCCAGCTATGATTCTTGACCAGCTGGACCAGGCTCAAGAATATGATGCTTTTTGAACCCTGCAGAGAAAGGGATACCCAGGCCACCCCAGCAGTGCTGGGAGGTCATACTTAAGTGTGGCTTGGGGGCCACCTGGACTGCACCTGGCAGGGGGGACCATGTGGTACCAGGAATTGAATTTGAACTGGGCACATGCTGGGTATAAGCCTTAACCAGTATATTATTTTCTGGTTCCCTAACATATGTTTTAGTTCCTATACCCAGTTTTGGTTTGCTTAGTTTTGTTTTTTTGAGGGGCCCTAGAATTAGATTTGGCAGGGAGCAGTGCTCGGGATCAAGCCTGGGATCCTGGTCATGCCCAACATGTGCCCTAGCCCTTTGAACTCTTCTTGACCCGCTTTTCTAGTTTTTGAGATGGTTTTCTTTAGAAGATTTTTCTTAAGGTTGTCCTGAGATTTGTATGAGAAGTTCTATTTTTGTGACCTAATAGGCAGATCAAACTTATATTCATTTTATATAATGAATATAAATTTGTGTTTTCACTCTTGTGGTGCCTCCAATGCCCGCTTGAATACTTCTGCTGATTTACTACTTCTCAAATTGCTTTTCATTTTATGAGACCCTTTAATGTATCTTGCCTGGGTGACTTAGTGGACATAAATTGCTCTAATCTGCTAGAGTAAAGTATGATTGGCTGAAAATTCTTTTCTTTCAGCATTTTGAATATCTCAGCTCATTCCCTTCTGTTTTCTGTGGTTTTTGTTTTGTTTGTTCTGTTTGGTTTCTGGTAAGTTTATGGATAATCTTATAAGGGATTCTTTATATGTAATTAGTTTTCTGTGAAATGCGTGTAGTATAATGTTCTTTGGGGGAGTTGGGGATGGGGTATGAGCCTTACCTGATGGTGTTCAGGTCTTGATCCTGGCTTTATGCTTAGGGGTCATTTCTGGTGCTCAGGGGACCATAGTCAGTGCCCTGGATTGAACCCTTGCTGCATACAAGGCAAGCATCTTAACCCCTGAACTAGCTCTCTGTCCCTAACTTTTTGCAGGGGCTATATACAGGCATTGCTCAGGAAACTGGGCCGGTAGGGCTAATCTGACTGGCAGGTGATGTAGTCTTGGGCCAGTGGTACTTGGGTGCACCAGGGCCATGTCTTCAGGACCCACCAGGGCTACTACGGCTATGCAGTGTTGTTAGGTGTTGAACCCAAGTGTGTGTTCTGCCACTTACAGCCATATCCCAACCCCAAGAGTGATGTATATGTATACATGATAAAATTTCTTGAGAATAATTCATGTTTTTCATATTTATGTTTCAAAATGTTGATTTAAATTTATTTCTGTATTGAATATCTATCTACTTCTGGGAGAAAGTGGTAGATTCTAGTAACTAAGACTGAGGTGGTTTTCTGCATTAGGTTTTTGCACCTAAGAAGTTTCCTACTGATTTAGATGGACTTTTGCTAAGTTATGGATTTCATTTGGATTCTATTAAATTCATAGCTTCTTTCTGCCAATCATTTGAGTATTTATAAAAATAGATTGCGAGGAATCGAGATAAGGTGTAAACGAAGTGAAACTTATCACTTACAAGGGTGGGGACTGGGGAGGTGGGAGGGGACGGCAGGTATACTGGGGGGGTTGGTGATGGAAGATGGGCACTGGTGAAGGGAAGGGTGTTTGAGTATTGTATAACTGACATAATCCTGAGAACTATGTAACCCTCCACATGGTGATTCAATAAAATTTAAAAAAAAAAAATTAAAAAAAAATAGATTGCGAGGGACTGGAGCGATAGCACAGTGGGTAGGGTGTTTGCCTTGCACACAACCAACCCTGGTTCAATTCTCAGCATCCCGTATGGTCCCCTAAGCACGGCCGGGAGTAATTCCTGAGTGCAAAGCCAGGAGTAACCCCTGTGCATCGCTGGGTATGACCCAAAAAGCATAAAAAAGCAAAAAAAAAAAAAAGATTGTGAATATGAAATTATTTCTCAGAGGTACTCATAAATTTTCAGCCTATTTTTGTCTATACTTAAGTTTCGAAGGAGGATTTATTGGGAAATATGCTTTGACTTAGAGTTTTAACTTTTTTGTTTTGTGTTTTGGGGCCATACCCAACAGTGCTCAGGGGTTACTCCTGGCTCCGTGCTCAGGGATCACCTGGGAGGCCCAGGGTGCTGGGGATCAACTTGGTCATTTGCAAAGCAAACACCCTGCCTGCTGTACTATTGCTCCAGTCTCCATAGTTTCTTTCTTTTATTTTATTTTTTTTTTTACCACACCTGATGATGCTCAGGGGTTACTCCTGGTTCTATAATCAGGAATCACTCCTGGCAGTCTCAGGGGATCATACCTGCTGTAAGGCACCTGGCTCCCTAATTTTTTCTTTTCTTTTTGAGTCATACCTGGCGATGCACAGGGGCATTCAGGAATTACTCCTGACGGTGTTCAGGGGACCATATGGGATGCTGGGAAACGTGTGCAAGGCAAACGCCCTCCCCACTGTGCTATCGCTCCAGTCCTGGCTCCCTGATTTTTAAGGAATACTGTTTTAAGTTGATTACAGCATAAATGAATGGTCTTATATTGGCATCATGCTTAAATTGAAAGCATAGTTATTTGAATCATGAAAATGTATTAAAAATGAAAGTTAAAGTCTGATTAACGTGAATTACCGTTATCTTGACTTACTATTCCTGATGTAATTTAAAAGTTTTTCTGACCTGAAATAATGTGCTTTTCCTCTCACTCTAGTCTAAAGCACTTAGAATCTCCACACCACTTACTGGCGTGAGGTACATTAAGGATAACAGCCCATGTGTGACCCCCATTCCTACAGCTACACATAGCTTAAGTCGCCTTCACACCATGCTGGCGGGCCTCAAAAATGCACCAAGTGAGAAACTGGAACAGATTTTAAGGTTAGTTTGAGTGCTCCTTGTCTTCTGATGTCTGGCTGTTGAGCATTATCCAATTTTCTGTTTTACTCTTTCATTATTAATGCTCTAATTCATCCATTAGTAATTATTTATCAAGTGCATCCTCAATCCTGTTAACTTGTAGAGGATACATAATAGAAGATGATGATTTTTTCCCCTAGTATCTTAATCTATTTGGGCTGCTATAGTCGAATACCATATATTGAATGGTTTAAGAACAGCAAATTAATTTTTCAGTTTTGGAGGCTGGAATTCCAAGATCAAGGCGCTAGGAGATTCAGTTTATGGTGAGATTTGCTTCTCATTCATAGCTTTTTGCTGTCTTCACATGACTTAAGGAGGCAAGGGAACTTTCTTAGATCTCTTTCTCTTCATCTGTCTCTCTCACTTTCTTTCTCCCTCCTTCCTTTTTTCCCTCCTCCCTCCTTCTGTCTGCCACTCTCTGTCTCTCACCTACTCTATCTTCCTTCCTCCACCCCTCTTGCCCTCTCTCCTTCTCTCTCCACTCTTCTCCACACAGATATATTTGGGTGTCTATGCAGGACTAACCCAGCATTACTCGGCCCTAAGGTGTCTTTCATTAGGACACTAATGCCATTTGTGGGACCTCTGTCCACATCTTAATACCTGCTAGAGGCCTTCACATTGGGCATGAGGTTTAATTTGGGGGAATACAAACATTGCGTCGATACTTGAGTATACTATAGGAGACAGTAACACAATACTAGAGATTGTAGAATAAAGTGCTAACGTATTTATTACTATTGACTGTTCTATCTTTAAGATTTCTTCAGGGAAGGAAATAGGGGAGGGGATTCACTGAAAATGGATGTACAGGACCTCATAAGGAAGATTGGACTTGAGTAGATTTCTTTTCCTTTTTTCTTTTTAGGTTTTTGGGCCACACACAGAAAAAAGTTTGGAAAAAACTTCCTACAAGACTCCTCTTAGTCTTAAAATTTTCCCATGCATTTTCATGAATCTTATTTATTCATAAATTTTATTGTAATTAACCCCTGAAAATATATATTTGTATATCCTCTTCCTAAGTCATGTTTGTCAAAGAGAATTTAGAATTCGGAAGGATTTGATACATTTTAAAAGTTTGTCTTAATAACTAAATATTCCAGATAGTTTTTTTGTCTCTAAATAAAATAGTTCACATATTTTGTAGTTATTTTCAACAGATACTTTGTAATTATCTTTAACAGAATTATCAGGTACTTTTATTTTGTGTCATTTTCTAAGCTTGCTACATTTGGTTTGTTCCACAACTGGCTGTGATCAGGGCCTTTTCCTGTTTCTGTGCTCAGGCCTGACCCCTGGTGGTGCTATGGGATCACATGCAGTGCCGGGATTGGTCCCCGGGTTCACTCAAGCAAGCTTCGTATCTGTGTGCTCTCTCCAGCCCTAAATTTGCTTCATTTTACATTGAACATGTGCATTAATGATTAAGTTAAAATAAAGTTGTTATGAAAGCCTACATGTGAGCGACTTGGCAGGTGTGATGCTGGTGGCCCCACCAAATCTGCCTGGATGGCCCTGGTGGTCCATCCAGCTCTGCATCCTTGAGCCCTGAACAGAACTGCCGGCCTGGTTGGTGTATTGCTGGAGTGGCCCCCAGAACTCCTAAGCATCACTTGGAAGCCCTTCCTCCCCACCAAAAGTCCACATGGCAATAATTTGTAGAATTGGAGATCTTTTGCCTTTCTAGTTAAAAATAGAAATCAATGAAATAATCTTTGTTTTGAAGCAAAACTGTGGAATTCCAGTAATGGTTTTGCATGGGTCTATGCATCTCTTCATTCTGTTTTTTTTTTCCAGTTATTTTTTGCTCGTTTTGTTAAGCCAGGGATAGAACTAATAACTTCACATACCACTGAGCTACATCGCCAGCCCCAGGTTTTCTTCCAGTTCTCTTCTTTTGGGAGAGCTAGGGGGAGGGATTTTTTTTTTTGGTGCTCCTCCTGGTGGTGCTCAGGGCTTACTTTTAAGTCTGCATTCAGAGATCACACCTGGAGGTGCCCAAGGGATTGTATGTAGTGCGAGGTATTGAACTGGGGATGCGGCTTGTAAACCAAGCACCTTAATCTCTTTACTGTTTCTCCAGCCCCTTATCCAGTTCTTTTATTTTTTTGTTTGCTTTTTTTTGTTTATGGGCCACACACAGGGGTGCTCAGGGCTTACTTCTGGCTCTGCTCTCTGTGCTCAGGGATCACTCCTTGTAGGCTCAGGGGGTCATATGGGGTCCTAGGGATCGAACCCAACACAAGTCTGCTTGTACTATCTCTCTATCCAGTTCTTAATGTGTGTTGTATTCTCCCTTAGGGAAATAGTTGAGGGCAATTTAGTTTGTCATCAGTGATTGCTGCTGATGGGTAAGTAGGGGCCATTTTCAGATGGACATCAGTCAGTGAGCACTAGTCAAGGTTACTAAACTTATTACTGTAAAGTACTACTTCTTTCATGAGAAATGCATTTACTTCTCATTAGCACAGCAGATAGGGCCTTTGCCTTGCACATGGCCGATCTGGGTTCGATTCTTCTGTCTCTCTCGAAGAGCCGGCAAGCTACCAAGAGTATCCTGCCTGCACGGCAGAGCCTGGCAAGCTACCTGTGGTGTATTCGATATGCCAAAAACAGTAACAACAAGTCTCACAATGGAGATGTTACTGGTGCCCGCTCAAGCAAATCGATGAACAATGGGATGACAATGATACAGTGATACAGTGCTTACTTCTAATAAAGTACTACCTCTCTCATGAGAAATGCATTTTCCAGACACAGTGATAATACCAATATCTTCTGTAAGTAGGTACAAGATCTCCTTGATTATTTGGGAAGTGTATAGTTTCTCAGTATTTTATATTTACAGATTTGAACAGTTACAAGAGTGTATATAGCTTATCATGTTATGACTTAGCAGACCTTTATTATATAACTTATCATTTTTAGGACATGTTCTAGAAATCCAACCCAGGCTATTGCCAAAAGACTGAGAGAAATGTATGAAATATATTCTCAGCATTCCCAGCCAGATGAGGATTTGGGTAATTGTGCTAAAGGTAAGGCTTACTATTATCTGTATGTGTTTATCCTCTGCTTTTTTTTTTTTTTTTTTTTTGGTGCTGGAGAGGGTATACATTTAACTGTACTTGGGACAGTGCTATTCTGGGGACTGAATCTAGAGTTCCTCACATACTTCAGCTCTTCACTTACCTCTTAGCCCTGCCTTCATCGTTGGAATTTAGCTACATGAAGTCCTTCCTTGGTAACTGAGTCAAAAATGCGAAGATTTAAGACTCTTAGAATAAGGCTTAGAATATAATTATTCAGGGGGCTGTAGTGATAGTACAGCGGGTAGTGCATTTGCTTTGCATGAACCTGGGTTCGATTCCCATCATACCACATGGTCCCCTGAGCACCGCCAGGGTAATTCCTGAGTGCAGAGCCAGGAGTGACCCCTGTGCACCACCAGGTATGACCCAAAAAGCAAAAAAAAGAAAAGAAAAAAAAAGGAAGAATTCAATTTTCCTGTCAATTAAATGGCTTCTGAGTCCTTCTCAATATAGAATAAATTTTCTCTTTCTTTTTTTTTTTGTTTTTTTTCTTTTTGGGTCACACCCGGTGATGCACAGGGGTCACTCCTGGCTCTGTACCCAGGAATTACCCCTGATGCTTCTCAGGGGACCATATGGGATCCTGGGAATTGAACCTGGGTCGGCTGCATGCAAGGCAAATGCTCTACCCACTGTGCTATTGCTCCAGCCCCTAGAAGAAATTTTACAGTATTATCTTTGTTATGTTAGACTTGGGGCATTTTTGTGCCCCTAGAAGAAATTTTACAGTGTTATCTTTGTTATGTTAGACTTGGGGCATTTTTGTGTGCCAAATTTGTTTATTCTTTATTACTTATTTATTTCAAAGACATGCCTCACCCTCTTTTTTTTTTTTTGTCACACCTAGCAAAGCTTAGGAGTCCCTCTTGGGATGGGGACCCCAGGGGCAGGAAGGAGTGCTCCAGATAGAGAGTCTCCGGTGAAAAGTGGCCTCGTGTTGAGGGACACCAGGGAAGGTTCTTTGCGTGTGATCTTTGTGTTCTTTATTGTTCATGCAGAAATTGCCAGCAGACATTTTCGTTTTGCAGAGATGCTTTACTATAAAGTGTTGGAGTCCGTTATTGAGCAGGAACAGAAGAGGTTGGGAGACATGGATTTATCTGTGAGTAAATAAACAACGTATTGATCAGCTTAATAAAGGCATCCCTGAGTGTGACCCAAAGAGCACACCTCATCCTGCTTTACGGTCCATTCATGCTTCCTATTAGAAACCTGTGGAAACGACAGTTTTTATACTGAGACATCATGGAAGGCAGTTTCTCCTCCTCCAAAACAGGTTTCCCAGCCTTGGCCCCCGTGCCATGTCAGTGATGATTCTTTGTTGTGTGGGGCTGTCTGGATGAAGTTTCAAACAAGCAAATAAAAACCCATTAGTAAGGAAATAATCTGTTGCTTTGAGGAATATAGTACTGGGACCTAAGGAAGCTTGAGTTCTGAGCCCTCTCATCTCCAGTCCCACATGCATTATTTCTTACAGCAGAAGAGCATTTTTTATGGCTTACAATTTTAGTAAGACCCTCGTGAAAGATTTAAAGCATTCAAACTTAACCTTAACTGACTTTCAGAAGACTTTATTGTATAGGTCACATGTTTACAATAGCATTACCTCAGTTGACTTTTAAATAAGAGTTTTTGTTAAAGCATATGGGAAGAATAAACTAAATATTGAACTGACGGGATTTTAGTGAACCATTCCTCTGTAGTTAATTCTTTATCCTAGTTTTTAAAAAAAATTTTTTTGGGGGTTGTAAGGGCTCTATGCTGTACCAGGGCCTCACACATTCGAGGCAAGTTTCTACCAGTGAACTACACCCCTGACCCTCTTTTTTTTTTTTCTAGATTTTATCAGCCAAGATGTGAATATTGATTTTTTTCCATTGTCAGAGATTGAACCTAAGGTTTCACACATGTGCATATTTATTTTTAAACAAATTACATTTGTTCTTGCTAACATCAATATCAATTTTTTAATCTATTTTAAAATCTATATTTTTGTTTTGTTTTAGGGCCACACCTGGCTGTGCTCAGGGCTTATACCTGGATTTGCATTCAGGAGTCAGCCCTGGCAGTGTTCAGGAAACCATAAGGGGTGCTGGGGTTAGCCATGTGCAGGACAAGTGCCTTACCTGCTCTACTGTCTCACTGTCAGCTTGAGATTAATTTTTGAAGTTAAGAAAAAGTTTCAATGAAATCAGGCATATATTTTGCACTAATCCAAAAGTAACTGGGTCTG
This sequence comes from Sorex araneus, assembly GCF_027595985.1. Taxonomy (NCBI): domain Eukaryota; kingdom Metazoa; phylum Chordata; class Mammalia; order Eulipotyphla; family Soricidae; genus Sorex; species Sorex araneus. The sequence goes on along the minus strand of NC_073309.1, from coordinate 26,454,540 downwards.
AAATGTCTTGTTAGAGCAGTGTCATGTTTCTGTACGCTAACAACTCTGTTTTACAGGGCATTCTAGAACAAGATGCATTCCATAGATCACTCTTGGCCTGCTGCCTTGAAGTCGTCACTTTTTCATATAAGCCTCCCGGGAATTTTCCATTTATTACTGAAATATTTGATGTGCCGCTTTATCATTTTTATAAGGTACTTCTAAGAACCTGATGTTGAAGTAACTATAGACGAGGCAGGGCTTCTGTTGTCAGTCATCTGGTACATTCTGATATATATGTACATTTCTTCATTTTTAACTGTGATTGTGACTATGATTAAGGGGAGATCCTTAAGAATCATTTAAATTCTTTCTAAATGGTTTAAATTTTGAAGAACTATTTTAGGTAAAGGGTTCCTGGATTTCTTTCTTTATCTGATAAAGAAATTTAGAATACTGTCATTAACTAAAAAAGGTTTTTTGAAAAGTAGCAGTTTCGTTTCAGCCTATTTTTAATTTTCTGGAAATTAAATAACTATTTATCAAAGTAAAAAAAAATTCTCTTTATTTTATATTGAGGCTCAGTTGTAGCATTGATTTGGTTGTTTATTTGGTACTGATTTAAGCATATAAATTCATTGTAACTTTCACAGTGTTCAAAACTAATTTTTAGGGGTTTTTTTTCTTTTTTTTTTTGGTGGGGAGGCAGTGGCCACACCTGGTGGTACTCAGGGCTTACCCCTGCTCTGCATTCACTCCTGGCAGGCCTAGGGGACCATATGGGGTGTCAGGAATTGAATCTGGGTTGGACACATGTACGGCAAGTGCCCTTCCTACTATACTATCACTCCAGCCCCTCCAAACCAATTTTTTTTGGGTTTTTTTTTTTTTTTTTTTTTTTTGCTTTTTGGGTCACACCTGGCGATGCACAGGGGTCACTTCTGGTTCTGCACTCAGGAATTACCATATGGGATGCTGGGAATCGAACCCACACGGACTGACTGTTTTGGGTTTTTTAATATAAAAATTTCAGAATAATGTTTTTTTTTTTTTCCTGGTAGTGTTGTGTTACTTGGGTCTAGCAGTGCTGGGGGCCAATGAGGCTCTAAAGCTGTGTTGGGACAAGCAGTGTAGTACTGAGATTGAACTTGGGACCTTGTGCATGCAAGACGTGCTCCAGCCAGCCTTTAACCAGGGAGAGCTATCTCTCTGACCAAAGAGTAATGGTTTGCAACCTTAGTAGACAAAAGCATGTTCTCATTAAAAGTTTTTTCAAATATAGAATGCCGGGATTGAACCCGAGTTGGTCGTGTGCAAATTATAGCCCTCCCCACTGGGCTATAACTCCGGCCCTTTCTTGCCTTTTATACATGTGTATTTCACCAAGTCGCTTTCTCGAAGTGGAGCCGTGTGGTTTGCGGGCGTATTTCACTCACATGGAGACAGCTGCCCCCAGTCCCTCCCAAGAGAGACATCCCAGTGTTGTCTTTCCCGTCAGTCTTACAGGAGTGTTCTCATTTCTTCACACCTCCAAGGACAATAAAATTCCCTCTCTTTTTTGGCAGTGATGGGGAGGTGGTGCTTGGGGTGCTGGGGATTAAGCCCAGGGCCCTGCATGAAGAGCTTTTGTCCGACCAGCTGTTTGCCTGGCCCTGACACTCTGTGTTTAAACATATGCCACTTTAGTATTTTGCTATTTTAATTTATACTGTTCTGCTTATTAGACTGGAGCAGGTAGGGCTTGCATGCAGCCGACCCGGGTTCAATTCCTCCGTCCCTCTCAGAGAGCCCGGCAAGCTACCGAGAGTATCCCGCCCACTACAGCAGAACCTGGCAAGCTCCCCATGGCGTGTTCGATATGCCAAAAATAGTAACAAAAACTCTCACCATGGAGACATTACTGGTGCCCGCTAGAGCAAATCGATGAGCAATGGGATGACAGTGACATAGTACTGTACAGGAATATATGATATTCAAATAGTAATTATAAAAGCTTATTAAAAGCTTCCTCTTAAAAGGAAGAAAAGTGTTTCTAAATAGTGTTAATTAAACTTTTTCATAAATTGTCTCATTTCTATAAATGTGTAAAAATATTTTTGCAGGGCTGGAGCGATAGTACAGCAGGGAGGGCATTTGCCTTGCATGCAGCCGACCTGGGTTCAATTCCCAGCATCCCATATGGTCCCCTGAGCACCTCCAGGGGTAATTCCTGAGTGCAGAGCCAGGAGTGACCCCTGTGCATCGCCGGGTGTGACCCAAAAAGCATATATATATATATATATATATATATATATTTGAATACATCTACCCAGTTTGCTTTCACATCTAATGAAATATTTTGTAAACGTTTACTAAAAGTGAGCATTTAAAAAAATTTTCAGGTGATCGAAGTATTCATTAGAGCAGAAGATGGCCTTTGTAGAGAGGTAGTAAAACACCTGAATCAGATTGAAGAACAGATACTGGATCATTTGGCTTGGAAACCTGATTCTCCACTCTGGGACAGAATCAGAGACAATGAGAACAGAGTGCCTACCTGCGAAGAGGTTTGTAAAACACATACTGTCTGTCTGTCATGAAAGAACAACAATATATGTATACAAAATCCTCTAAGAATGCACTTGAACTCGGTGTCTACCTGAGGGTGGTTCCTGGGACACATGTTATAATCATGTCTGTGTCCAAGAAGCAAGATGTGTGAGAAATAACTTGTGATTGCCCCGAGGTTTCAGTGACAGAGTAGGGGTTCAGCCTCCTGTTTTGATTTCCCAAGCAAATTTCTTACCTTAGAATAGTTGGTATTCTAATTCTCCACATTAGTTATAAAATATGATTTATAATTAATATGCAGTTGTTAGATTTTGACTATTTTAAGATTGCAAGAATTTAGGGGCTGGAACAATAGTATAGGGGGTAGGGTGCATGCAGCTGGCCCGAGTTCACTCCCAGGTATCCTATATGGTCCTCTGAACACCTCCAGGACTAACCTTTGAGCAATTCCGGATGTGGCCTCAAGACAAAACAAAAACAATAAAAGATTGCCAGAATTTTATTGTGGTGGTGGCCACACTTGATGCTGGGCAAGTGCATGCAACGTTGTGTATCGAACTCAAGTCGTGGTGCGTGTAAGACAGGTGTTCTACTGTGAGAAATACCTTGGGCTTAAAGATTGCCAGAATTTGGGGGCAAGTGGCCTTCCAAGATGTGCTCAGGGTCCCTGTCAGCTACTATACTCAGTCAACTGGACCAGCAGTTCATTGGTAGGGCTTGGGGATGTGGTGCTCTTCATGCCCAGTGGTGCCCGGGGCCTGATAGTATTAGCAATTGAACTTGATCCTTGAGCATACAAGGCATGTGCTCGTTTTGTTTGTCTGTTTTTTGTTTTCTTGTTTTGGGACCATACCTGGAGATGCTCAGGGGTTACTCCTGGCAGTGCTCTTAGCAACTGTATAAACAATATTTTATAGGTCATGCCACCCCAGAATCTGGAAAGAGCAGATGAAATTTGTATATCTGGCTCCCCTTTGACTCCCAGAAGAGTGAATGAAATACGCACTGATTCTGGAGGACTTGGAAGAGGTGAGTTAAAAACATTAGAGAAGAGCACCAAAACGGATAAAGATACAGGATAAAGAAGCTATGATACATATACAGAATGGAATGCTACTCGGCTGTGAGAAAAGATGAAGTCATGCAGCTTGCCGATACTCGGATGGGTCTGGAGAGTATGTTGACTGAAATGAGTCAGAGGGAGAGAGACAGACACAGAATGATCTCACTCATTTACCGGTTATAAAGAAAGTAAGGGAATAACTAAAGCCCAAGGGTAATAGAAACCAAGAGCAGGAGAACTGGTCCTTAGTAGGAAGCTTGTCAGTGAATGGGTTGGGGGAGGATTGATCAGGGACAGGGCCACTAGGACAGTGATAAAGGAAAGAGTAGTCATTCTGGCCCAAGACTGGGTGCTGGTAGGAGGCACAGTGACATGCATGATACTCCATCAGTAATAGTATTGTGAACTACAGTGCCTAAAAGGTGTGTATGAGATGGGGGAAGAGAAAAATGTGCCTGCCGTAGAGGAAAACTGGAGACATTGGTGGAGAGAAGTGGACATTTGTGAGGAATTGGTGGTGGAACATTGTATACCAGAAACTCAATTATGAGTAACTTTCTAATTTTGTAATTCATGGTGATTCAATAAAAACTTTAAAAAAATAATAGGGTGAAGAATCTGTGACTAGCACCTGGGAATTTGCCTTTACTACAAGTAAAATTAATAGGGTGTATATAGAAGAAAATGTTCTGTGCATTATATAGCTACATAGATTACTTAAAAAGTAATATTTTTGAAGATTTTTTCACTGTTTTTGGGCCACACCCAGCAATGCTCAGAGGTTACTCCTGGCTCTGTACTCAGGAATTATCTATGAAGGTGCTCAGGGAGGACCCTGTGGGATACTGGGGATTTAACCCAGGCCAGTGGTGTGCAAGGCAAGCATCCTACCTGCTGTACTATTGCTCTGGCCCCTGAAGATTTTTTTCTTTTTTTTTTCGAGGGAGGCAGTATGAGAGTAATTACAGGGCTGAAGGCAATTGCCTTGCATGTGGCTGATCCTGGTTCGATCCGCAGCACTGCATGATCCTTGACCACTGCCAGAAGTGATCCACAAAAATAAACATAATTAAATCCAAAACATGCATGCCCATTCTCATTGAAGAATGTTATTGAGTTTTAATTTTTATCTGTAGAAAAGACAAAGATGATTATTTATATAAATGTGTAGGGGAAATGCTACTATAGTAATATCAAATCTGTCAAGTCCCATTATCAAGTAGTGACTGACTTTTTGCTTTTTTGCTTTGATACTGGGATGAGCTAAGACCTCATGTATGCAAGGCAGGCACTTTATCACTGATGGAGCCGCTTCCCCAACCCTTAAGTAATAACTTTACAGAAAATCACTTTTATGTTAATATTAGGTAGAAATGATCTATTACCAGTAATATAGAAAAATAGAATTATTCTTTTATTTTATTTATTTAATTATTTTGGTTTTTGGGTCACACCCGGCAATGCACAGGGTTTACTCCTGGCTCTGCACTCAGGAGTTACCCCTGGCGGTGCTCAGGGGACCATATGGGATGCTGGGAATCGAACCCGGGTCGGCCTCGTGCAAGGCAAACGCCCTACCCGCTGTGCTATTACTCCAGCCCCTATTCTTTTATTTTTAAAAAATATTTTTATTGGGGCTGGAGCAATAGCACAGTGGATAGGGCATTTGCCTTGCATGTGGCCAACCCAGGTTCGATTCCCAGCATCCCCGTATGGTCCCTGAGCACTCTCAGGAGTAATTTCTGAGTGCATGATCTAGGAGTAACCCCTGTGCATCGCTGGGTGTGACCCAAAAGGCAAAAAACAAAAACAAAATCAAAATATTTTTATTAATGAGCCATAATTTACAAAGTTGCTGATAGTTGAATTTTAGCCACACAATAAAAATTATTCTTTTAATTGCTTCTAATCATAAAGGCCTAATGGAATTGAAAGATAATATCTAGTGTGATTTAGCAGATGAAGTTAAAAAAGAGAGTACGATAAGACAAAAATTCCTTTAAATTTTTTTCTCCCATAATGTTGCATCATTAGTTGGATATAATGGATGATGTGAATCCTATCCTTTTTGTTTGTGTTTTAATTTGTGAAATATTTCAGATACTTAATTTTGAATATAACAGCTTAGATGGAAGTTAGATCTCAGTCTCTTTGCATTAAATGATTTGATTTCTTTTTTTCATCCTAGGCATAACATCTCCAGCCACGTTATATGACAGATACAGCTCCCCAACAGCCAGTTCTACCAGGAGACGTCTGTTTGCTGATAATGATAGTCCCTCTGATGGAGGGACAACTGGGCACATCCCCCCGCAGCCCCTAGTCAATGCTGTCCCTGTGCAGAATGTATCTGGGGAAGCGGTTTCTGTCACACCAGTTCCTGGACAGACTTTGGTTACCATGGCAACAGCCACTGTCACAGCCAACAATGGACAAACAGTGACCATTCCTGTACAAGGTAAGGAAGGGAGAATTGGATCTTGAGGGTTCTTTTATCTCCACCTTTGGTTTTTTTTTTTTTTTTTTTGCAATCCAGTGATGCTCGGGTTACTCCTGGCTCTGCACTAAGGAATTACTCCTGGCAGTGCTTGTAGGGGGAAGAGGGGATCATACGGGATGCTGGGGATTGAACTGAGGTCGGCCATGTGTAAGGCAAACGCCCTACCTGCTGTACTATCACTCTGGCCAGATCTCGAGTTCTTTTTCTGTGAAATTCATTGGCAACTTACGTGAGATTTAGCTGGAGAAAAGGTTAGAGGGATTGAGAGATGAGAAATTGGACTTCTCTACTGGGAGAATCTCATAGTAATCACATTTTATTTATGTTTATTTTTATGGTTAAATTTTATTTATTTATTTATTTTATTTATATTTTTCTCTGAAACAAACTGCAGGTATTGCCAATGAGAATGGAGGGATAACATTCTTCCCAGTCCAAGTCAACGTTGGGGGTCAGGCACAAGCTGTGACCAGCTCTATCCAGCCCCTCAGTGCACAGGCCCTGACTGGAAGCCTAAGCTCGCAACAGGTGACTGGAACAACCTTGCAAGTCCCTGGCCAGGTGGCCATTCAGCAGATTTCTCCAGGTGGACAACAGCAGAAACAAGGCTCACCTTTAACCATCACTCATATGAGACCCAGGAAGACCAGTTCTTTATCACTTTTCTTTAGAAAGGTAATTTCTCATGTATTGTTCCTCGGGAATAATCTTGGGGATCATAAAGGTTTAGATGAGCAACACATGAAATATTTTGTTTTTCTACCAGGTTTACCACTTAGCTGGTGTCCGCCTTCGGGATCTTTGTGCTAAACTGGATATTTCCGATGAACTGAGGAAAAAAATCTGGACCTGCTTTGAATTCTCCATAATTCAGTGTCCTGAACTTATGATGGATAGACATCTGGACCAGTTGTTGATATGTGCCATTTATGTGATGGCAAAGGTGAGTGCCATTTAGAATATAAAAAGAAAAGAAAGTTAAATTTCCTGAACTCTCAGAACACTTTCTTTTTGTTTTGGGCCACAACTGGTAGTGGTGCAGGAACTACTCCTGGCTCTATGCTTGGTTGGGGGTCATTCTTGGCAGTGATTAGAGGCCCAGGTGCTGCTGGGAATTGAACCCAACCTTTCAGCCTGCAAAGCGTGCACTCAGCCCATTGAGCCTTCTCTCTCATCCTTAGAACACTCTTCGGAAGCGTTATTTAGATGTAATTCACATGCCATATAATTATCCACTCATCCGTTATTGGGTAGTTGGGTTGTTTCAGATCTTCCCTATTGTAAATTTTGCTGCATTGAACATAGGCTTGCATATATCTTTTCAAATTAATATTTTTGTGTTTTTCTTGGGATAGAAGGCAGTGATGAATGGGATTGCAGGATCATGTGCTCTATTTTTTTTGTTTGTTTGTTTTTGGGTCATACCTGGCGATGCATAGGGGTTATTCCTGGCTCTGCACTCAGGAACCACTCCTGGCGGTGCTCAGGGGACCATATGGGATGCTGGGATTTGAACCCGGGTCGGCCGCGTGCAAGGCAAATGCCCTACCCGCTATGCTATCATTCCAGCCCCCATGTGCTCTATTTTTAATTTTTGGAGAAGTCTTCATACTGCTCCTTATAAAGTTGACAGTTCTTACCCTTCAGTGAATGAAGGTTCCCTTTTCACAGACAGCAGTAGCTGTTTCCCAACTTTTTGAAGTGGTCAGTTTATAATGTTTGAGAAGTATTATCTCCCAGTTCAGTGCTCAGGGGTTGTTCCTGGCAGTTAGTGCTCAGGTAACCATGTGCTGGGTCTTAAACTTGGGGCTCCCAAATGCAAATGCAAAGCATGAACTGAACACTGTAAGGTACCACCTTGACTTGCATTTTTATTTTTATTTGCATTTTCCTAATGATCTGTGATGACGAATACTTCTTCATATGCCTGGTGTTCATTTGTATGTCTTTTTTGGCTTCTGTCCTATTTTTTGATGTTTTTTGTTAATGATGAATTTATTAGTCCTTTTTCAGATGAATCATATGCAAATGTTTTCTTCCATTCAGTTGGATGTCTTTTCATTTTAGCCATTGTTTCTTTTACAGTTCAGAAACTTCCTAATTTGATGTCATCCTGTTTGTTAACTTTTGCTGTTTTCCAGGCCAATAGTGTAGTCACTGAAGATGCCTCCCAAGTCAATATCAGAGACTGCCAGTGTTTTTTTTTTTTTTTCAATTCACTTTATAGATTCAGATCTAATATACTGAGGTTTTTGAATAAGTTCTGGGTATGGTGTGAGAATCTAGTTCCAGATCAGTTTCCCCAGCACCATTTATTGAAGAGGTTTTCATTTTTCCATTTCAGGCTCCTACCTCCTAAGCATGCACCTAATTTGTCCATACATCTGAATTATGGAGAATTCAAAAGCAGATCCAGATTTTTTTCCCTCAGTTCATTGAAACTATCCAGTTTAGCACAAAGATCCTGAAGGCAGACACCAGCAGTGCTGGGGATTCTCCTGGCCACCACAGCAGTGCCTGAGGGCCTGCAGGGCCGAATCTGGTGGTGCTTGGAGCCTTCATGACTGCACCTTGCAATGCTGGGGGGGACCATGTGGTGCAGGGGACTCAATGGGGTCTGATGCACACTTCACTGCAGAAGTGTGTCCTGGACCCTGCTGTAATTTTTATTACAATCTACTTTTTTTTTTCCCTTTTTTTCTGGGTCATACCCAGCTGTGCACAGTGGTTACTCCTGGCACATGCACTCAGGAATTTCTTCTGGCGGTGCTCGGAGAACCATATGTGATGCTGGGAATCAACCTGGGTTGGCCACTTGCAAGGCAAATGCCATGCCCGCTGTGCTATTGCTCCAGCCCCTACAATCGACTTTCTGCTTCATTTGAGCCTCATTTTTTCCTCTTCCCTTGTTATCCCATGCAGTGCTTATATTCACAGTGTAGTGGGATTTAATAGTGGTAGTTCCAGGGATTGCACTTACCACTTGGAAATATGGGGATGAAATTCTCTAGTCCCTCACTCTAAATTCTGAAAGAACTATTGCTGCAGCTAGGGTACTATTTTTTCTACTCTGAGCACTATGGATACATTGTTCCATTTCCTCTCTGCCTTTATATGTTCTGAGAAGTCTCCTACCATTTTATTCGGATTCCCTGGTTAGTGAAATTCTTTTCTCTTGATATATTTTAAGATTCTTTTTTGCTTACAGGCTGAAATTAGATTTTATTTCAAAATGATAAATAAGTGGGGGAATAGTTTTTTTTTTTTTTTTTGCTTTTTTTTTTTTTTTTTTTTTTTTGGGGTCACACCTGGCGATGCACAGGGGTTACTCCTGGCTCTGCACTCAGGAATTACCCCTGGCCGTGCTCAGGGGACCATATGGGATGCTGGGATTCGAACCCGGGTCGGCCGCGTGCAAGGCAAACGCCCTACCCGCTGTGCTATCTCTCCAGCCCCTGTGGGGGAATAGTTTTGACAGTGTACCTCCCCAGGCTTGTGAAGTTGGAGTAGTTCCACAAGAACTCCAGTTCAGACTCAGAAGGACTCTATCCAAACTTGTGATTCGCTGATCGTTAGGGATTTTGTAAAAGCTCTCCACCCTAATTTAAGGGTGTTTTTTTTCCCTCCATTTTGCTTGGAATTCATTGAGCGTCCTGGGTTTGTAGATTAAAATGCTTTAAAATTTTGGAATCTAGGATGTGGCTTGTAAATGAGAGAGATTTCATGTGAGGCCCTGGGTTTGACACTCTGAGTTGTGCTGAGTGTGGCCAGCCCAGGGCTTGTTGAGAGTGATGTATACGCATGCGCATGCCCACCCTCCCACCTCCTCCCCACACCACCAAAGGGCTAGAGAGATAGTGGGGGTTAAGGTGCTTGCCTTGTTTGATCCCTGAAACCCCACATGGGTGGGACTGAGCACTACTAGGGGTCCCTCCTAAGGACAGATCCAGAAGAGCTTCTCAACATTGCCAGGTGTGGCTCAAAACTCCAGCCCCCTTCCCCGCCCCCACAAAAACAAAAACAAAACAAAAACCAACCACAAAAAAGTGAAATTGAGAATCTTTCAACCTTTATTTAACAATATTCTCTTTATTTTTCTGGTACACCTGTTATATGTACATTATTAGTGTTCTCTGAACGGTTAATTTTTCTTTTTTTTTTCAGCTTTCATGGTATCTTAAGTTTGATGACTCCTTTTTCTTTGCTAGTTAAAATCTATTTTGCACCTCCAGTGAATTTTTTATTGTTATTGTACTTTTGTTTCCAGGTGTTGGTTCAAATACCACTGATTCCTTGCCACTAGTTACTTTCCTTGAATAGTAATTATTTGTTAACTATATGAGCTAAGGACTGTTTCCAGGAGCTTAAGATGTCTGCCTTTAAAAATACTGTTTTTGCTGGTTTTACTAAGCAGCAGGTTTATTATCTTGCTAGAAGTTAGTTCCTCTCTTTACTTTTTTGCCAGGTGACAAAAGAAGACAAATCCTTCCATAATATTATGCGTTGTTACAGGACTCAACCACAGGCTCGTAGCCAGGTAACCAACCATATTCTGTCTCAGAGCTGAAATTAAAACTTAACAGTTTTTGATGATTGTAAAAACAACAACTACAGTGATTCTATGGACTTTTCATCAACATAATAAACAAGAAAAGTCTTTAAACTTCCAAAACATTGAGTTTCATGTTTATCTTATTTTTCCCAAAAGGTAACAAAAGGGTTTGTTCATAGTTCAGATAATTAATTAGATGTAAATTAGAAAGTTATTTGATTTTTATATCACTTTTCAGTCTGATTAAGGAAATATTACTGTATACTTAACTAATAACATAAAATTAAAATTTAGCAATTATCTATGTCAAAGAGGCATCTATGAAATACCCACGTCCTTTTCTGACGTGGTTTATCACTGTATCACTGTCATTCCGTTGTTTGTTGATTTATTCGAGCGGGCACCAGTAACGTCTCTATTACACTCAGCCCTGAGATTTTAGCAGCCTCTCCTTACTCGTCTTTCCCAATGATTGGAGGCTCTTTCAGGGTCAGGGGAATGAGACCTATTGTTACTGTTTTTGGCATATTGAATACGCCATGGGTAGCTTGCCAGGCTCTGCCATGTGGGCGGGATACTCTTGGTAGCTTGCTGGGCTCTCTGAGAGGTATGCATATATCCTTTACTATATTTTGGGATATGAATACGCCATGGGAAGCTTTCAAGGCTCTCCCATGAAGACAATAAACTCTTGGTAGCTTGTCAGGTTCTCCTAGAGGGAGAACAAGGCTATTACATGTCATGTGACCACTTTGTGGCCGCGCGCTTCCGGGAGCTTAGTCTTACAGTCTCTGGATGTTGGCCGTTGGTGGGATTACATGGTACCAAGGGCAGTTTGTGGGTGTGGCTGCCAAGCTACTGGAAAATGGGGGGTCTGGCTGGAGAAGGCCCAGTCCCAATCCGAGCAGGCTTGGAGATCTCATTTAGACTTGATTTATGGTTGACTATTATTACTCCAGCCAAACGATCCCTGACGTAATAGCAACATGACTTTGGCTATATATCTTGACAACTATCACTCCATGTGGTTATTGTGAGAATTAAGTAACATGTCACAGTTTATAGGTTAGGATATGCTCAATACTAGTTTGTTCCTTATTGTCTCTGTGAAGGTCTATAGAAGTGTTTTGATAAAAGGGAAAAGGAAAAGAAGAAATTCTGGAAGCAATGATAGCAGAAGCCATGAGAATTCTCCAACAGAACTAAACAAAGCTAGAAGTAAGTGGGATCTTTATGGACTCTTACACAAAATCAGGAGTTTCTTTTATTTTTATGACCTAGAAGATTAAGGATTATTAATGAAGTTACTATATACAAACTATGAAAATGCTTTATTGTCAAAGGGTTTGTTGGAACAATAAACCAGATTCTCAATTTAGTAGTAAAGCTGTCCTTCATCTCATAAGCTTGAAGAATGCTGCATCCTCCATTTGATTCCCAGGGCAATTAAAGACGGTTTCAGGCAGTAATGTGTTGACTTTAGTTCCAGAAAACTCTTGACAGGTGAACTGAAACTAAGCTGTTGAAATACTACCCCTAATTGTTAGGTTCCTCCACTTAATGCAGGGTTCAGATTCTAGAATACTTGGTATAACTTAACAATGTAATCTGCTTTCTAAGCACTTGCTTATATTTACCGCGTGCGCTAAAATGAATCTTACTGCTTTGCTCCTTAATATGAAGAGTGAAGTGCCCACCTGTTGACACTAAATAGGTAGCTCTTCCTACTGAGTTTTCAAACTGTCTGCGCTCCCTTTGTGTTTAACACTCTTTGTTCTGTGGGTTGCAGCCAGCAGAGACTCCAGTCCTGTCATGAGGTCAAGCAGCACCTTGCCTGTTCCACAGCCTGGCAGTGCCCCTCCCACACCTACTCACCTGACAGGTGCCAACAGTGACATGGAGGAGGAGGAGAGGGGAGACCTCATTCAGTTCTACAACAGCATCTACTTAAAACAGATTCAGGCGTTTGCCTTGAAGTACTCACAGGCAAATGGAGTAAGTATGGCAGGGATTATTTCATGCTTTTTTTGAGCCGTGCCTAGTGGTGTTCAGGGGTTACTCCTGGTTTGCTACCTACCCCACTCCCTGTCCCCCTACCCCACTGCCCCCAAAAGAAAAATTTTTTAAAAAAATAATTGGTACAGGCACTTAAGTATTAGCTACTTGTATATCCTTTGTCTTGATCTGGTGATGCCAGGGATGAAACCTAGAGTCTCACTTTATAAGCACTCTGCTGCTAAGGTCTATCTCTATCTCTGACCCTCGACTTTTGAACTTTTAAGTTAAAATATTTAAAAAGAATCCCTGGGGGTGCGGAGTGATAATACAGCAGGTAGGGTGTTTGCCTTGCATGCGGCTGAGCCAGGTTCGATCCCTGGTATTCCATATTGTCCCCCAAGCTGTGCCAGGAAGGATCCCTGGATGCAGAGCCAGGAGTAAGCCCTGAGCACCACCAGGTGTGGTCCACCAAACCAAAATAAATACATAAATAAAAAGAATGCGTGGTTACAAATTTTGTTTACCCTTTTATAATTTTTTTTTAATAACAGATGGATACTCCTCCACTCTCTCCCTATCCGTTTATAAGAACAGGTTCTCCTCGCCGAATACAGTTGTCTCACAATCATCCAGTGTATGTTTCTCCACATAAAAATGAAACAATGCTTTCTCCTCGAGAAAAGATTTTCTACTACTTCAGCAATAGTCCTTCAAAGGTGAGCTTGACATAGTTCTTGGTTTTTACTAGCCCCAGAATGCTAGGGATGATGGGAACTGCCAGGAAGAAGTGATGAATAAATCCTAGTAGAGCAAGAAATGGTTTGGGCTATGGAGGAGAAATTTAGGCTTAGAAATATGTAACATTTATTTTCTCTGTTCCTACAAATATATTTTGAATACTTTTTTTGGGTGGAGGGGGACACCTAGCAGTGCTCAGGGGTTACTCCTTGCTCTGTACTAAGGAATCACTCCTGGCGGTGCTCGGGACCATATGGGATGCTGGGAATCGAACCCGGGTCGGGTTCGTTCTACGGGGATGCCAGGGATCAAACTTGGGTCGGCTGCATGCAAGGCTAGTGCCTTACATGATGTACTATGGCTTCAGCCCCCACATCTTGAAAATTCTGCTGCAAAAATCTATGCTTTGTTTTTATCATATTTGTTAAATATTTGAATTCACTAGGGAAAAAACAATTGGATCTCTAAATTGATTACTGAGTGTCTGTGTCTAGGGCAAGCAGAATCTCTAGCCTCTTGACTCTAGGCTAAACGGGTTGTGGTTGGTTAGACATTTTGTATAGAGCAGTGAGATTATCATATGAGCACACAGATTTGTGTGGTAGTATCTACTTCATGCTAGAATGGGGAGGGAAACTTGTTAGGCCCTTAATCCATGAAAAGTGAGCAAGTTGTTGGGATACCCAGAAGGGCGTCCAGGAAGGGCATTAGGGGAAAGAAAGAAATGTACTTAAGGCAGTAAGGCTAGGTTACTGGCAATCTTACACTGTGCCAAATGCCACTGGTGGTGTGGGGGAGATAGCTCAAAGGGCTACAGCGCAGCCCCTCAGTTTGACTGTCAGCATGGCATGTCCCTCTAGTGCCACTGGGCCAAAGCTAGCCTTCATCACTAGACAGCTTGGCCGAATATTCCTAAGAATGGCCCTTCCCTTACCTCCAAAGAAAAAGAAGTGTCACTGGATCTTAAAGGCCCTTATGTATGTTTATAGATTTTTATGTATATAGATTACTTAAAAGAAATTCACATATGTAACAAAAGGTCTGAATTCTAAACAGACTTAAAGACTTAAAAGAAATACACATATATAATAAAAGGTCTGAATTCTAAACAGAATGGTGTAGTATCGTGAAATAGTAGAGGGGAGAAGAATATTGTTCTAAGACAAAATACAAATGAGTGTGATATATGATCTTTAATAAGACCTGCATAGAAAAGCATAGCTATATAATGGGAAAAAAGTGGAAAACTTTAATGTAGACCAGCGTTGAGAGTTACCATTAGATTTTTTTAATACCTCTTTGCTGATGATGATAGTAAGAAAGTATACTTAAAGTAGTCAGAGTTAACATTTCCTGATATCATGGGGCTAGAAAAATAGTACGGGAGTTTAGACACTTGCTTGTGGCCAACTAGAGTTCCATTTGGGGGCTGTAACTTAGCAGTGTACGGGGCTTACTCCTGATGGGTTTGGAGGACCATATGCGTGGGGGATAAGGCAAGCACCCTACCTACTTTCCCAGCTAAAATTGGATCCCCAGCACCACATAAGTCTTTTGAGCACTGCCAGGAGTGATCTCTGAGCACCACTGGGTGTGGCGCAAAACTAAAAAAATAAAATAAAATAAAAATTTGTGTGATGCAGTGTAACACTGTAACGGAAATTTATTACAACAAATACCTATTTTATTAACGGTATCAAATTATGACCTAAGGTTAGCGAGCTTAAGAAACTAGGAAAAAGGGGCTGGAGTGATAGCACAGCGGGTAGGGCATTTGCCTTGCACGCGGCCGACCCGGGTTCGATTCCCAGCATCCCATATGGTCTCCTGAGTGCAGAGCCAGGAGTAACCCCTCTGCATTGCCAGGTGTGACCCAAAAAGCAAAAAAAAAAAAAAAAAAGAAAGAAAGAAACTAGAAAAAGAGCTGGACTGAATGAAATAGACAAGTTAGAGAAAATTCATGTAATTAAGGGCTGGAGAGGTAGTAATAAGGTAGCACCTGCCTTGCATATGGCTGATCCTGGTTCAGTCCTTGGCAACACATGATCCCCTGAACACTGATGGGAGTCAGAGCCACGAGTGGCCCCAGAATTAAAATAATTAAGCTCTACCGGATATCGAGTTTAAAAAGGGTGAGAGAACAGAGGTTTAGGCACTTGGCTTGCCGGTGACCCACGTGAATTGATCCCCAGCAGAGCATATGGTGCCCCAGGCACTCCAGTCGTGGTCCCTGATCACAAGTAAAGCCCTGTGCATAGCCAGATGTGGCCCAGAACAAAACAAAACCAGTCAGGGAAAACTATAGCGCACAGTTTAAGACCTGCAGACATTAATAAAACCATGATGGATAAAAATAAACTTCCTGCAACAAATGCAATACGATGCAAATAAAATAGGACCAGTTCTTTCAAAGATGTAAGCTGCCAAAGCCCAGTAGTGTCTGTAGTTCTGAATTAAAGAAATTGAGTTTGTGGCTTAAAAACTTCTTAAAAGGGTAGATGACTGCACTGGTAAGATTTGTAAGATTATACAATTAATAAACAATCAAGTGTATTTCTCTATGTTGGTAATAAAAAGATAAATTTAGAAACATTAATAGCATTAGGACTTAGAGTTAGAAATAAATATTTAAAAAGTTGTACAAAACTCTTAACCTAGCAACTACTACATAACCTTGGTGATAAAAATCAAGGGTTAATAAAATTGGGGCTGGAGTAGTAGCACAACGGGGAGGGCATTTGCCTTGCATGTGTCTTACCCAGGTTCGATTCCCAGCATCCCATATGGTCCCCCAAGCACCGCCAGGAGTAATTCCTAAGTGCAAGGCCAGGAGTAACTCCTGAGCATCACTGGGCATGATGCAAAAAGCCCAAAAATTAAAAAAGGAGAGGGGCTGAGGAGACCGTACCTGTGTGCAGGCACTTGCCTTGTCTGTGACTGTCCCTAGTTCAATTCCTGGCATGGCATTTGGTCCCCTGAGCACTGTCAGAAGTAATCTCTTGAGCATAGTTGGATGTGCCTCCCCCCATCCAAAAAAAAAAAGGGAAGACAAATAGCATATTTGTGTGTTGTAAAGTATCAGGATGTTAGATTTCACTTGATAAATTCAGCCGAATTCTGGTCAAAATTACAGCAAAATAGTTTGTATAGCCCACATTTACATAAAATTGCTAAGAACTAGAATAGTGAAAATAATTTTGAAAAAGTGGGAGGAATCACTAATTTCAAGCTTATTGTAGATTACTGTAAACCAATTTCAAGATTACTGTGACCTACAGTAATCAAGAGTGTAGTGTTATGAAAATGGTATATATCAATGAAAAAAGAAAAGAAAGCACAAGTAACCACACATCTAGTACAGTAAAGTGATTTTCAAGGAAAGTGAAAAAGAAATTTAGTGGACAATGACTAGCTTTTACAACACTTGGTACTAAAAAATTGAACATCTGTATATAAAACTAGATATCTTTTGTACTATCTCAGTCTCCCCCCAAAACCTAAAATTCTAAGCGAAAATATAGAAAATCTTTGTGAATATGGGTTGTGCGAGGTTTTTAAAAATATAACAGCAAAAGCACAGTTTATGAAAGATTAGTAAATTGTATTTTATCAGAATCAAGAATTTCTGCTCAAGACACTGTAGAAAAAAAGGGATAAAAAAAGTCAGACTAGGAGAAACTTTCATAGAACTCACCTGATAAAAGATTGTATCTACACTAAAAGATTATCAAAATTCTTTAGAAATACATTCACATTTAAAAGTGGGCAAAAGATTTGAATATACTTCCCTCTTAAGTCTGTTAGGATGGCTACAGTCTTAAAAGTAACACTAACAGGTTTTGGTAATAATGTAAATTGCTGGGAAGAGTGCAGAATGATAGAGTATAGCCATTGTATTTGGAAAACATCTTGGCAATTTCTTAACAAGTTAAACATATCCATAAAACATTATAACTCAAAGTTACTTCAAGAAAAAGTTAAACATATCCTTACCATACAACCATTAATCTAACTCCTAATTAACATGGTAATTAGGCATTAAGTCACTATAAACATTCATATACATGTTGGTATTCCTAATTGCCAAAAACTAGAAAACAATCCAGTGTCCTACAGCTGATACAACAAATGGGTAAACATTGTCTGAGTGGTATACCCAGACAGTGTGCCTCTAGGCAATAAAAAGGATTCAACTACTGGTAGATTATATAAACTAATGTCAAACATTAGTGAAAGGTACTCGATACAATGGTCACTCTGTAAAATTTCATTTCTGTGACATTCTGGAAAAGGCAAATACTATAGGAGATATCAGTGGTTGTTTGGACTGGGTTAATTATCAATGAAGGAATTTTTGGGAATGAACAAATTTTTATAGTGTTCTTGTGGTAGTTACATGGAAGTACTTTTTAAATAAGTCAGGCTGGATTTACCTTACATAAAAAAAAACTTATTTTTGTACAAAATCATTAAGTGTTCAGATCAGTAGTTTTTAGTCCTGCCTGTACATTATTTCACCTAGGGAAGTTTTTGAAAAATGCACAGAATTGGGAGTGTCCTAGTTATTAATGGTAGGTAACACTAGGTTGTTATTCGGGGGAAATGTTTGTCATCTTGATAAAAAAGAGGATTTTAGTGATTAAAGGTCAGGGAAGAATATTACAAAGCCGAAAGCAGCTTGGGTCCTTGAGCCAACCATCCTAACATTTATACCATCAAAAGAATTATCTGATACCACACAAGATCAATTAAGATAACACTAATCACTGCATGTTTCATTGGATTGTTACAGCCTATTGCATAAGTTATGAAGTTATGCCTGGAGCAGTGTTTTCTTGATGTCTTTTGACCATGGTCCCCTCTGACCTTTCCCCCCACTGACCTACCAGTTGGCACCCCAGTCTTACGCTGTGGTGCCCTGGGACTACCCTGAGGTACTGCCTCCATGGCCTGCAGTTGAGAAATGTCCTTAAAATACACAATTTTGATTTTTTAATATAATGAGCTCATTCCAGAACAGAGCACAGCTGCCAGAATTGTTCAGAACAAACAGTGAATGTTCCTGGGGACTGGGTAAGGGTAAAAGTTAGGTATTTCCAGAGGGCAGGAGTGGAGTGACGGACGAGCCCTGGGTTTGATTCCAGGGGAATGGTTCCCTGAGCACCCAACACCAGAAAAAAAGAACAATGTGTTTAAGCTGTTGTGTATCGTATATAAGTTATATGCACAGCACCAATGTGTAATGTATTAATATGCTAAATGTGCTTTGTATATTAAGGTCTATACTTACATAACTTACATAGTACCTGAAATATATGAATAATATGTATACATTTAACAAGTTAAGAAATATTCATGTGGAAGACTAAACATGGCAGGTGTAGGAAAGAAAGGTGAAAGAACATATTCTTAGAAGTGCATGTGCTGACAATAAAATTGATTTTTGGGGGGCCACAGTGATAGTGGCATTTGCCTTGCATACAGCCGACTTGGGTTCCCATATGGACCCCTGAGCACTACCAGGAGTAATTCCTGAGTGCAGAACCAACCAAGAGTAACCCCTGAGCATTGAGTGGTGTGGCTTAAACCAAACAAAAAACCCATAAAACAAGAAAAACTTGATTTTATTTAAAATTATATTAAACAGGGCTTGCCTTATGTGTTTGTACCGTTTGACCCCCAACCCACCAGTCTCCCAGCACCCAAGCATCAGCAGGCACTGCCCCGAAGGGACCCCCAGGAGGCCTGGGTCACTCCCATCCCCAGAGCTCCAGCAACACATCCACTCCTTGGGCCCTCATGCTGAACCACTGGACTGCTTAGCTGACAGTCACCTGGAGCCCGTGCCCCTCGCCCCAAGCACCGCAAAGAAAGCGTTAGAAAATTATTTTAAAATAAAATGTGAATATTATGATAAAATGTGTAGGACTTTAAAATAGTTGGGGCATGGTAAATGAATGAGAGTCGAGATCAAACTGGCTGAATTCGTTGAGGTAGGGTAATGGTCATGATCCACTGCTTTTCTACTTTCCTGTGTGTGAGATTTTTATCTTAAAGAATGTACATGTATATGTCTAGTGTGCTTTCCATTAGGAAATATGAACAATAAAACAGGACATAAAACTTATTTTTGGTTAACAAGGATCAAATTTGGGGCCTCATACTTGTAAGGAAGAGCAAAAAAATTTTTTTAAACCAGAAAACAATGTGACCTAGAAATGTGGGTGTGGACCAAAAAGAGGGATTCTGGTAGTTTTTCAATCAGGATTCCTCAAATGAATCACAGAACACAGGAAATAATTTGCCTGTATTGTCAGTTCTCTCAAAGACAATATATGATTACTAATATATTCTGTCTTTGAATTTGGGGACACATTGGCTGCACTCAGGGATCAAACCTGGTAGGTCTCGGAGGGTGCTGGGGATTGGACCCAGACCAGGTGCATGCCAGTGCCTTACCAGCTACACCTTCTCCCTAACTCTATTATTACTAGTTGTATTCTAAATCATACTAATAAGTCACTACGATGGATGTCTCAGGGAATTCAGGATAATTTCTCATGAAATTTCCATTAATGATTCTTAAGAATTGAGTAATAAATGGAGAAAAGGGCATAATGCTATTTATGAAATAATGATTTTTCTTAAAGAGAAAAAGCAGTATACGAAGTGACTAAAGAAAGCATAACCATGTGATGCTCAACCACTGGCTTGCAGACCACTGACTGAAAATCAGTTTTGTAACTTTTTTTCCTTTTACTCTAACTTGTAAACTGACTTTGTGGGCAAGTATGCATCAGAATCACCTCTCGGAGCCAGGGAGATCGCCCACAGGACTGGAGTACATGCTTCTCATACAGAGGGCCCATGTCTGATACCCACCACCCCATGGCCCTTGGGCACCATTCAGACCAAGCAGCACTCCATGAAGGGCCTGCACATTCAGGCCTGCACAACCAGGCCAAGTATTGCCAGCAATGGGCCCTGGGGCCCTCAGCACTGCTTGAGAGATTCAAAAATAAAATAATCTCTGGACCCTGGATGTAGCTCAGTCCTAGAGCATTTGCCTTACATGTAAAATCCTGGGTTTCATCCCTAGGGTTGTTAAAAATTTGTTCTGGAGTTTATTAAAGAATTGGAGTAAACCTGCCTTCATCCCAGATAGTTCAGTCAGTAGAGAGGTAAAACCAGAAGGATAGAAAACTTAGTTCTTTCCACTGTAAGGATGTTTAAATTCTTCAAGGTAAATTGACACATCTGAGGTTCCTTTTTAAAGTTTTTGTATGTTTCCCCCCCACTTTAGAGACTAAGAGAAATTAACAGTATGATACGGACAGGAGAAACTCCAACCAAAAAGAGAGGGATTCTTTTGGAAGATGGAAGTGAATCACCTGCAAAACGAATTTGCCCAGAAAATCATTCTGCCTTACTGCGCCGTCTCCAAGATGTAGCTAATGACCGAGGTTCCCACTGAGGTTAGTCTGTTGTATTGAAACTGTCTTTTCATACTCTGTTTAGCAGCATCATTTAATGCATGCTAAGTTATGGGGCTTCCCCCCCTTTATCCTTCTAATGTCCTTAGGATATTCTTACTCTTCCACCTGCCTTTTTTCTCCTATCATTTAGTGCTTTCCATCATGGATTGTTTTAATTTTTTTGGCAAAACTTTTTATATGTACTGCCAAGAAAACATGTTCAGATATGTGTACGAGAGGTTTCTGATATGCTCCGGAGGAGGAACTGTATTTCAATTCATTGCTACCTGGTTTTCTGATGAGCTGTGGTGCTCATAAAAAGCAAAGTAGGTATTTTATCCTCAAACATTTCATAGGAATGCAAGACTTGCATTTCTGAAACACAGGAGGGAGCCCAGATAAGAGTCCCAGGGTCACTAGCCCCAATTCCCTATCCCTTTGTGTAATTCTTTCCTCTCCGCATTAGATGTGGTACAATGTGATAAGTGCTTGATTGTTAAGTGTGCAATGTGTGAGTGAACTTGTATAAGAAGAGGCACTTTAGGGCTGTCATAAGCATGATTTTGTAACCCAGATTTTGCTGTATATTTGCGATGGCACTTTCTACAATGTGAACTTTATTAAGTACAAATCTTCTAAGCTAAACTATGTCTTCTTTAATGCATTTGTACTTTTTTAAGACTGTTAAAGCCCCAGTCGCCACCTTTGGGGCATGTTTTAAATTCTCCTGGTTTTTGTTATGTTGGATCATCAGCTAATATTTTAAATCAAGTTGAATAAGGGAATTAATATGAAAAATTATGACTTGTTCCTTTAGGAGATAGCTATCCAAAAAGACGTGTCTATTAAGGTGATATTTAAAACTATCTTTGGGTGTGTTCCTGACAGTTAAAAAAATAGGTTGGCGCATTTAGATTTTTAGTACATAGTACCATTTATACAAATTAGAAAATGTTATTTAACAGCTATTCAATTATCTACATATACATTTATTAATCACTATTCTAGCAGTTTTAAGGTTGGATGAATAATTTTATTAGGGAGAAAATTCAATTGTAAATTGAATCAATATAAACAAAGTTACTAGGTAACTTCATATTGCTCTGAAATATGGAACTTACACTGTTCAATTAGAATAGTGTTTCTGCAAAAATATTTATAAAACTTCTCAAGATACTGCTACTGTAATTTTATATGAGAATAAATGTATTTTTCAATAAAGCATTTATAAATTAATATTTGATTAGTTATATTATTTCTTCATAAATGACAAAGGATGACCATTTATTGATTTATTTTATCTCTACAAAACACATTAGTCATTCATCGTTTAAATATCTGACTTCATTAGAAACCGTCTTAACACTTTCTCCCTCCAGCCAGAAAAATACATTAAGTAATTTGCTTTAGGAAAAAAAAGAAAAAAAACTATGAACAGTGTTCTGGTTTCTTCTCACCCACCCATATGTACCTCAGTGATAGCCGTTTTCAAATCAGTAAGACAGTTTGCTGAAAACTGACATTCAAATGATTTTCCACTTAAAAGTGCTAATAAGCTATGGAACCTGCTTTCTCTATTTCTCTTTTCCATATTCATATCCTAATATACATACAACTGAAACCACCAATTTAAAAATCATTAGATAGTGCTGGACTGTCTACTCATTAGTTTAAATGAATGTAACTTACCTTTAGCATTATATTCAGAAAAATATTTAGACCTCAATGTCCCCAATAATTTGGAGTACTCACTAGATAACCACCCTAAAGTCACTTCTAACAGAAGTGATGCATTACTTCAAAGAGGTTTCCAGAATTTGCTGTTAGAACCTAAGCATACATGGACAACACTGATATCAGTCATTGTTCACACTTTTTTACTCTTCAGGCAATCCTTTGCCCTTGGTCAGCTTTAACTAGGCCAGAGTCCAGCAGGAAAGTGCACGGTGCACCAGCATCACCCGCTCTTAAGTTGCTACCGTTTTCTCTTCTTTACTGAAAGGTTGTACTGAGCCAGGCTTTACCCAGGACAGGCCAGCAACGTGAACACTTTTACTGTGCTGCTCTTCAGGCTTCTTCTAGGCACAATCAGAAACAGACATTAAACAAAGACTGATGAAATTTTAGCACTGTAGAAACTTTCATCCCTCTCCAAAAGACATTTTGAAAGGGAAAATTGGGGCGTTAAAAAAAATAATTATGTGGGTCTAGACACTCCCTCTCGTAGAGCCCAGCAAGCTACCGAGAGTATCCCGCCCACACGGAAGAGCCTGGCAAGCTACCCGTGGTGTATTTGATATGGCAAAAAACAGTAACAACAAGTCTCACAATGGAGACATTTACTGGTGCCCACTTGAGCAAATCTGATGAGCAACGGGATGACAGTAACAGTGGGTCTAGAGAAATAGTACATTGGTACAGCACTTGCCTGCATGCAGGCTGACCCAGGTTCAATACCCAGCAATATAGTTCCTGGAGCCCCGCCAGGAGTGATCCCTGTATGGCCCAAAAACAAAACAAAAAAGTTATGTACTCACTTTTGGAGTCAGCATCTTTTCTCTGGCTTCATCATGTATAGAAGGATTCCATGGAGAAAAGCTTAAAGAGAAACATATTCTTAGAACTGCTTTTGACTTCTTTACCAAATTTAAATGTCTTTTTTTTTCCCCCTGTGTTTTTGGGTCACACCTGGCGATACTCAGGCATTACTCCTGACTCCGCACTCAGGAATTACTTCTGGTGGTGCTCAGGGGACCATACGGGGTGCTGGGGATGGAACCCAGGTCGACTGCAAGCAAGGCAAATGCCTTACCCACTGTACTATCACTCCAGGCCCATATTTTTTTTTAGTTTTTGGATCCTTTGTGCCATGGACAGAATCCTGTACGTAGAGTGCACACTTGGCTACTGAACAGCCCCCTTGGCCATGACTTCCATTTTTAATGAGACAATTCAGTAGAATCCCCCTACCAAGCATTAATCAATTTGCTAGCATGTAAGTTTTAGATGTTATGTAATTTTATTTCACATAGTATTATAACTTCCAGTACACTGTAGATGGTTTAGCTCATTTAAACCTCACAACCACTGCTAAAGTGGCTGTGGGAAAAGCCTGGAGGAAACACATCTGCCTTACAAGGCTAAGGCTGTGAATGAGATCCCTAGTGTCACCCACGTGTACTCACTGAATTCTGTCCTGAGAGCTCTGTTGTTTGGGGCCCCGGACCACCACAGTGTGCAATCTCCAGTGCATGCACAGGTGTGTGGGGGAGGGGGGAGTACTACAAAGGGTGTGAAAGGTAACAAAGGTACTCTAAAAGGCATGACTCCTGGCTAACACCACTAGCACCATGCCCAGGAGTGTGGCCCCTGGTAGGCAGCATGACCAGAATGTGCTTAGGCATCCCCACCAAGCTTGCATGTGACCTTGGTCACTGCAACAATACAGAGAGTGGGTAAAGGGAATAAAGATGAACATGAGGCACAGTTAGATAACTGCTAGGGAAGTAAAGTCAGTAAGTGCACAGCCAACCAGTCTTTTCTGCTAAGTCCACACTCTTTTTTTTTTGGTTTTTGGGTCACACCTGGCGATGCACAGGGGTTACTCCTGGCTCTGCACTCAGGAATTACTCCTGGCGGTGCTCAGGGGACCATATGGGATGCTGGGATTTGAACCCGGGTCGGCCGCATGCAAGGCAAACGCCCTACCCGCTGTGCTATCACTCCAGCCCCTAAGTCCACACTCTTAACCTCTGTGGTATGCTGTGTCCCCTGAAGTACCCATATGTACAAAGAGGTAAATCCATACTGAGAACCCATTCTCTACTCCTTCAGTCTACCCCACCCCCCCAGTCAGTGTTCAGAGTGCTAGAGGAATCCACTGTTCAGCGTCTCTCCTTTCACAAAATCTGACTGTTACTAGGATTGGTTATTTATTGATTGGGTTGACTGATCGTTTGGTTCGTGGACCACAGCCAGTGATGCTCAGGGCTGATTCTTGGCTCTGTGCTCAGGGTTCACTCCTGCTGATTCCTACTAGGGTCGGCTGCACATAAGGCAAGCTCCTTAACTGTGTACTATCTCATGGGCCCTCTTTTAAATAAGTATTTAAAATTGTTTATTGAAAAAGCTGGATAAAATTGTTCACTGAAACAGTTCTGATGTTTGGGAGCTGGAGCAATAGTACAGCAGGCAGGGCATTTGCCTTGCACACGGCCGACCCGGGTTCGATTCCCAGCATCCCATATGGTCCCCTGACCACCGCCAGGAATAATTCCTGAGTGTAGAGCCAGGAGTAACCCCTGTGCATCGCCAGGTGTGACCCGAAAAACGAAAAAAAAAAAAAAAAAGAAAAAGCTGGATAAAATTGTCTGAAACAGTTCTGATGTTGGGGCTGGAGCGATAGCATAGCGGGTAGGGCGTTTGCCTTGCACGCGGCCGACCCGGGTTCGATCCCCGGCATCCCATATGGTCCCCTAAGCACCGCCAGGAGTAGTTCCTGAGTGCAAAGCCAGGAATAACCCCCGAGCATCGCTGGGTGTGGCAAAAAAAAAAAAAAACACCAAAGAAACAGTCTGATGTTTGGGAGCTGGAGCAGTAGTACAGCAGGCAGGGCATTTGCCTTAATGCAGCCAACCAAGGCTCAGTCCCTGGCACCACAGTGGCCCCCAAAGCTCCACCACAAGTAGTCCCTGAGCACAGAGTCAGGAGTTACCTTGGACAGCGCTATGTGTAGCCCCAAAACAAAAAAAGTTTTGATGTTGGATCACATTACAAAGATGTGGCTATACTTTTTTTTTTTTTTTTTTTTTTGCTTTTTGGGTCACACCCAGCGATGCTCAGGGGTTACTCCTGGCTTTGCACTCAGGAATTGCTCCTGGCAGTGCTTGGGGGACCATATGGGATGCCGGGGATCGAACCCAGGTCGGCCTCGTGCAAAGCAAATGCCCTACCAGCTGTGCTATTGCTCCGGCCCCGATGTGGCTATACTTTTTAAGTTCCAGATCTAAGACCAGCTGACAAGAGGAAGTAAACTGTACCGCAGAGTGCATGTAGTATTTATGTAAGATGTAATACTCACCTAATTGCATAGGGATCTTCTATTTTAGGTTGGTCAAACAAACGTGCCGCGCACACTTTAACACTGTCAACCACTTTACTTTTAAAAAGCTGGACGTCTTTTTCATACCTGTGTTATAAAGTTTAGATTGAAAAGTTACCAATGGAACCGACTGAACTGCATTTTCAAATATATCTTAAATAAACAAAAGCAAAGTAACGTACAGTACTGCGGCCTCTGGGTTGAGGGGGCTTGCTGTATCAATCTTGTAGAAGACTCTCCTCGCATACATTAATACTTGCCAGATATGGTTATGGTTCCGCCTGCAGGGAAACAGGACGCTTCCTCTTACTGATGGATCACTAAAGAAAGCTTTACCTTCTGGGCTGGAGCGGTGACATTGGAGCGCCCTCTTTACATGCAGGGGCCCCAAGCTCTGGAGTACTGCCAGGTGTGCACCTCCCCTGCCCCCGAGTAACAGAAACAAAAAAAGTAGAAGATGAAAGAAAACATCCCCAGATTTACCTCCATTTTGCAAATGCTCTCTTCACATCCAGCTCACCGGAGGTGGGATCGACTAGCGGATGAAAGACGGGAATATCAAACACCAAGCGCTATATTTGAAGAAAGACATAATCCTTAGTGGAAATAATGGCGTTTTAGTCCCAGACAGCTGTAGCAGAAAGCTTCAGGGTAAGCCAGTTGTCTGACTCAAAGCGCTGCCTGAACGGGGATATTTTTTCCTGTAAGACTTTGACAGGAAACAGGCAGATTCAATTTTCTCTACGGACCTGCAGAGACCCTTGCTCACACAGGAAGTGCTACAGAACAGCCTCCAGCCTTCCTGGCACACCTTGCGGGGTTTCTCTCTCTGGCTGGTACCTGTTCGATACCAGTTTGGTTAGAACCAAGGCAGAGGCGGGCATGGCAAGAGATTCAATAGAGAGTTATCTGGGGACAGTGGAATCACCTTTCCCAGCCCTGCTGTCTGGGCCCTCTTTGCTGGTTAACAGATGATGCTGGGCTACTTACGGGGCAGTCCCCATCTGGGTAGTTGTCAGGGATATAAACTGTAAACTTAAATACACCATCCTGGTAGAGGCCATGCCGTATGAATATGACTCCGAACCACACTGCAGGAGAAAAGAAGGACACTTCAAGCCCTACCCCCATGTCAGTAAAACAAAATATGCTGAAAAGAAGGAATCCTTACTTAATGCAGAACGGTATGAAGGCTGCACATAGACGCCCGGTAACTTCTGCTTCACAACCAAGGTACTGGAACAAAAGCAATAATGAGACGGTTTGCATGTGAACAGCACATTCATTTTGTAATCATTAGTTTCCGCAAGAGGCAGAATCTGATGTCCTGAGCCCATGTGCCGATTCAGCACAGACTCACCTGCTGCCAGCTCACTGGCTTTGTTACCCAAGTGCCCGAGACTTAAAACAGAAACCACCTGACCCTCAAAAAAAAAAAAAAAAAAAAGGCACCAGCTTAAGAAATGAAACCAGGGCCAGTGATCTGGGTCCTGGGGTAAAGCACTTGGGTTTTATCCTTGGCACCCGATGGCCCCCGAGCCGCTGTGGATGTAGCCCTGGCGGTGCAGAGCAACTCCAGGAGTGCTCAGCCCCCCGCAAGCACTGCTGGTGTGGCCCAAAAAAGAAATCAGAGTTAAACAGAGAGATACAAAGAGTTGAGTTTTCCCAGAAATCAACTTCCACCAGTCAGCCTGGAAACCAACCTGCAAGTAATCTGAACACCGCTAAGTTCTGGATATTAAATTTGAGGTAATAAATAGTGTTTGTAAAATGATAAATTTATATCTGTGAGTAGAACTCACCTACATATATTCAAAAGCCACTTGAAAATACAGTTTTAGGTAACTGAGAATAGATCAAATGATTAGATTTAATATGATGTAATAGATTTAATTTTTATTAATTTAATAAACTTAATATAATTTAATAGATTTAAATGATTAGATTTAATAGATTAAAATAATAGATTTAATATGGATTAAAATTCCACAGAAGGGTTATTTGGGCCATTTTAAGTGGCAACACCTGACATGTGGCCAGCAGCCACGTTCCGATTTTTGTGGTGTGCATCCTTCACTGCACCATTCCTACATTCGCCTCCCAAGCCAGAAGCCTGAATTCTGTGGGCCTTGCTATGACAGACAGGATGTAATGTGCATGGAGCTGAATGTCCAGCCACGCGGCACACGAGTTCTGGGGCCCAGTCACCTACCGACAGCCTTTCTGCTCTGTTCTTTGTCACTGCAGCTTATGAGTCTAAAGAACTCAGGCTTGTGATCAGACTTTGAAAGAACAACGCTAACCTATTAAGCACACTAATCTGCCCATTATGATTCCTATTGAGCAGCAACAGGGCCTTGTACGACCTTAGTTGATTGGTTTTGTTCCCCTCCGCCCCAGTTTTGGCTGTTTTGAGCCATCCTGGCGGAGCGCAGAGCTTACTCCTGGCTATACGCATGGACCACTGAGCTGTGCTCAGGGCATCATGTATAGTGCAGGGATCAAAATGGACTCAGCAGTGTGCAAGGCAAGCACCCTGACCCCCTGTACCCTCTGGCCCCCGGTGGTTGTTTCCTCACCTATTTGCCATCATACTTCATAGGGCCACACTCACTGGTGCTTGGGCCCCGAGTGTTCCGAAGTGACTGGAACCACATGGTGCCGGGATCCAACTCAAGAGCGTTACACCTGCTAGGCCTGTGCTCTGCCACTCGAACCACCTCCCAGCCCCCACACTTGTTTGTAATGATTTTCAAGTCATCACTCCATTTAAGCCACTAATATTCAGCATGTCAATAGCAGCATGGTTGGAAGATGTAGCTACTACCATGAGGCTTGCCAGAAAGGCTACGTTGTGCCCTAGTGCAGACAGCAGATTTGAGATGACAATAGAAGTCTGTCCTACTCACTGCTCCGCCTCCAACACAAGGCCTCCATTCTCAGGCTCAAGAACCCTGCTCCAGAGTGACACCCAGCCAGTGACACTTGGGTCTTTGGCCCTCTAACCATTACAACATTAGCAGAGTGAGGCAAACATGAGGAAAGTATTGAAAGAATAGTTTAAAAATGGCTCTAGGTACAAAGGAATCACTGAAGAGCTCTCCAGTACATCTGTCTGGAACAAGTGGTTCAATCAAGTGCTACCTGCAAGCATTCGTTGCACCCCTGTGAGTTGGTCTGCAGGCTGTGAGTTACGGTTAAGCTCTTTAACACTGGGCCCCTCTGAGGGCCGGGTGCTGGGTCATCCCTCCTTGCTCTGCAGAAGTGGTCAGCCACCGACATTTAATAGGTCCGGTGACGAGTCCTTCCCTATGGGGAACCCAAATTTTGATAACTTCCTGATGCTTGTGTGGTTCTGCTTTTGAGGGTTGTAGAGGAAAAATCAAATTCCCTTTCTAAACAACACACTTCAAAAATAGGAAGACAGGGGTTGGAGTGATAACACAACGGGTAGGGCGTTTGCCATGCACGCAGCTGACCCGGGTTCAATCCCCAGCATCCCATATGGTCTCCCACGCACCACCAGGAGTAATTCCTGAGAGCAGAGCCAGGAGTGACCCCTCAGCATTGCTAGATGTGACCCAAAATGCAAAAAAAAAAACAAAACGGAAGGCAGCTGCCCCAGTTCCTCCCATTGCTGCCCCCGATGCCCTCCTGTCGGGGGCTAACCAGAATGGAGCACAAGCCGCCACCTGGGCCTAAACCTCAACCAAAACCTCCAGAAAGGAAATTCCTCCCTGACAGAAGGAAAGGTGAAAATCAGATTGCTGACTTCCTGAACTAATAGGAGCTTACCCAATCTTAATTTCTTCCCCTTCCAAACAAACACAGATATTAAAGAAACACATCAGCCTTTAAATCTTATCTATCCAAGCTCTGAACAGGACTCATCATGGTTTGGGAGAGGAACTGTGTGTCGCTGCCCAGGCCCTGATGAAAGATGAAGAGCCGGCACCTGCCACTAGCAGTAACCTTCACTCTGTGCACATGGAGACGAGTGAGGCAGCGGGGGGACTGAGCTCTGAGGTGACGTGGTCCCCAGCACTGCCACGTGGGTAATCCCGAGCCACAAGAGCAGCCTCGGCTGCACCACTGCCCCGTGTGGGACCACAGACACAACAACAAAGGGAAGGGAACTGGGGGGAAAGGACTCACAATTCTGCAAGCAGAGAGTACTCCAAGTAGAAGGGGCCGTAGGAAGCATGCGTGCCGTTTGTTGACTGTGCGGCTGGGGCAGGCGACGTCGGTTTAGTTATGGGCAAAGCATTTTTGGGAATAGAAGGCAGCTGTTTCTTCGGGGCAGTGCGCGGAGGGCTGGTTTTCACGTCCCCTGTTAATGTCTTCTCTTCGCCATCAGTCCTCTGTTCAAGATGAAGTGGGGAGAGCACGTGAGGGTGATCCCTTACTCTCTGGGGCGTTCAAGCGGGGCGTAAGAGGCTCAAGGGCCCCCCCCGGCGAGTCTCAGCTGACTGGGCTGGTTGTTCACTGAAGGGCCCGAGGAGCCACACTACTGGGCCCTGCGGTGGCCAGGGATTATCTAGGACACCCAAGTGGTGCTGGGGGGCGTCCCGGGCCACAGCTGGCAGTGCTCAGGGGGAACCATCCAGTACCAGGAATCAAACCCAGGCCCACAGCATGTGCCATAACCACGGTACTATCGCCCAGTCCCCAGTAGGAGGATTCTTAAATTACAAGATACACCTGCTGTACTCAGTCCCTGAAATTACTCTTCACAAGAACATTCTAGCATGGTGATTAAGATGGATTAAAAGGCCTGTGAACAGGCCGGCTATTGTGACGATCAGGGCAATGCCAAAGCAAGGCCGAAACATCAGAGAACTTGCACTAGCTGCATCTAGTTAGAAGTCAAAGCAGGGCTTACAGGACTTACTTGGGACAACAATAAATAATTTCTCCTCGTGCCTTCCCGGAAGAGGGCTGGGCAGGGTTAAGCAACTATACGAGACCAGGAAAGCTCCCTGGCCCCTCGATGCTCTGGAAGGTCAGGTATGGAGAGGGTCAATATAAGTAACAGACCGGGCATTTCTTGCCCGTTCCTGCCAGTGGCGCCTTCAGAGCTGGTGTCCTTCCCCTGACTCTGAACCCCAGGTTGGCTTCCTAGTCTCCCACTTATGGATTTTCACCTCTGGCCCCCTTGGGATACCCTCGGGGCCCACAGGGGGCCATAATAACCCCTGGCTGAGAAATGCTGATAAAGACTACTGAAAGCAGTTACTTCCTGATATTAGCTCTGGGTTTACAAAGAATAAAACACTCGCTCACTTCCTTGGGTCTGATTTTGATCTTGTCCCTAATGAATGGAACCTAAGCTCTTAGGCATCCTTGGTCAGAGAGATCTAGATGAGTCAAAGACTAAACTACCATCTTCTGAGGCTGTTCTTCACTCACGTATACAACCTAAGCTGCTTAACTGGCTGTATTAAAAGTTGTTTGTCATATTCATTAAAAAAAAAAAAAGATTAACAGTGATGTTCTATTAGAGGTGGAATTAAAGGTTATTTTTGTTTGTACATTTTAAGCTGCCCTAAAATGAAAAGGTAATTATTTTTTACAAGTGAAAAACAATTTAAGAAAAATTAACCCAGTGCTCTGAAGTATGACTTGAGAACATTGAGCTGGCCTTCGCCCAAGGCTTCTCTAGCCCAGGAATCTTGCAGCTGAGTAGAAAAACTGCCTCAATAATGTGTCAGATTTAATCATATATACCTAGAACAAGTCAAAATACCACACTTGTGATCACCCGAATGGTTTCTAGTGGTCTGGGACAGGGCTCGGCTCATGTGGTAGAACACTATCTTGTTTGCAGGTGTGAGGTCCTGAGCTGAACCCCTTGCACTACATGGACCCCTAAGAACATCTATGTAGCTATGGTAACCCCAAGGACTGCTGGGAGTGAAATCTATGTATAAATACATACATATACACACATACACAGAATAATTTCTACTTGAGATCTGATCTCAGTCTCAGAAGTGGAATTCAACTGACAAAATTATCTCGCCAAAGTAAAACCTAAACTAGAGAGACCAGGTGATTTTTTTTTTTTTTTTAAGAATACAGGCAACCACAGTGGCAGGGTGGGGTGGGGGGGAGATGGGATTGGGGAGGGTGGGAGGGACACTGGGTTTACGGGTGGTGGAGAATGGGCACTGGTGAAGGGATGGGTTCCCAAACTTTGTATGAGTGAAGTATAAGCACAAAAGTGTATAAATCTGTAACTGTACCCTCACGGTGATTCTCTAATTAAAAATAAATAAATTAAAAAAAAAAAAAAGAATACAGGCAACCTTGTATGAACTATTTTGGCCTCTATTCTGATGCAAATGAGTATCCTCACTGGAGGTATCAATTATAACCTACTTTGCGAACAGAGCTTGTAGACATGCTCCAGAAAGGGTTCATAACGTGTCCTCCAAAGAAATTTGGTAGTCTGTGTCATCAAACTCTTCTGTCGTCTGAATTCACTTTACCTTAAAACAAGATGGAAAAACACCGAGACATACTTAACACCGACTGTTGAAGACTTCTGAGAGAGTTAAGAGCCAAGTCTCGGGGGCTAGGATACAGCTCAGCATTAGAGCACTTACCTTGCACGGTAGACACCCTCCGTTTGAAACCTGGCATCACAAAAAAAGGGCGCAAAAAAGGGCAACCACCTAAATCTGATCATTAAGATTTGCAGAACCACAACATCACATTACATAATAAATCACTGTAAAAGCCTCAGAGAAAGAAAGTCTTGCTGAATTGAATTGTTTCCCTCAATATCCCTTCCCTCCCTACTCTATGGCTCCAGTTTGCTTTCCTACCTAAAATACCAACAGGAGGCTGTGTGAGACCTTGGCCAGGATTCAGAATATTTAATGGCACGGTTTGGCTTTGGTGCCAGAAATGCAAAGATATGGATTACAACAGTTACCACTTACATGCTATCTAGGCATTTAACTGCTGGGAAAGCTGGGTCCAGAATACACTGTTCCCACATACTTGAAAGGTTATCTGTTCTCAGGGATACGCAAATTAAAGTTCCAAAGGAGTGATTAAAAAAAAAAATTGGCTGTGCTTAGGACTTACTTCTGGCACATTCCCGGCTTACAGCTCAGGGATCACCCCTGCTGGGCTTGGGGGACCATAGAGGTTGCCAGGGATTGAAACAGGGTTGGCTGTGTGCAAAGCTAGTGCCTGAAACTCTGAAATCTCTGGCCTCCTCCAAAGGAGCATACTTTAAATGAGTTGTCTTCTCCCCAGTAGCAAAAGAAATAAGAAGGAAGCAGATAAAGCATATAAGTCAGGGGCATAAGTGGGTTCTGTCATACTCGTGCCCAAGAAACTCCCTTTTCAACTGCTTTTCAGTGTGGGAACTGCAGGATTAGGCATTTAGGGAATTGCCAAGCCATTTGGGCAAATGGGCAGAAGAGTGCAAAAAGAGATTTCACAAACACCCCTGGACACCAAAGTGTGTCTCGGGGCTAAGGTGGTAGCACAGCGGGTAGGGCATTTGCCTTGCACGAGGCCGACCCGGGTTCGGTTCCCAGCATCCCATATGGTCCCCTGAGCACGGCCAGGAGTAATTCCTGAGTGCAGAGCCAGGAGTGACCCCTGAGCATCGCTGGGTGTGACCCAAAAAGCAAAAAACAAAACAAAACAAAACAAAACAAAAAAAAAGTGTCTCAATGATCACGAAAGCCAGTGGGTCAGTCATAAGAAACCCAAAGGAAAAGCTGCACTGCCTAAAGTATAGCAGCTTCTCTGCTCCGCTGACTTCCCCCAGGCTCACTTATGATTAAAACGGAGCTTCCTTCTCCGAATCCCTATCCGCACCCATCACAAGGCTGAAGGGAAAGAGTCAAAAGAGCAACATAAGCACATCATTAAAGAATCCTGCAGCAAACGGTCTGTTCTGCAGAAATCTGTTTCTCTCTCAGAACTGCCTGGTCCCCAGGGGTGAGTATAAAGTCCTGTGCCCTACCTATTACTTTGTTTTGCTTTCCAAGACATCGTGCCACCCAATAATTAAGGGACCCGGGGATCCTGGTTCTTCCACTAACCTGTTGACTTACATCCAGTAAGTTGCAACAGGGCTCTGCCAATCTGTCTTTAAAGGTGCCGATGATGCGGATGTAAATGGGCCATCAAACATGTGTGGGAGCTGTTCCTGTTTGGACCAAATGAAAACAGTGGATCCAGTGGTAGTCGCACCTGGCGGTCCTCGAAAAAGCACCTGCCTGGGGGTGGGGGGCAGCGACAATGAGGCACCATGGATGAGCTACAGGTGTATCCAGGGACAATCAGGACCTGTCAGGCCCCTTCCATGAATGATTCCATGGCCAGCCGGCCGCCCTCCCTCCCTCCCTCCTTTCTTTTTTTTTTTTTTTTGGAGGGAGTGGGTGGGTTGTACTCCCAGCAGTGCTCAGGGCTTACTCCAGGCTCTGACCTCAGGGATCACTCCTGGC
This sequence comes from Sorex araneus, assembly GCF_027595985.1. NCBI lineage: Eukaryota > Metazoa > Chordata > Mammalia > Eulipotyphla > Soricidae > Sorex > Sorex araneus. Next base: position 26,420,110 of record NC_073309.1, on the reverse strand, counting down.
TGTGCTCGAGGACCCAATGGGGATGCCAGAGATCAAACCTGGTGGGCTGTGGGCAAGGCAGGCGCCCTACTCTGTACACTATCACCTTTTAAGAATCCAATCAAACCTGTCCCCGGTCACGGTCTTACTAAGCAGGAGGTTCTGTCGCCTGCTGCCTGTGCAGCGACACGGGGGTCTGGATGACTTGGAACGCACTTTTGCAGAGCCCCCACCCCCCAGCCTCCCCGCCCGCCCAGCTCTGGCCCACCCAGGCGCACGGAGCCCCGCGGTATCCCAGAGGAGTGACAGGTAGGGAAACCCGAGGACACGCCCCAGACGGGATGAAAACAATTCCGGGATTTCGACCCGGCGAGCAAGACGAAATCGACCTGCTCCGTAGCGTCCAGCTGCCAAGCAGGTATCCCTGAGCCTGCAGGAACGACCCGCCCCAGGAGGCACGAACCCCCACTAGCCGGGCGCTGCAGCCGCACGTCCGCCGGCACTCCCTCCCTCCCTCCCCGCATCACCCAGAAGCGGGGCTGCATTTAGGGGCGACGGGGAGGTCTGGGGCGCGGGGAGGGGCGGGGGAGCGGGGAGACCCGGAGAAACTATGCGGAACACCCTCGGCCCCCGGGTCCCAGCTCGCCGAGGGCAGCCGGGACCGGCCCCCCGCGCCCGGGGCGGAAAACCATTTCCACGCACGCAGGGAATCTGGACAAACCTGTCTCGGGGTGATGTCAGGCACGGCCACGTCCTGGCCCTCGCAGAGCTCCAGGCCGCCCGGGACCCGCGCGCGCCTCTGCTGAGAGGGCAGGGGGCAGGAGGAGGGGCGGGGAGGGGGGAGGAGGGGACGGAGGAGCGCCGGGGCTCAGTGACGCCCCCCAGCCCAGCCCTCGGCCGGCCGGGGCTGCGGGGCTGAGCCGGGCGCGGGGACCGGGCCGGGGAGGGGAGGGCGGGCTCCGGAGCCGCCTCCCTCGGGCCCGGCCGAGCCAGCTCGCCCCGGCTCCCCGCGCAGCAGGTGCCTGCAAAGCCGGACAGGTGCCCGGCCCCGCCCCCGTGTCCCAGCGCGGCCGCCGTCGCCGCCGAGTCGGGAGAGCGCATAGGACAAATGTCGGGCCCGAGGACGCTGGCGGCCGAGGTGGAAGACTCCACGGGTCCTCGCGTACCTACCAGCCGGCCTGACAGGGCACCTCCCCCGGGTGTCTTCAATGCAGGGGTCCGGGCTGCCGAGCGCGGTCGCGGCCCGACAGCATCTCCGGCCGCAGCTCCAGGACGGCCCCGGCTGCTTCCCCGCCCCGCCTGCTTCTCGGCGCAGGGCTCCGCCCCCGCCCCGGCCACGCCCCAGAGCCCAGACCCTTCCGCCCAGCCTCCCTGCACCCACTGGCTGCCCTACCTGTCCGTCACGGACATTCTTCCGGGGCGTTAGGCCGACAGAGCTCCGTTCTGCCAATCAAATCTGTTCCTCTCGGGTGGGGTCGCTCTGGACCCGCCCCTTACGTAACAGCACCATGAGTGAACTGTCAGTCACAGTTGTCTTGGGCGGGGAGCGACGGGGAGGAAACAAACAAGTACCTGCACGTCATTGGTCAGCGCGTCCGCCAGTCACCATAGTAATCGGCCCTTGGCCGAGGCCGCCTCTCACCCTCGCCGTGATTGAGGCTTTTCGTTGCCGGGGCCAGGGCGGGGCACTGAGGCTGCAGCGCCGCCTCGAGGTGTCTTGGGGGCCGGGCCGAGCTGTGTGTGACCACTCCCCCACCCCGTAGGTGTGACCAGCAGGTTCCGAGGCCCGGTCGGGGAAAACAGCCTCTTTGGGCACTCTCGGTGCTGGCAGCCAGGATTAAACAAAGTCACCGAAAGTTTGTATGAAATTAGCAGAGATAAAAACTATGAGTTTAAGATTTTTTTTAGCAAGCAATTTGTAAAATAAAATAGGTGTACATTAAATTAAAAATTTAAAATTAAAGTAATATTAAAAACGACATATTTGTAAACAGTAATTCCAAAAATGCTGAATTGAAGGAGTAATAAATACAAGATTATTATACTTCCGCTCTTATAAACTTTGGTGATTTACTTTTGAAATCTTTTAAATATCTTTTGTGCTTGTTGGGTTGTTTATTATTTTAATTTTTACTTTGTGTTTTGGTCCACACCCGGTGATGCTCAGGGCTCTGTGCTTACTTCTGGCCGTGCTCTGGGGACATATGGGATGTGGGGGATGCAAGGTATATGGGGTGCAAGGCAAATACCCTACCCGTTGTACTTTTGCTCTGCCCCCTCCTTTTTTTTTTTTTTAGACCTGTTAGGTAGTAGAACCTGGAAGAACAGCTTTATGTGACATTGAGAAAGGCCGATTTGGAATGTCAAAGGATGAAGGAATGGATGGATACAGCTGAGGAGAGCCATTCCCCACACCCCACCACCGCCAAGAAGCTTCTTCATCCCATTTGGTTCCCCCAACCCACCAGGAGTCATTCCTGAGTGCAGAGCCAGGAGTAATCCCTGAGCACTGCTGGGTGTGGCCCTAAAACCTGAGGGGGAAAAATGTAGGGGTTGGAGAGTTAGGCCAGAGGTATGGCACTTGCCTTGAGCGTGACAGCCCCTCCTGATCCCTGGGTTATCCTTTGGCAGAGTTTCTAAGCTGATTCTCTACGCCCTGACTTTTGAGAACTTCTGCCACTGCTGACCCTCTTTTGTTTTACCTCACAAACCCTCACTATGATCTGAACCCTCCCCTGTACCACCTAACCCTTTCCTTCTCCATAGTTTTCAAGGGAGGGGCTGGAGCAATAGTGCAGCGGGTAGGGCAGTTTGCCTTGCACGCGGCTGACACACGTTTGATCCCCAGCATCCCATATGGTCCCCTGAGCACCACCAGGAGTAATTCCTGAGTGCAGAACCAGGAGTAACCCCTGTGCATCCATCGCCGGGTGTGACCCAAAAAGCAAAAAGAAAAAAAAAAGTTTTCAAGGGAAGGTATTTCCCTTAACGATGCCTGGCTTTCAGGATGCACCTTTGTGCTGGCTCACTCTCCTCTTCTCCCGGAATTCTGTGTCTGTGTCCAGCAGAACTTCCAAGGCTGAGCTTGGTTCTCTCCATTCCAAGTGTAATCTTTTATTCTTTTTTTCTTTGTTTTTTGGGTCACACCCGGCGATGCATAGGAGTTACTCCTGGCACTACACTCAGGAATTACTCCTGGCGGTGCTCAGGGGACCATACAGGATGCTGGGAATCAAACCTGGGTTGGCCGCATGCAAGGCAAATACCCTACCCGCTGTGCTAAGGCTCCAGCCCCAAGTGTTTTCTTAAATGAAGCCTATTCTTGGGATGCCTTTCCGGTCTCCTGCTAGCTTGGTATTTTGCCTCACCCAGGAAAGGCGGAGTGTTCTCTCACCAAGTCATTTGAAAAACTTTTGGTTGCTTCTGGTAAAATGACCTTCTTCAGTGGCCGGCAGCCGCACTCTGCTAAAGTTAATCCCCAGGGTTGCTTCCGAAATACAGCCTCCTCCCCCAGCTGGAAACACTCCTGAGCCATTTCCTTTGGCCAAGTTGAATACACTTGGGAAAGCTTTAGTGTCTTTAATATTTGTTTCCATCAATATAAAAATGAAGGCAAACAGGAAGTTTCTTTTTTCTGGCTACAGGTGGTCTCCCTGACTTCTCTCTGGCCCAATCGCTCCCAACTTGCTTTGCAGATGCAACTATCCTCTCTCAAGCGATGCTCTGATTTCACTCTCTACTCTCCGTTAGCAAGCTCATCCTTTCCTGAGCTGGAGCGATAGTACAGCGGGTAGGGCGTTTGCCTTGCATGCAGCCGACCTGGGTTCCATCCCCGGCATCCCATATGTCCCTTGAGCACCAGGAGTAACTCCTGAGTGTAGTAGAGCCAGGAAGAACCCCTGAGCATCACTGGGTGTGACCCCCCACAAAAAAAGTTCATCCTTTCCCCAAGGACTCACGAATTTCTCTGGCTCAGAGCTTCAGATGCACTTATTAAACCCCCCCAGAAATTCAAATATCAGGATCCTTATGGCTACACATACCAGCAGGTAGATTTTTTTTTTCACTTGAGCTACTGGAATTCTGAGATGAGGAACTCACATTTCGCTAAGATGAGAAACTATGAACCATAAGCAGTAGATCCAGAGAGGCCAGGGGAGGAGGGAATGATGAGTTCTGGCTTGGTAGCTAATATTGGGACCAGACTCTTGCTGATGTTACCTGTGTCCAGCAAGTACGCAGTGTCCCCTTCTTCACTGCTGACAACCCAGTCCTTGTTCAGCTCTGCAATGGCAAAGGCCCAGGCTCTCCTGCTGCTGTGTCCAGGCCCGGGAGGGCCAGCAGCTCCTGCTGCCCCAGCTGCAGCCACTCCCACGTTCTTTCAATTCCTTGGAGATAGTTTTCTCTCCCGTCCTACCGCACCACAAAGGGGCCATTACTCGGGGTGTTCCCTTTGCCTGGAACATTCTCTTCTCTCCCTATATTTGATCTCAGCTCGGGTCACCACTTCCGGAGAGGCTTTTTTTTGGGGGGGGGTTGGGGGAGTTTGGATCCTTTTTTTTTTTCTTGCTGGCTTTGCTGGGGCTTGGGCCCAAGGCCTCACACATGCTAAGCGAGGGCACCACTGCTGAGCCATCACCCTCGCTCCCACTTTCTGTTTGTTTGGGAGCAGACTTATTAGTGTCTCCTACACCGACTGCACCATGGACAGCATGAGACCGGAAGTTTATGTGGTAGAGGGACAATAAATATTTGACAAATGAAGGACAGAAGCTACTCGAGGCTATTCAAAACACCCACCACATTGCACACTGTGAGCTCTGCACCCAGAAAAGTAGCTCAGTATGAAAATGGGGATAGTTTGGGGCTGGAGCGATAGCACAGTGGGGAGGGCGTTTGCCTTACACGCGGCCGACCCGGGTTCAAATCCCAGCATCCCATAGGGTCCCCTGAGCACTGCCAGGAGTAATTCCTGAGTGCAGAGCCAGGAGTAACCCCTGTGCATTGCCGGGTGTGACCCAAAGAGCAAAAAAAAAAAAAAAAAAGAAAAAAAGAAAATGGGGATATTTTCAAGGGGAAATGGGGTGTCAGCCTTGAGATAACTGCCTCCCCTGCCCCCACCACCCCATACATGCATGCTATTTTTATTGAAATCACATAATGTACAGTATTTTAAAAAACAATTTCTGTATTGGGGTTTTTTTGGCTTTTTTTTTTTAGACGGGGTCACATGGGTGGTGCTCGGGTTACTCCTGGCTCTGCACTCAGGAATCACTCCTGGCATTGCTCAGGGGACCATATGGGATGCCTTGGATTGAACCCAGGTTGGTCGCATGCAAGGCAAATGCCCTACCTGCTGTACTATTGCTCCAGTCCTTATTTATTGGTTTTGGAGCCATGCCCAGCAATGCCCAGGGGTTATTCCTGGCTCTGTACTCCGGAATTACACTTGGCCATGCTCAGAGGACCACATGGAATGCCAGGGATCGAAACTGGGTCGGCTGCATGCACAGCAAGTGCCTTCCCCCATGTCTGAAGACTTGGCCCAATACTGTTAAAGTCTCATGTTTCAATACCACATCTATCACCAGAGTGTCCACTTTCCTGTATCAATGTTCCAAAGATCCCTCCCACCCCTCAGGTCCCCTCCAGGTACACTTATCCATCAGCTGTCTGGTTCTGATGTCTTTGGGCATTCATTGTTCCATTATTATGTTTATCTCCCACTCCCCAGAGACCTCATTCTCTTTCTTTTCCTCCTCTTCAGATTACCTTTATTCAGTATGATTCCTTCTAGTTCTGGCCATGGAGCAGCAAAGGTCATGATTTCATCTATTCTTATAGCCAAGTCACAGCTCATTGTGTATATGTGCCATGGTTTCTCTAGCCAGTCCTCTGTTCTTAGACATTTGAGTTGCTTCCAAATCTTGACTGTTGTCAATATTGCTTCAATGAACATAGGGGCACAAATGCCTTTTCAAAATAGTATTTTGGGGCCCTTGAAAATAGATGCCAAGAAGAGGAATTGATGGGTTGTATGGAAACTTGGGTCTTAGACTTTTGACAAAATTGTTTTTGTTCTGTTTTCCAAGGAAGTGGAACTAGTTGATATTCCCACTAATGTGACAAGGATTCCTTTTACCCCACATCCACACCAGCACTGATTTTTGGGTACTTTTTTATGTTTGCCAGTTTTACTGGTGTGAGACGCTCTCTCACTGTTGTTTTGGTTTGCGTTTCCCTGATCCTCTGCATGTCTTCTTTGAGAAAGTGTCTTTTTCAAAGTGTCTATTCAAAACATAGTTTTGATGTTTGGGGTTTTGTGTGGATGTATGTGTGTGTCTGTGTCTGTGTGTGTCTGTGTGGTAGCGGGCGTCAGGTCGGGGGGGGGGGTGTTGTTGGGACACACTCACTGTGCTCAGATACTACTCCTGTCTCTGTGCTCAGGACAATATGTGGTCCCAGGGATTAAACTCTGGACATTATATACAAAGCAAGCACCTTCCCTGTTGTATTTTCCCTCCAGTCTAGTTGTTTTTTGGCTCCTAAGGTTTACAAATGCTTTGTGTATCTTGGATATTAACCCCTTGTCAGATGAATGATGGGAAAATGTTTTCTCCCATTCTATGGGCTGTCTTTTTATTCTGATCTGTGAAAAATCCCCCTCATTTGGGCTCTGTAGGGATTACAGATGAAAGGATGTCCGCAGGCCCTCTGGGCGACTCTCTCTTGCTGCCTTTATTTGGTGCTCTCAAGCCGCTTCTCCATCGGATTGGCTATTGCCTTGGGATGGACCAAGGAAGAACAAGGGCCAATCTGGTTGCTGATTAGTTGCCATTTAGTCAATCTCTCATCTCTCCCAGCTCTCTCCAACCCTCTCTCTCTCTCTCACTCTCTCTCTGTGTCTATCTCTCTAACCATGCAATTCTTTCTTCCTGCTGTATCCATCTCCTCTATCTCTCTCTCTGCTGCCTCTCTCCTCTTCTCTCTCTCTCAATCCCCCCTCCTTCAATCAATCAACCCCTTTCTCCCTGCAGCTGCTCTTTTTTATCCTCTCACCATGCCTCCCCAACCACGCCTCCCCACGGGAAGCGTGATCAAAAATGTTTTCCCAGACTTCCCGACCACCTGTAGCCCACAAGGGCAAAACAGCCCTTAAGGTGTGTTTCTCCTCTCCTTAGACCAGCAACTTATTAACATCTTTAATTCTACCTCCTAATATTTACCATTCTGTATGGACACAGTTTTAGGCACTTTTAGGCTTATAGGGTGACTCTCCTCGGGATATCTCACGACAGACTCAGACTACAGTGCTCAGGCCAGATTAATCATTCCTAATCCCCGCAGGGTCCAAATCTAGTTATTACTTTTTGGATCATGACAGAATTTGTCCATGACCAAGTTCCTAACTTATAATTAAGCATTAGGGCACTTTGGCCAGGCCCATTTCGATGCCAGGGTAGCTCATAGCTCACCTCTTGCCCTGGGTCTATCCAGTCCCTCGTCAGGACCCTGCTTTTGGGGATCTAGGAAGTAAGGGCAACTGAGACTTAAGTCAAGAGAGCAGATATCCAGGAGGTAATTTTTTTATCTGGAGTCAATCAACTCCCAAGCCACTACTTGTCTTTTTAACTGTCTTCCTGTGTCCATACAAAAAGCAATTGCTCTGAAATAACTAACCAGGCAAAGGACAGTAAGGAGAAGAGAAAGACAAAATTTACAAGTCAGAGTCTGATCAGGAGACAAAGGTAATTGGCAGGTTGAGGGAGCAATCAACAAACACAAGCTCCCAGCGGCCAGGGAGGAAGGGCAAACCAATGTTATCCTACACTAATCATTACTGCTTTTGTGGTGCAGAGGCTTCTTAATTTGATGTAGTCTCATTTGTTCATTTGTGTTCGTATTTGGATTGGCCAATAGCATCGAGACATTGAGGATACCTTTAGGTTCAATGTCATGAAAGATTCTTCCTGTATTTTTCTCAATATAATTTGTGGATTCAGGTCTGATATGGAGATCTCGAGGTACTATTCTTTTTGTTTGTTTGTTTTGTTTTGTTTTGTTTTGCTTTTTGGGTCACACCCGGCGATGCACAGAGGTTACTCCTGGCTCTGCACTCAGGAATTACCCCTGGCGGTGCTCAGGGGACCATATGGGATGCTGGGAATCAACCCGCTGTGCTATTGCTCCAGCCCCTCGAGGTATTATTCTTTTTAAGACCGAGAAACAGGACTAGGGTGAGAGCTGAGCCCATGTCTGAGGGGCTGGGTTTGATCCCTGGCATTGCACAGCCCCTTCTTTGGAGCCTGAGTATTGATCAATCAGATTGGCATTCCAAGGAATGACCCTCCTCCTTCACCAAGCACAGCTGTGGGTAAATTCTCCTCCTCCTCCTCCTCCTCCTCCTCCTCCTCCTCCTCCTCCTCCTCCTCCTCCTCCTCCTCCTCCTCCTTCTCCTCCTCCTCCTCCTCCTCCTCCCCCTCCTCCTCCTCATCATCATCATCCCGTTGATCCTCAAATTTCTCGAGCAGTCTCAGCAACATCTCCATTCATCCAAGCCCTGAGATTTTAGAAGCCTCTCTCTACTCGTCCTTCCAACGATGCCATACTGGAGGCTCTTTCAGGGTCAGAGGAATGAGACCCAGCTTGTTACTGGTTTTGGCATATTAATATACTATGGGGACCTTGCCAGGCTCTCCCATGTGGGCAGGAAACTCCCAGTAGTTTGCCAGGTTCTCCCAGAGAGGGAGAAGTAGGCTATAAGATAGTGCTTCCGGGAGCTGGCTGTTAAGTCTCTGCATGCTGGCCCTTGACAAGATTACACGGCACTGGGGGTAGTCCTTGGGCGTGACAGCCTAGCTACTGGGAGATGGGAAATCTGGGTGGAAGAGGCCCAGTCTGGATCCGAGCAGCCTTGGAGGTCTCAGCCCCGGCTCCCACACACCTGGGTTCCTCTGCTGGTTCCTTCATGCGTGAGGCTCATCCAAACATGTGGAGAGGGGCCTTGAGCATGGCTGTGGCTAGGCTCCGGAGGTCTTTGGCCGCTGGGAGCTCTGCTTGGGGCGGGGAGGGAAGCTGGAGCCCATCCTCTCTGAGGAAGCCCCAAGGAAGACAGCCAGGCGTGGGTAGATCCTATATTAAAAAAAAAAAAAAAGAAGTATAAAGTACTGAAGGAAAAATAAAACACAATAGACACTGAATTTTTACCTATAAAACATTTAGTTTTTTTTTTTTTTTTTGGCGGGGGCGGGGGGGACAGCCACACCAAACAGTGCTCAGAACTCACTCCTATTTGCTGTCTGTGCTGGAGATCTGAAAGGAGTGGGTGCATACAAGGAAAGCGTCTTACCCTTCAAGTGCCTCTCCAGATCCTATCTATAAAACGTTTCCAATTGCTTCATATCATATCTCATTAGTATAAGCTTTGGAAGCCTATCTGATATCTGTCAAAATATTTGTCTGTGGCACAGGATTAATAGAAATGTCATCTGCATGGAAATTGAAAAATTCACACTCATGTTTCGTTTTGTTCTGTTTTTTATTTTTTTTATCAGCAAAATGTTTGCTGAACCCATTCTTTTGGTCTCTGGGAAACTAATTATTAAACACAGCAGTTTTGATCACTTATTAGCTATTACATAAAGGCTGGAGGGGATGTGTGGAATACATTTGATGGTGCTCAGGGCTTACTCTGGGCTCTGTGCTCAGGGGTCACTCCTGGCAGTACTCAGGACTTTATAGGGTGCTGATATCAGACAGGGGTCAGCTGCATGCTAGGCAAGTGCCTTATCCCTGTACTATCTCTCTGGCCTACAGGGAGATTAAAATTGTGTGTGTGTGTATGTGTGTGTGTGTGCCACACTGAGCAATGAGCAATGCTCAGGGGTTCCTCTTGGCTCTGCACCTGGGGATCACACCTGGCAGTGCTTGGTAGGGGAGCATATGGGGTGCCAAGAATTGTACCTGCATCTGTTGCTTGCAAGGCAAGAGCCTTACCTGCTGTTGCATGCTGTCCCTAGCCCCTCCTACGGGGAAGATTTTAACAGAACAAAGGGGAAAATAGATGGTTATGTATGTATATAGCTCTTACACCTGCAGATACAGAAGCCAGAATTTTTAGCTTAATCCATTTATTCCTAAATCATTTCCTAAAAGGGAGAATTGTACATAGCATGTCATATGTATTATTGTCATATATATATGCACATATATATATAGTTCAAGATACATGGGATGATTAAATAGGTATGCTTACACTTCAACACATTGAAATGAAAACCATAGCACATAAAAACCGTGATTTTATGGAGATTAATGTTTAGGATGAAATCACAGTAGGCATTTAATTTTTTCAATTATTAAGAGAATTTATTTGAAGAAAATGTTTATTAATCATTCTAAAATTAATGTTCTCGGGGATGGAGATGCTTGCCTTGCACATGGTGGACCTGGGTTTGATCTCCGCCACCACATATGGTCCCCTGTGCCCTGTGGGAGTAAATCTTGAACACCACTAGCTGTGGCCCCCCCGAAAAAAACCAACCAACAAAAAGAATGTTTCTCAAATGGAAGAAATTATCATCGATAGTGAAGTTTGAGAAAGCCCTCTCTAGAGAGATGAGGTGGTTTTCTTTTGTCCTTCTGCACCTGGCACGCCAATCATAGCAATTCTTACTTATTCCATAGCAAATGTGTTTCTGGTATCTGGCTAGAGTTTTCTTCCCTGCCCTGTCCTCTGCACACCCAGCTCTTGCATAACGCAGTGAGGGTCTAGAGGGAGGGATGGAGGGGTGGATGATTGGGTAGATAAGTGATGAATTTTACTTTTAAATCTAAATGACAATAGCTGATCACTCTGAATACTTATGCCTTTCAAAAAGCTACAAATAGACAACGCTATTGCTCACAGAACGCCAGAGGAAAATCGATTTCTTCTTATGAGCAAACAGTGTCTTAGACCTGGCGTGACTCCACAAATAAGCACCCATTCTCTTGGCATGCACTCAAGTCTCTCCCCGGCCCCCAGAGCAATCTTCTTTCTGATTGACGTTATCTGCAAAACCACCTCACTCTGCGGTTTGGAAAGATGATAAAGGCTTCGGGTTTGTTTTAGCTGGAGTGGCAGTTTTAGAGAAAGGAAAGCCAGAGAGAGTGTGCCCCAGTGATAAGTAATTCTGGTGCACTGCGGGCAGGGCGCTGTTACACACACACAGATTTTGTAAATGATGCGGCAGGAAAGACAGGGCTCTGAGTTTGACAGTCTAAAGGAAAAGCTAATGATTCGGTCATTATTTATTGCATCTTTTTATTGTAAAAACTTTATTCAGTCACCAGGAAAGTGGAGTGCAGAGATTAACCTCGTAGACCCCCACATAGATTCTCAGACAGCTAATGGTTTCACTGTATTGGTTTCCGATCTGAGTTTTCCTCCTGAATCATTTAAGAGGAAGTTTCAGTCCCTGTGACCTTCACTGCTGAACGCTTTGATGTCTGCGCATCTTCTACGAGCAAGGACATGTCCCTGTAGAGTGAGGGCATGACAATCTCTAGTGGAAACATCTTCTGAACTCCTACCTCCACGGGATGCCCAGCCCTGTTTAAATTGCCCTAATGGTATGCACCATAAAAGGCTTTTGTTATTATTATTCGGTTTCCTAAGTCAGAATCCAATCACGAGTTATTGCATGTGATTGTATTTCTTTAATCCCTTTATTCCAGAACAGTCTTTACACACACACACACACACACACACACACACACACACACACACACACACAAACACACACCCTCTGACCAGAACATGGATGATTTGAAGAGATGAGGATGAGACATGCTCTGGATTTTCTGACTGGTTTCTGGAGATGCTTTGCAGCTTGATACTCTGTCCCTGGACTTAATATAAACCATCATCATCATCCTCATCATCCCAATGATTGTCAAATTTCTCGAGCGGTCTCAGCAACCTCTCCATTCGTCCTATCCCTGAGATTTTAGAAGCCTCTCTCTACTCGGCCTTCCCAATGATGCCGCACTGGAGGCTCTTTCAGGGTCAGGGGAATGAGACCCAGCATTGTTACTGGCTTTTGGCATGTGAATACGCCATGGGAAGCTTGCAAGGCTCTCCCATGTGGGCAGGAAACTCTCAGTAGCTTGCCAGTTTATCCCAGAGGGAGAAGTAGGTTATAAGATATCAGTCAGTCATCTGCTCCAGGGAGAAAACAGGAGAGGACCCTCAGAGATGTGTCTGTTGCTGCCTTTATCTTGGGTCCCAGCCTCCAGAACTATGATACAAGACTTCGCTCTTTGGTGGACATCGCTTGCCAGACTTGCCAGGAATGCACTGTCAAGCAACAGCGTTACCGACTCGCACCTCCCAGCGTCTGTCCGCCCCGAGGGTGCCCGCTCTAACTGGCCCTGCCGCGTCCACCAATGACTGGGCGAGTCTTTTCAAGTGTCCCATCTGCTCCGACTATGCGCTGCCCCCCATCCTGCAGTGTCACAGTGGCCATCTTGTCTGCGGCAACTGTTGCCCCAAGCTCACATGTTGTCCCACTTGCCGGGGCCTGTTGGGATCCATTCGCAACTTGGCGATGGAGGAGGTGGCCAATACCGTGTGCTTCAGACTATAAACCATATAAGAAGAACTGTGCGGGAGAGATAGCACAGTTACGATACTTGCCCTGCAAGTAGCCAACCTTGGTTCCATCACCAGCACCACATGGTCCTTGAGGCACCAGCAGGAGTGACCCCTGAGTTCAGAGCCAGGAGTAACTGCCTGTTCCTTGTTTCATAGCATCACCAGGCGTGACCCAAAACAACAAACTATATATATATATATATATATATATATATATGTGTGTGTGTGTGTGTGTGTGTGTGTGTACACACACACATACAATTTTTAAATGATTCAAAAATTCTATTAGATAATCTGGCATTTCTGGCAGGAATACTTAACAAAGAGTATCATGACTCTTAGAGACGCTGATTTAGTTGACTTTGAATCCCAGTGGTTTGCATGGAAAAGGAAATGTCAGAAATAGGTCCTGACACTGGTTGAATATCTGCGGCAGGTGTATCGCTAAGCTCTGAGGTTAGGTATTTGGACCATTCCTACTTCCTGCTCTTTCCGCCTGGCGTACTCCCCGTGACTTGCTCTCCCAAATAGCAGAGTCCATAAATCAAACTTACTCTCGCCGCTGATGAAGGTGAATTGAGTGGAAAGAAACTGAAGGTGACTCAGAGGTCACTAGGGAGCAAGAACCGTGGCTATCGGTGAGCGGACCTGCATGATACTGGCTGTTGATGCATTTCATCCGCAACATCAGCTTACTGCAGCCAAGTAGAGACTGGGGGGGTCCCTGATTCCTGCCATCCTGTAAACTTTGAAAATTTTATTTTTTCCCCCTTGGATGGGCATGGAATGTTCATTAATATGTGAAGTAAGTCGTTGAAGGAATGTTAAAGCTAGATGCACTCTTGGTTCCCCCAGAAACGTTCATCTAGACCCAGGTGTCAACAGAATCTATACCCTGGTGGGTCCCTAGGAAAGGTTTCCTCAGTATCTGGCAGCAGTTTCTACTAGTACTGACCTAGTACTAAAAGGCAGATCTTCCCAGTTCAAAGCGGCTCTGCCTGAAACCTGAGTGTCTCTGTCAGCTGAGGTTAAACAACCCCTACAGTAACACCTTCCAATGGATAGTCGAGTGCCCTCTGGTGGGAAGAGAGAAGAATGCATGCAGCAAAGCAAAAAAGTTTGTGAAGCGTTTCTCACAGAAAATACTACCTGTGCAGCGGGCTGGAGCTTGCACGCTCCAACCCAGGTTAGATTCCCAGCATCCCATACGGTCCCCTGTGCACTGCCAGGAATGATTCCTGAGTGCAGAACCAGGAGTAACCCTGAGCATTGTTGGGTGTGGCCTCCCACCAAAAAAAATTAAAAAGTAATTAAGAAAAGGAAAATATAACGTGTATTTAAGCAAATAAATACTCTTAAAAAACCCCAACTGCATCTTCATTTTAATCTCTATAAAAATGACTCCTGAGAGTATCACGCTAAGTGAAATGAGTCAGAAAGAGAAGGATAGACATAGAAGGACTGCACTCATTTGTGGAGTATAGAATAACATCACATGAGGCTGACACCCAAGGAAAGTAGATACATGGGCCAGGAAGATTGCCCCATAGCTGGAAGATTGCTTCACGAGCGAAAGAGAGAAGGCAGATGGGATAGAGAAGGGATCACTAAGAAAATGATGGCTGGAGAAGTCAGCTGGGATGGGAGATACATGCTGAAAGTAGATAATGGACCAAACATAATGACCTCTCAGTGTCTGTGCTGCAAGCCATAATTCCCAAAAGTAGAGAGAGAGTTCGGGGAATATTGTCTGCCATGGAGGCAGGGGGAAGGTGGGAAAGGGGGGTATACCCGGGATATTGGTGGTGGGGAATGTGCACTGTTGGAGGAATGGGTGTTTGATCATTGTGAGATTGTAACCCAAACATGAAAGCTTGTAACTATCTCACACTGATTCAATAAAATTAAAATAAATAAATAAATAAAATGTCATTGAAATAAAAAAAATGACTCCTGAAAGTTTTAATTTTTCCCTTAAATAAAACACGTGATAGTCTTCATCAGGGCTCGAGTACCTGGCCAGAGGTGAGGAACTGGTCCAAGGGAAGCGTTTCTACTCAGCCTTTTTCCTTAGAGTTCTTCAACGCTGGAAATGTCTTATCTATGAAGCCTTCCTTGGGGCTGTACCTCTTCCCTGTTTCGTAGCCTCCTCACTTTAGGCCTGACTGCTTTCCTTTTAGTTTTGTTTTGCTTCTAGTGGGCCATACCCAGCGATGCTCAGGGCTTATTCCTGGCTCCTCCTTTAGGGGGTCTCAGTGGAGCTGGGCAGGGAGTGCATATGCTAGGGGCCAATCCAGGGTCCGCCACATGCGAGGCAGCACCTACCCACCGTACTATGGCTCCAGCCCCCTGACTGCTTTCTCCCTCCCTCCCACTTCCCTCCAAACCAGAAGCCAGCATGTTCATTGCCTAAAGCATAAAAGACTAATGACAGTTTGATGCTGTGCCAAGGTGCACATCCAAAGCCCTAAATTACAGAGACAGAGCATTAATGGTGGAGTCCCCAGCACTGTGTGGATTCCACCCTCCCTGGGATGAATGAACTAGACACATGAGCCCTGGGTAGACATGAGTAGGGGGGGTTAGGGGTCAGAAGGGAGAGTCAAAGGAGTTAGCCTAGTGGGTAGCGAGCCCCTTATATGCCCATATGACCTGGGATCAGGCTGGGTACGCAAGGGATGGCCTCTGGTCAAATGCATGTATGTGGCAGAAATGCAGGGAGGTGACCCCTCCCGCTGATACCAGTTCCTGAAGGGACGGGCCATTCCCTAAGGGTCAGGGCACCCAGCAACTCAGGACAAACATTGCCTTTAATCTGATGAAGTCAAAGCTGTACTACTGGATGCACTGGTCTAGTGGAACTCTTCTAGAATCTTCCTCTGACCACAGGTGAGCAGAGTGAGTGATTAGCCTTCTGGGTTCAGCTGGTGTCTTCCCATTGGTGGAGGATTTGGGAGAAAAACACCCCCAAACACTGTCCTTCCAGCTCATACTCACTGGGGTGTTTCTGGAGTTTTTCTAACTAACATCAACCAATGTGGGAGGCAGGCAGCTCACCACCCCCGTGGGAATCCTCACCTCTCTCCTCCCTTGTGGAAAAGTCACAGTCATTTACTCTTGGCTTTGCACAGAAGCAGCCTTGCAGGAGTTCAGGTTGTAAGGATAAGTCCTGGGGGTCCTTGGGGACCATATTGGAGTACTGGGGATGGAACCAAGCATCCAGCCTTCTGTGTTATCACTCCGGCTCCTGGATTTTATTTTATCATAGATATTAATTATTTATTAAATTTTTTTTTTGTTTGGTCACACTCAGCGATGCACAGGAGTTACTCCCAGCTCATGCACCCAGGATTTACTCCTGGCAGTGCTCGTGGGACCATATGGGATGCTGGGTATTGAACCTGGGTAGGCTGCGTGCAAGGCAAATGCCCTATCCGCTGTGCTATCACTCCAACCCCTCTTATATATTTTTTAATTAGATGTACAATCTATGGTGTTTTCTTCTGTTAGTTGCCACTTTGATTGCTATCTTTGCTGTACAGAAGCTTGTAGCTTGATGCAATCCTATTTGGAATTTTATTTGTAATCATATTACTTGTGCTTTTCTTTTGCTTGTGCCAAAGAAAACGTTGTCAAAGTCACCGTCAAGGATCTCTTTCCAACAATGGCCACTCAGTGCCTCTACTGCAAACCACAACACCCAAGAGGAGAGAAAGAGCAAAAGGGAATGCCCTGCCACAGAGGTGGGGTGGGGTGGGGGAAAGGGGTGGGGGTGGTGGGAGGGGTGCTGGGACCATTAGTGGTGGAAAATGGGCACTGGTGGAGGGATGGATACTCGATCATTATATGACTGAAACGCAAGCACAAAAATTTGTAAGTCTGTTACTGTACCTCACGGTGAGTCACTAAAAAAAATTTTTTTTAAAAATCTCTTTCCAGTTATTAAATATTTTTCTGAGTTTTGTTTTGGCTTGGTTTTGTCTGGGGGGGGACACACCCAGTGGTGTTCAGGACTAATTCCTGGCTCTGAGCAAAGGGATTATTCCTTTGGCAAGCTTGGAGGACCTTATGGGATAGGGGGGATTGGATCTGGCTTGGCTGCGTGCCGGACAGGCACCCTCCCTTCTATACTATAGCTCTGGCCTCTTCTTCTGAGTTTTGTGGTTTCAAGTCTTACAATTAAATTTTGTTGTTGTTGTTTGTTTGTTTGTTTGTTTAGGGCCACGTCTGTCAGTGCTCAGGGCTTCCTCCTGTGAGGTTGTTGGGAAGGAACTGGTGAAATTGGTGGTGGGAAATGGCCACCGGTGAAGGGACGGTTGTTGGAACATGGGATGAGGGAAACCCAATCATGAGCTCATGAGCGACTTTGTAACTGTATTATTGCAGTGATCATGAGCAACTTTGTAACTGTATTATTGCAGTGATTCAATTTTAAAAAGGCGGGTGGGGGGGGGCTGGAGCTATAGTAACAGCGGGTAGGGCGTTTACCTTGCACATAGCTGACCAGGTTTGATCCCCAGCATCCCTATGGTCCCCTGAGCACCTCCAAGAGTAATTCCTGAGTGCAGAGCCAGGAGTAACCCCTGAACATCGCTGGGTGTGACCCCCCCAAAAAAGGGGTGGGGTGGGGTAAAGAAAGAATGACTTCCAAAGCATTCATCATTTTGTCGGAGATGTGATAGATAAACGCGTGGGAAAGGGCTTTGTGCCTCTGGCTCTTCCCAGACAGGCTCAAGCTGGACTCGCTCAGGAGCCGAGGAGGTGCCAGGGGCAGGCGGCCGCCTGGGCTCTGTCACACCTCACTGGGAGCAACCAGGAAGGTGAGGCCCACCTGCTGCCACAGTCCTCTGGGCGAGGCTGACTCCTGAAGCTTCCCCTGGCCTCTCTCTCTCTCTCTCTCTCTCTCTCTCTCTCTCTCTCTCTCTCTCTCTCTCTCTCTCTCTCTCTCTCTCTTGTTTATTCGGAGCCAGGGCCAGGTTTTATGACCCCTGTCTGAACACTCTGCCAACCCCTGGGCAAAGTTTCTGCATCACACTTACAGCATCGACTAAACGGAAGAGCTGACCCAGGAATGGTCATTCACTCGCCTGCTCCAAGCACAGTCTCTCCCCCTAACTACCCCCAACACACACTTGATCCAGCCGCATCCGAGTTACCACTGTCTGGAGCCAGGGTTTCCAGGTGTGGTTGGGGGGCGGGGTAGGGGTGGGGTCATGGTGGGGGAAATTCCAGGAGGTGACCCGGTCTGTCCCCAGGCCCTGGTGGCATGTGTGAGGAAGGGCTGGAACTCAGAATGGGGGCAACCTGGGCGCCATGAGGACACCGCGTCTGATTTCCCAGCCACCAGGACCCTGGGGAGATTCTCTGGTGATAGTCAGTGCTTCGCTGTGTCCCCTCCCTCTTGAAAATGCCAGGCTGGGGAAGTCTCCCTCACAACGGGGGGAAAGGCAAAGGGGCAGCCCCCACCCACCCCGAAACGGAGTCATGACATGGCACCCACAGGCCAACTTGGGCAGCCACTGCCGAAGGCTCACACGTGGCTTCTGCAGGACTCAGGCCGCCGGTGTCGACATGCCAGCTTTTCAGGGTGGAGACCGGGCACAGGGGCGCCCGCCTTGGAGGCACAGGGCCGGGCACAAGAGTGGGTGGACGATGTGGGGAACAGAAGCTGGGTGGGTAGCATGCAACGTAAGCGCTTAACCCCGGCACCGTCTCGCCAGCTCCACTGGGTTGATCAGTGTCCTTTAACGCCGAGAGACCCACTGGGTTGATCAGTGTCCTTTAACGCCAAGAGACGGCTCAGCAGACGGCTAGGTGCAGGCTCTGCGTGCGTGCAAGGCGGACCGGAGACCCGGCTTCCAAGACGCGTTCCGTGGCGCCCCCTGGAACCAGATGCAGTTCCCTGCACAACCAGCGATGCTGGGGTGACGCTTCCGAATCTCCCCAGGCCCCGGCCTCCAAAAGCCCACCAGTCCCCTCGGGGGGTACTTGTGTTTTCTTCACGACCTGCTTCACTCCTGGCTGGAAGTGGGGGGACCACGCTGTCCCTGCGACCCCTTAGAAAGACACTGTGACACGGTGTTTCTGCTGCTCAGGAAAGGGGTGACAGCCGGCCCCAGAGGCCGGGGAGGGGGGGCAGAGTGCAGCAACAGTGTCCCGACCTGGTCGCCAGCCTCCGTGGGGCTGTGGAGCCCCCTTCCTGCTCCCCTCTGTCAGCCTGGAAACCCCAAGTTGCCCCGAGAGCCATCTTCCAGAGGAGCAGCAGACACGGAGGCCTAGGATGGGGACGGGAGGTTTCGGGGCCCACAGCTGCATGTGGGGCAGGGCACGGGGGTCGTCTGAGTGTGTGTTCATGGAAGTGTACATGTATGTGTTTGTGTTTGTCTGTGCCCAAACATGCATGTGCGTTACTACCCCTGAGTGTATGTGTGCATGTATGTGTGTGTGTGTGTGTATGCCTGAGCATGATTTACATCAGCACCTGTGTGTGTGAGTGTGTATGTGTATGTGAGTGTATGTATATGTATGTATGTGTGTATGTATGTGTGTATGTGAGTGTGTGTGCGCGTGTGTGAGTGTGTGTATATGTGGGTGTTTGTGTGTATGTGTATGTGTGTGTGGGTGTGTGTATATGTGGGTGTTTGTGTATTCGTGTATGTGTGTGTGAGTATGTGTATATGTGTGTATGTATGTGTATGAGTATGTGTGTGCGTGTATGTGTGTGTGAGTGTGAGTATGTGTATATGTGGGTATGTATGTGTATGAGTATGTGTGTGCGTGTATGTGTGTGTGAGTGTGAGTATGTGTATATGTGTGTATGTGTGTGTATATGTATGAGTATGTGTGTATATGTGTGTGTATGTATGTGTGTGAGTATGTGTGTGTATGTATGTGTGTGTGTGTGCGTGTGTGTGTGTGTGTGTGAGTGAGTGTGTGAGCGAATGTGTGTGCAGGAGAGGGTCTGAGGCTGGTCCCTGTCCCTGGCCAGGGGGTGCAGAGGCTCTCCTGCCTTTCACACACTTGACTTTACAGGTGGAATTGGAGATAAATGGATTAGCCAGGTGAATAAACCTGCATTAAAACTTTCTGAGAAATCAATTTGAGAGAGAAGATTTGGGAAAATAAAATACGATCCGCGTGTCAGAGAGCCCGACTGGATCGATACTCGCGAGCCTGGCGAATGGCCTGTGATCTACGGCGCCCGTGCCGTCGGGACAGTTGCCTCAGTAATCAGACCGTGGCAAGAGGCCAGGGCAGGTGAAAGGCATTAAAAATGGTGTTTCTTCAAGTGAAAATTAATTTATTTGCTGGCCAACAAAGACCGAAGTCATTTCGGCAGGTTAAGGATGGCGAGCCAGCGCCGAATAGTTTACTCCTCAGCCCGCTCCCAATTAGGCATGGAAGCCGCGAGGCA
Source organism: Sorex araneus (assembly GCF_027595985.1). NCBI lineage: Eukaryota > Metazoa > Chordata > Mammalia > Eulipotyphla > Soricidae > Sorex > Sorex araneus. The sequence continues at coordinate 26,400,080 of NC_073309.1, read as the reverse complement.
AGGGGGGGAAGCGGCTCCTCCCTGCACCCCCGATCCCCCCGAGCAGAGGCCCGAGGCTGGCCTGGGGGAGCCACACGCCATAGCAGGAAGTGTACATGTATGTGTTTGTGTTTGTCTGTGCCCAAACATGCATGTGCGTTACTATCCCTGAGTGCATGTGCCCATGTATGTGTGTGTGTGTATGCCTGAGCATGATTTACATCAGCACCTGTGTGTATGTGTATGTGAGTGTGTATATGTATGTATGTGTGTATGTGAGTGTGTGTGCGTGTGTGTATATGTGGGTGTTTGTGTGTATGTGTATGTGTGTGTGAGTATGTGTGTATGTGTGTATGTATGTGTATGAGTGTGTGTGTGCGTGTACGTGTGTGAGTGTGTGAGTGTGTGTATATATGGGTATATGTGTGTATGTGTGTGCATGTGTGTGTATATGTGTGTATGTGTATGAGTATGTGTTTGTATATGTGTGTATGTACGTGTATGAGTATGTGTGTGCGTGTGTGTGTGTGAGTGAGTGTGTGAGCGAATGTGTGTGCAGGAAGACCCAGGATCTCCGCCGGCCTGGAGAGAAGAAAGTCAGGAGGGAGCCCCCCTTGGGGGCTGAGGGGGTTCTTTTCTCCGACCCACCCACTCCCCAGAACAGGGAGGGCTAAAGTGCCCTGTGGAATGGCATCAGCCTGGTCAGCCTCAGAGTCCCAGGGTGGGGCCCAAGTCAGCTCAGGGAGGCAGAAGCCCTGTGGCGGGTCAGGAAGGTGGGAAGGGAAGGCCCAAAGACTGGGAACCCCTGAGAAAGAAGGTTCCACCGCAGCCAGAGGGACCCCCACGAGACCCCAGCATGTCCATCGCTGCGTTGCCACAGCCACAGCTGAGAAGGTTTGGAGTTCAAACAATTTTTTTAAAAAACGTATAAATGTTTTTGAATTTATGAATGCCTGGGGCCACACACAGCGAAGCTCTGTGGTTACTCCTGACTCTGCACTCAGGGATCGTGCCCGGGAGTGCTGGGAATCAAGCCTGGGGTGGCCACATGCAACCTAAGCGCTTAACCCCGGCACCATCTCTACAGCACCATTTGGGTTTCTAAATGCCTCCAATGGGCGGGGGGATGGGGAGGGCTCAGCAGACGGGTAAGCGCTTTGCATGCAGACATGCCAGAGCCCTGGTTCCAAGCCAGCATTGCACAGTACCCCGAGTACTATGGGGACCCATTTCCCAGTATAGATACAGGGCTGGCCCATAAACATGCTGGGTGTGAACCCCCCAATTAAAATTAATGGGGCCTGAGCAAAAGTACAGCTGGTAGGGAGTTTGCCTTGCACGCAACCAAGCCGGGTTCGATTCCCAGCATCCCATATGGTCCCCTGAGCACCGCCAGGAGTAATTCCTGAGTGCAGAGCCAGGAGTTAGCCCTGAACATCACAGGGTATGACCCCAAAAAACAAAACAAAACAAAAAATTAAAACTAACATCAAAGAAAGGCCCTCTCCTGCCTATAAATAGCAAAACATTTTCAATGAAATAGAGGCAATGAACTCCTGTCTACCCTGAGGCTTTCTCCCCTGGTCGGCTCTTTTTCAGTACCTGCCAAGTTTAGGGTCGCAGTTACCTCCCCCTACCCCAGAACTACCCCCCCAGCATACCAAAACTGCAACCCCCTGCCCCACTCAGGCTTCGCTGGCAGCCACAGACCACCCCTCTTTTCTGAGGCCGAGGGGCTCGTGCCCCCTGTAGCTGGCATTTGTCCCCACACCCTCTCTGCCCCAGCTCATAGC